>NC_049171.1:45756006-46061006 GCF_009769625.2 Cygnus olor
AATCAAATGACAGAAGTTTGTGCAGTTTGTGGTACATAATAGTACATTTCCTTAGATTACAGATTTAATGTGTTGTGTGTCCAGTTTATCCTGTACATTTCTCACAGCAACACAGGAGGTGAATTTTCATTTCACAGAGTCTCATATACTCAGACTAGGTAAATAAGTTTAATATTTCTTGATTTCTATACACCAAAAATGTAGGCTCACTATATTTTGACCGGCTCCCATGCTCAGCATTTTCAAATTGTTTTGCTGAAACAAGCCCTATAGAGAGAGAGGTTCTAACAAATTCAAAAGAAAAAGTGGGAGGGATTTTTCTTTTGAACAGCATTACTTCTGTCTATCATCTGCTCTACAAGTCTTCTCTGTTATTAGTTCTGCTACAGTAGCAAGAAGTTTAACTGATATCAATCTCCAAAGCACAGAAACTGTGCATTGGGAGAAGCATTATAATTTATTTAAAAGAAAACAGTCTCTCTTAATACAAAAGCAGAGGGGGAAATGGAAAAAATAATATCTAGATTTTTACATGTTAAACATTTAAATTTAGTGAGACTGAAATCTAAAGACAGCTAGGAATCAAATTGAAAACGGTAAAATCAAAGTGTGTAACTTTTGGTCTCTCAGTCTTCAGATATAGTGGCTAGGTAAGTTGCTCAAGTGGGTTCAATGCTAACCCCGTAAATTAGATTAGATCCAACTTAGCACCCAGTAAGCATCTACAAACACTCTTCCCAATACCTGGGCAAAGTTCAATCTTCTCTTTCTAACATAAAAGCAACTTCTAAAGAATTGCAGCTTCTTTTATATAATTCCTTAATCACTTTGAGCAACTCATACAGGAAATAAGAAATCTGTATTCCCTGTCTGTTTCTGCTACAGAAGATTCTAGTCCACATGTCCTGTTACACTGTAGACACTTTCCACTGGCAGTTTCTCAAACTGTGTCAAAATGAAATGTGAAAGAAGGTGTGCTGTAGCTCAGGACTGACACAGCCAGTTGAGAGTCCATAGGTATTATCCAAAATGTATTTTACCTTGTGAAAGTGTGCAATACAATTCCATTAGACCAGTGAAATAAATAGTATTCTGGTTGTCTCCTCCCCTAGCAATTATGTTCAAAAGAATAAGTGGCTCCCACAGTTTTGTAGAAACGTCAATCATATGAATGCATTTCCAAAACACTGTAATGGAGCGGATCTTTCAGGAGCAAAGGCATAGCTCATTCCCAAGACTCAATGAGGCTTAAATAGGACAACCTGGCACTGAGCTGCTGAAATTGAGGTATTCATAGCAGTGTGGGGTCTCAAAACTAGGGAATTTTAAATCTAACCAGAGAGATCCTACAAATTTATGCATTTGTGAAGGCAGCTGCTAAGCAAGGGTAGAGGACAGGACAAATTTTGTGTGCCAAATCATTTTGGTTGAATCTCACTCTAACTTGCTCCAGAATTTACAGGCAATCTGATGAAGAATTATGAATTAAATTTGGCATGTTCATGTCCCTTTCTAGTGTTTCACTCCTGGGAACACTCTGGCTTAGGAGAAGTCAGAGAGTGGAAATAGCAGAAAAGGGGGAAAGAAATGAAGACACTATTTAGAACAAGAGTTGGAAGTTAATAAATTAAATGCAAGTGATCTCTGTGCCTTTTAATGCAACAATTCACTCTTCTGAGTTTAGCTGGACTGTTATGCAACAACTTTTCAGGTCATAACACACACAAAACCTACTGTATAACATAAATAAAAGAAAAACCTTAGTGAAAATAATGTTCTAAGTATAAGTAATATCCCAGTATAGAAGTATAAACAACTCATTCTGCTCTTAAGGTTCTTTCTGAACACAGAAAATTTAGCCAACTAGATTCATAAAATCTGAACTGTTTTTTTTAAAATGTTCAGATGTTTAAACTTACAAAAACTGTCTAGAGCTTTTCTGTAGAGATCAATGAGCCAAATGAGCTTTTATTTCTGCCCCAAATAATTTCAAATGCAAAGGGGATCATATTTAGAGCACTATGATTTATGTGTTACAAAGACACAGAAATGGTCAGATTACAACCTCCTACATAGAATTTTATGATTTAAGGGGAAAAAAATGTGGTCAAGCTGAGTGTAAAGAAAGCTCCTATGAAGACAATTCAGTTGCTTGGTTAGCCATATTTTAACAGAAGAAATTTATCTGGGTCATACTAAATATTGTAAATGAGGAAGTTATGTAATGTAAGTGAGTCTAGGCCAGCTGCAGCCAGCAGATCAAATGTGACCCATCAGACATTTCCATTCATCCAGCTGCTGCTTCTCTAGGACACGGAATAGAACTGTTCATCTAGACAAATCAACTAATTTTGTAATAATAATCTGTACTAATCTAATACTAATCTGTACTTGTTCATAGCACAAATCAGAAAAATCTTTACCTGTGCTGCAGCTGGAAGATAGAAGCATTGAGACCTATGAGACAGTGACTGTCTTGTTCCCGCAGGAGAGGTCCTTCAGTAATTGCTGCTAGGTAATGAGAGGCAGCCCAAATCATAGAATCATAAAATCATAAAATGGCTTTGAGTTTGAAGGGACCTTAAAGATCATCTAACTCCAACCCCCCTGCCATAGGCAGGAACACCACCCACTAGATCAGGTTGGCCAAGGCCCCATCTAACCTAGCCTTGAACACTTCCAGCAATGGGGCATCCACAGCCTCTCTGGGCAACCTGTTCCAGTGCTTCACTACCCTTTGACTGAAGAATTTCCTCCTAATGTCCAATCTAAATCTATCCTCTTTTAGTTTAAGACCATTCCTCTTTGTCCTAATATTATCTACCCAAGTAAAGAATCACTATCATTTTTATAAGATCTCTTTAAGTATTGAAAGGCCACAGTGAGGTCTCCCCAGAGCCTTGTCTTCTGTAAGCTGAAGAGCCCCAACTCTCTCAGCCTTTCTTCACAGGAGAGGTGTTCCAGCCCCCTGATCATCTTTGTAGCCCTCCTCTGGACTTGCTTTAACAAGTCCACATCTTTCTTGTGCTGGGGTCCCCAGACCTGGATGCAGTACTCCAGGTGGGGACTCACGAGGGCAGAGTAGAGGGGGACAATCACCACCCTTGGTCTGCAGGTCACACCTAGGATGCAGTTGGCCTTCTGGGCTGCAAGCGTGCACTGCCAGCTCATGTTGAGCCTTCGGTCCACCAGAACCCCCAAGTCCTTCTCTGCAAGGCTGGTCTCAATGCGTTCTTCTCCCAGCCTGTACTCATGTCTGGGATTGCCCCTACCCAGGTGCATCACCTTGCACTTGGACTTGTTAAACCTCATGTGGTTCACATGCGACCACTTCTCCAGCTTGTCCAGGTCCCTTTGAATGGCATCTCTTCCTTCTTTAGTATCAACTGCTTCAATCCACTTGGTGTCATCTGCAAACCTGCTGAGCGTGTACTTGATCCCACTGTCTATGTCATTGATAAAGATATTTCATTGGGACGGTGGTGAGACACTGGAACAGGTTGCCCAGAGAGGTTGTGGATGCCCTGTCACTGGAGGTGTTCAAGTCCAGGTTAGATGAGGCCCTGAGCAACCTGATCTAGTGGGCAGCATCCCTGTCTATGGATGCCTATGGCAGTTGGAACTAGGTGATCTTTGAGGTCCCTTCCAACCCAAGCCATTCTATGATTCTATGATTCTGTGATCCTGTGATTCTATGATTCTATGATTAAACAGCACTGGTCCCAGGATGGACCCCTGAGGTAGACCACTCATCACCAGACTCCACTTCGACATAGAGCCATTGACCACCAACCACTCAACCAGGGCATGGTCACTGCAACCCAGGCTTCCTCCAGTCTTAACCTCTTTAATGATCTCTTCCATGTTGGTGAGTGGCAGTCCATAATGCACCTCCTCTGGTTGGTTTGTCTATACCTGGAAAAGGAAGTTGGCCTGATAGACTCCAGGAGTCTCCTGGATTGCTTACTATCTGTCACGTGGCTTTCCCAGCAAACATCTGGTTGTTTGAAGTTCCCCAGGAAGATGAGTCTGTGAGCACAATGGTCCTTGTAGTTAAGCAAGAAGGCCTCATCCACAGGTTCCCCTTGCTTGGGTAGCCTGTAGTAGACCCTAACCACAAGGTGTCCTTTGTTGGTCTGGTCCTTAATTTTTACCCACAGGCTCTCAACCTGCTCTTGGCTGTGTTTTAGAGGGAACTCTTCACAATCTAACCATTTCTTAACATAGGGAGCAATGTCCCCACCGTTCTTTCCTTGCCTATCTCTTCTGTAAATCTGGTAGCCCTCAATTCCAACGTTCCAGCTGTGTGATTCATCCCACCACGTTTCCATGATAACAATTAGATCATAGTTTTCTAATTGCACTGTGGCTTCCAACTCCTTCTTTTTGTTTCCCATGCTGTGTGCATTGGTATATTGTCACTTCAGCTGGGCTGTGGGCCGCATCACCTTTTTAGAGGAGTTCTTCCTAATTCCTATGAGACTATTCACAGGTGTTTCCTTGATGTTTTCTAAAGTATTGGCATTCAGTGGTTCTTTTGTGTCACTTACAGGTACATCCTCTTCCCCCACTGAATCTAGTTTAAAGCCCTGGCTTAATGAGTCTGGCCAGCTTGCTGCTCAAAATGTTCCTGCCCCACTTGGTCAGGAGCTCCCCAAGCACGCTCGAGATCATAGAACCCCAAAACCTGAACATGGAACCGGCTATGCAGCCAGTCATTCACCTCCTCCTTGGTTCCCAGTCTCCAACTGGGAGGACTGAGGAGAACACTCCTTGTGCTCCTGATCCCTTCAACATCTTTCCAAGGGACATAAAGTCCCTTTTCGTGTTTTGGAGTCTTCTTCTTGCGGCCTCAGTTGTCCCTTTGTGAAAGAGCAGGAATGGGTGATAGTCGTATGTCTTAACCAAAGTTCAGTTCCAAAATCTGCTTCATGTCTCTGCAGTTCTTAAGGCTGGATTCTACTGTAATAAACGATCTAAGTATTATAAATGAAATAGGGAAAAACTGTCTCTGCAAAGCATACAGATTTCCTTCACTAAAGGATGGGCCATGAGATCCCACCTCTGCTGAGGGAGAATGCTAGCTGCTAACAGTAAAATATTCAGGACTTCCAACCACCTAGGACTCTTCTTTCTGTATATTAATCTATCTGCTATGAAGACTTTTTTTGTTTGTTTGTTTTGTTTTTATTGTCAGAGATCTAGGAATAATAGTTTTTTAGGTAATAGTGCAATGCTTAGCAGAATAGATTTAGAATACGAGCGGAGGTGCTAGGTTAATAGACATTTTATACAACATTGGTAAACGTCACTGACTAAACTTTCAGATCTGGACAGTGAAGTTTCAAGAATTCTCACCACACAAATATTTACATGAAAAATCCACTTCTGAGGAAAGTGTTTGTTTTACCTATTGTCCTGGTTTCAGTTAGGACAGAGTTAATTTTCCTCCTAGTAGCTGGCAGGGTGCTATGTTTTGGATTAGAATGAGAAGAGCGCTGATAACATACTGATGTTTAATTGTTGTAGAGCAGTGCTTACCACCAAGCCAAGGACTTTTCAGCCTCTCTCTGTCCTGCTAGCGAGCAGGCTAGGGATGCAGCAGGAGCTGGGAGGGGACAGACCCAGGACAGCTGACCCCAAACTGGCCAAAGGGGTATTCCATACCATCTGACGTCATGCTGACATATATAGGGGTGGCTAGCCGGGTGGAGGGGGGTGGCCGGCTGCTCGGGGATAGGCTGGGCATCGGTCAACGGGTGGTGAGCATTGCATTGTGCATCACTTATTTCGTACACATTATTACTATTAATATATTTATTATTATTATTGTTGTTGTTATTCTTTCCCTGTCTTAATAAACTGGCTTTATCTCACTCACAGGCTTCACTTTCCCGTTTCTCTCCCCCATCCCGGAGAGGGAGGGGGGAGGGTGAGCGAACGGCTGTGTGGTGTTTGACTGCCAGCCGGGCTAAACCACAACACCTATTCACTGAAAACATTATGAAACACAACTCTTGTATGAACTGGCACATTTCTCAAGCAAATAAACAAAAATGCATAAATACATGATGAGTGATTATAGCTTTTGTTATGCTCAGGTTCCATAAATACTTCTGGCTCCTGTTCCCAGCTTCTTACTTCCATGTTATGGCAGGAACATAATGCAGAGATGTCTCATATTCATCCTGTTCATTGAAAATGAATGTTGGGTACCCAGAAGAAAGACCAAATCAAGAAGATAATATCTACATACCTGAGTATGCACCTACCATGTAACTGTATGACTTAAAACTAGACCAGGAGAGACTTCAGGTTCAGTCAATATGAGAAATGATTTAAATTCACAGTTGTAAGCAATTGCTGGTTTGAAGGAGGCAAAGATTTTAGAAAGGGAAATTACTGTTTTTAAGAGGTCAAAGGAAAAAAAATCTCAGTGTTCTGAACAATTTGTAGGGTCAGTTTTGGCCAGTGCTGCTGTAAGATTCCCAAAATCAATTATGATTATGAATGATGAATTCATAATAAAAAAGTGAAAGGTAAGTTGCTGACAATTTTAGCCTTCACAGTTTCCGTTTCTGTGAAACTTAATATCTAATTGCACTCTTTGAAACCCGTTGTCAGTGAGATGAGCCTAAAATTGGAAAGCAATAATTCATTTCCAACTGCTTTTTTTTTTTTTTTTTCAATTTTTTTTTTTATTTATCAGAGCTACTATGCATGCTCTGCAAACTGGACATGTATGTCCAATAGGATATAATGAAAGTGCAATTTCTACATGGAGTCATAGTAGTGTTAGTGTTAATTGACTCTATAATTAATTGCTAATGATCTACTGTGTATACTGTGGTAATAGGTTTAGGTGGATAGTAGTTTAAATTCAGTGAGGGTTGAATATGGTAAGCAAACTGAAACTTAATAGCTCTACCAAGCTGAATTTTTATAAAGATTCGAAAGGAGAATATAACCCTGTTAGCAAGTCTGGAGGTCATTCTTTGATTTTCTCTTACTGTCTAAGAGGTGCATTCCATTTCTACCTAGGAGATGGTGAAAACAACACTAAGCATCATGAAAAAAAATGGTTTCTGAGTGAAAGGAAGAATTACTATTGGTTTGTTAAGAGAGTTTTATGTGCTGACAGTTGAAAAATGTGATGAAGTAAAACAGGAAGTGCATATGCTACCCCCACCACCACCACCCTCCCCCACCCCAAGTCATTTAAGGGATGCATGTTTCATTGTTTTAGCAAGCTGGATTTTCTATCAGTGTTCTTTGATGCAGATACCACAACTATAAACAATGAGAAAGATCAATTAATAATTAAATCCATTTTCTTGTGAGATAAACTAAATAATAATAATAATAATAGAGTAGTTTCTAGTTTCTCTTTCTTTCTCTTTCTTTCTTTTTCTTTTTCTTTCTTTTTCTTCTTTCTTTCTTTCTTTTGTTCTTTCTTTCTTTCTTTTCTTTCTTTTCTTTCTTTCTTTTCTTTCTTTCTCTTTTCTTTCTTTCTTTCTCATTTCATCATTTCACATCATTAAGATATTTTAGGATGCATTCATCTTCAGTATGTCCTATGTATCTGGACAGCAACTATCTGTTTCTGAGGTGTCTGTCTAGTTCATCATTAGAATCAGTTGAGATACAGCAAATACAATCAGTCTGGACTAGAGAACGATTCATTTCATCATGAAGCTGGCACCTACACAAAGGACATACTGGTTAAACAAATATACACTTCATTGAGTGGAAACAGAAACTGTAGTTGCTACACTTGTATCAATTGATACAATGTTGACTTATAGAATATTGATTATAGAATATGAAATTAATACAGCTGCTAGCATTCAGCAGAATGAATACTGCTTTAATGCAAAGACATGAAGTTAGGTTAGGTGACTCCTACCATAAATGTTTCTTTATCCAGTTTAGCATATCATGGATAATAAGGAACAAATATATATCAAGAAATAATGTAAAATATTACTTTTATTGTATTTTTGTCAGAATGATTCATGTTAGTTCATATTCCTTCTTCAAGAATAGAAGGAAAGCAAATTACCAGTAGATGCTGTTAATATCATTAATGATAATAGCATTTTAACGCCCCATTAAAATATTTTCAAGGAAAAAAAAAATTAAATCCACTCCCTGTGCTATAGCTTCATCTAAACATGATTCTTCATGTTTCTTTCTTTTGATCCTATAGTAGAAGCTTAATTTGCTCTGTTGTATTAGTTGCCTGTGTTTTTGTTGGTTTATGCAAGTGAGTTGCATGTGCTGTAAAGAGTGCTGTTAAATCAGTGATTGGCGGACAAAGAAATACCAAGTGTGTCATTTAGCTCAAGGAGATGTTTTAATGTTCTTTTCCATAATTTCATGGAGAACACAAACATCCTTTTTTTTCATGCATGGTTTCATTCAAAATTAACTTTTATCATCCCTTCATTAGTTCAGTGCCATAACTAGGTACGGGTTTTATGTTTGTTTGTTTTGTTATTATTATTATTTTAATAAAGAGAAGATGTTACCATTTAGCATATTTTAATTATCTTTCTCCATGTGGAAAGTTCCTAAACAGATTTAAAGTAGGATTTTGATATTTTTTCTTTCTCCAAGCTACTTCTCTGTTTCTGCATTCATCTAACAGATTAATTTCTCCTCTAAATAAATGGAAACATTCTACTTTTTATGTACAAATTGTTCACAAGTCAATATATTCTAAAGTTAATCTAATAAATTTAATCTATTAAATTAAATTTAGTAAATCTATTAGATTAATTCTTAATCTGAGAGAACCCTAAAGAAGGCATTAAAGAAAATGTTGTCCTTCCTTTGTAGAGTTCTTTTGTCTTTCTTACTTGGCTAAAAAGTTCCTTAAGCATGACTAGACAAATATTTCCCATTAAATACAAATATTTTGTATTCAATTACTTTCATCAGTACTTATCACATCAAAGAATCTTATTTCATATAAAGTGTAACTCTTACTGGAATTAAAGATCTGTGTTCATCACTTCTCAGCCATACAATTACAGCGCACAATTGATAGTCTTACTATAAGTTTTTAATATTTTTCAAACTGCTGTGAGACGCATTCATTTTAGCACCAAAACTCTGAAGGGAACTTAAACTGGTGTTTTAAATAAACTTTTTTTTTTTTATAACCTATGACCCCTTTACTCGATACTAACTTTTTAACTCATATCTACTCTTTTTAAGTCATATATAAAGAAAAAAAAAGTCACACTATGTTAAGATAGTGTCAAATAGTGCCCATTTTCTCTTGATATATACAAGAGTTCCTTTCCCCTTCCCCTTCCCCTTCCCCTCCCTTCCCTTCCCTTCCCTTCCCTTCCCTTCCCTTCCCTTCCCTTCCCTTCCCTTCCCTTCCCTTCCCTACCCTTCCCTTCCCTTCCCTTCCTTCCCTTCCCTTCCCTTCCCTTCCCTTCCCTCCCTTCCCTTTCCCCCCCCCCTCCCTCCCCCCCCCTCCCCCTCCCCCTCCCCCTCCCCTTCCCGTCCCCTTCCCCCTCCCCTCCCCCTCCCCCTCCCCTCCCCCTCCCCTTCCCCTTCCCCTCCCCCTTCCCCTTCCCCTTCCCCTTCCCCTTCCCCTTCCCCTCCCCCTTCCCCTTCCCCTTTCCCTTCCCCTCCCCCCTCTCCTTCCCCTTCCCCTCCCCCCTCCCCTTCCCCTTCCCCTTCCCCCTCCCCTTCCCTTCCCCTTCCCTTCCCCTTCCCCTTCCCCTTCCCCTTCCCCTTCCCCTTCCCCTTCCCCTTCCCCTTCCCCTTCCCCTTCCCCTTCCCCTTCCCCTTCCCCTTCCCTTCCCCTTCCCCTTCCCCTTTCCTTCTCCCTTTCCAATTCTTTTTCCTTATTTGCTCTGCCCTGCTTTTTCTTATTTTGTGTAACATCCATATGAACAATATATTCTGGGGAAAAGACATTTTACTTTTTTTCAGCCTCTCCTCTCCAACACAGCTTTCCAATTAAGATTTTTTTTTTCCTTCTTTTCATTTCAAGATGAGGACTGTGTGCTTACATAGGGTCTATTTTATTATATTGTCTTTTATTCTTTCCTTGTCTACCTTGGTCTGCCAGTGCTATCTACCAAAGGTAAACAGAGTAAGCTAATTAACAGTTATAAATCATTCATTCTCCACTCCTGACACCAGGTAGAAATTGTGTACATGCATGTTAGTGAGACAACTGGGATCAATATAATTTTGGGGTTATATTAAAGGTGCTCTGTTGTTCTCTTTTGTCCTTCACTGTTTTTTGTTTTGTTGTTTGTTTTATTATTATTATTAGTAGTAGTAGTATTTTATTTTTGTCTCCATCTCAGATCTAAATGCCTTTTATTTCTTTACAGGCCAAACACTAAATATGTATTATATATATATTTGTTCTTGCTTTCAGAAATAAATGTAAAATATTTTGTAGAAGCCTTGAGGAAATAAAATGGTAAAATAATAATAATAATAAAAAATCTTTGGTTGATGGTAATAATAATATCATTATTTAAAAAAAAATAATAATAATAAGTTAGCTGATATCCTTAGTAGCTGGGGAATACATTTTCTGCAATCTATTCAGAACTCTATAATAAAGTGTGAGACAATAAGTTGTAGGACAACACTTTTTTAGGCAAAAAATGAAATTTGGAAAATATAAGGAGCAATGATCATTGAGGTACAGGGGATTCCTCATAGAGTTTTGAAATGAGAAAATACATCCAAAAATGAAATTTTCTCGAGCAAAAATACTCTGTAATTAATATATTTTTTTAGCAAAAATAAAATGATATCTCATCTAGACTTTTACGATGAGGGACTTTTGATTTTCCTTACTCAAGGAGAGAAAGTATGATTTACAAGAATATACCAGGATGGCAGCCAGAGAACTAAACCTGTTTTTGTTTGTTTTTGTTTGTTTCTTTGGTTGGTTTGTTGATAGAGTTCCGTTCCTCAGGGAAATTTCACTTTTCTATTTTTGATATGGTTTTTAAATTAACTTTTAAAACCCCAGGACATTTCATGAGAAAACCCTTTAGCTTTTCTCACAGTCAGCTCTGCTTTGCTTATTTCTAATCTATTTCTCTGATCTCTGTTCACTGTACTACTTCTTAGACTTGATTCTATAGAGAACATCTAAACATATTATTAGAATCTGGATAGATTTCCAAGACATAACGAAAGTCCAGATTTGACTATTCTCAGAATACTGATAAAGTCTCCATAGTAAATAACATGGAACATCTCTTTTTAAGGCTCAGAAAAAGAGTTTCAGAAAAGAGTCTGTAATGGGAAAATTGACAAGACTTCAAAGCTATGATGGAAGAATTTTGTTCTATCAAATTTGATTCCTAGAACAAGCATATTTCTGGTTTATCTTCAAAATAAATGCATTTTGAAAATGACCGATGAAATCACTTAAGAATCCCTAGCTACCTAAAGTTGAAGGTACAAATACTGCACCTACATTCTCCATGGATTTTGTACCATATTGCATTCCCTTCACAATCTAGTGTCTGCAGAGTCATGTAGTCAGTTGTGGATGGTATGACTAGAAACTGCCTTTTGCTGCAACTTCTTCAACAATAAAGGATTTTAAAACACCTGGAGAGGACAGTAGCCTGAGCTTTAAGAAAATCTTCTGTATAGGAAATTTGGAAAGAATTTTCTTTTAAAATGCTTCTTTTTTATGACCATATTTTTCATTAGAATTTGTGATTTTTCTGTTCTTTGATTTGAAATTTGATCTGTTACATGATACTTCAAATTGTGAATTTAAGTGTATACTGAAGAATGAAGACTTGATTCTCTTTCAGGAGAGAAAATAAAAGTACCAATGCTTACCTTAGAAATCCCTTCACTGAGAAAGAAGTTATACAGTTTGCTTTTGAGCCTTTGTCATGAAATCCTGACACAGAGGAATAATTTCTGGACACATAGACAAGGTTATGCATCCTTCTCTCACAATTTGAGATAAATGTCATCATTAGCTAATTTAGGAGGAAAAAAAAAAAAAGGAAGATAAAAGGAAATTAGGTGTGAATACCATTTTAATACCATTTTCAGAGTGCACAATTCAGGATTGGATTTATGGCTAAGGGAAAGAATGTAGTCTGTTCACCAAAACTTATTGGATCTGAATAATCACCTTATATCCTCAGGCATGTTTTAGCATCAGGGAGACAGATCCTTTTCTGTTAAACACCTTAAGTCAAAGACAGTATGGGAAATCAGGACAAAGAGATTTATAATGAAGACAAAAAAGGAAAAGAGTTGTTAGAAAGCTTTTATAATGAGTTATTTAAAGAAGTGGAGAAGGTAGAATTAATTTACATGAATTAACTGCTTAAACAACTGAACCACAGTTTTAACTATGTAAGCTATGTAAACTATTTAACAATAGCTTTAATAGTAAACCGTAGTTTTATAGCTCTCAGTTCTTTCAAGATGACAGACCAGGAAATCCTGTTTGTAGTAACCCAGATAGTGTATGTGTTATATATCATTGCTCATATGAGCAACATCTTTTCAGTTCATATAAATTTTGCCTAAATATACATCTCTTACTTCTTTAATCTGCTAACGTTGTGTAATAAAATAAATACTATGTGGCTATGTCCTGGTTTCAGTTAGGACAGAGTTAATTTTCCTCCTAGTAGCTGGTAGGGTGCTATGTTTTGGATTAGGATGAGAAGAGCGCTGATAACATACTGATGTTTTAATTGTTGCAGAGCAATGCTTACACCAAGTCAAGGACTTTTCAGCTTCTCGCTCTGTCCTGCCAGTGAGCAGGCTAGGGGTGCAGCAGGAGCTGGGAGGGGACAGACCCAGGACAGCTGACCCAAACTGGCCAAAGGGGTATTCCATACCATCTGACGTCATGCTAAACAATATATAGGGGTGGCTAGCCGGGGTGGGGGTGGGGGGGGGCAGCTGCTCGGGGATAGGCTGGGCATTGGTCAACGCGTGGTGAGCAATTGCATTGTGCATCACTTGTTTCGTACACATTATTATTAGTAATAATATTATCATTATTATTATTATTGTTGTTGTTATTATTATTTTCCTGTCTTAATAAACTGTCTTTATCTCAGCTCACAGGCTTCACTTTCCCGTTTCTCTCCCCCATCCCAGAGAGGGAGGGGGGAGGGTGAGCGAACGGCTGTGTGGTGTTTAGCTGCCGGCCGGGTTAAACCACAACAGGATATAATAATATAAAATATAACATTTAATATGAAATATAACAAAAAATATGACAAAGTTTGCTAATAACTTTTAGCTTAACAATTCAAAATTGTGCCTATCCTTGAGATGTTCACATGCGTTAAGCCTATCAAGGTCATAGAATGGAGTGGATGGAGTAAGTATTACTAGTAAAAGTATAAGTAATAATTATTGCAACAGGAAACTATATCTGAGACATTTGTGTAAAAACCTTCCAACTTTCCATTTGTTTTAAGACAAACAAAAGTACGCTTTTGTGTACTGAGTCCAATGTTCATCAATAATACTAACTGACAATTGAGACACAATATCTTAAAAGGCTGATTTTTTGTCTAATTCGTATTTTTTTTTTTTTTTTTTCCTGTAAGTGTCTCAGGTAAAAATAAATCAATTTAATCTGTGATATTTTTTTCTTCTTCCATTATGAGTTTCATACATATCCTTTATAAAGCATGATACAAATATATTTTTAATCTATATAACACCAATTCCTTTCTGTGGGAAAACAAAAAACAAACAAACAAACAAAAAATAACAGTCCACTATGAAACATTTTTAAAAATATATAATAGAAATCTATTAAAAAATGTAAATCCATGATAGCAGTCTATTTTCAGCAATTTGCCTAAAACTTAAGGACTTCAGTGATACTCTTCAATATTTTACAATTTTACACTAATAAAGTCTTCAGCCTTCCTGATTATTTAAACAGGAATTAGAATCTACTAATGCTTCTGGGAAGTTGAAGCATTTCAAGAGAAACTAGGAATTATAGTTCCTTCTTTCTTTTGTAATGTAGATATTATGAAGACATTTATAACAGGTCTAAAAGAAACAGCATGCGGCATAGAATGTATTTTTCCACTTTCCATCACAGCCATTTTCTGTTTTTTAATAAAAATGTTCTAAATGTTCTGTATGTACAACTGCATAAATGCTTGCTGAAGTAATTAGGTGCAATATGAAAGATGTGTGTCCTCATGTAGGAGAAAATAAATATGACTTGAAAAACATGGAAAAAAAATATGATTATAAATATTTTCCATAGAAATAGGATAAACTCATGAAATATAAAATCAATACATGGAAAAAAATGTGCTTGAAGAGGCTTTGAAGACCTCTCATGGAAGATATGATGACACTACTGCTGTCATCTCTGAATCCCTCATATAAATATAAAGCAGAGAGACAGATTTGGTTTGGAACTACTTTGACCCCAAACTCTTGAATGCTGGCAGTATGCTTTTAGCAGCAATGCTTTTGGAACTAGAAAATCTTATCTTCTGACAGGAATCTCTGATTTTTATTTTATATTTCTTTATTTTATTATTTCTTTTCTTTTTGTGCTAACACAGTGTTAGCATATGTACATAATATTTATAAGCTAAAATCTAACAAGATCTAAAATGATATCAATGTGCAGACATTTCCTTTGAGTTTGCTACATATTACTTACATATGAAACAACATCATGTTCTTCTCCAAGATTATAAGTGGGCAATATTTGTCTTGGACATTCACCAGTAAATATGGTTTGGTTAGTCCAGAATGCCAGGATAGTATTCTTTACATAAGGTAGCTAGCAATCACAACCTAGCAGTATCAGTTTTGAAACATTTTTCTCAGAGATTACTTCAAAAACACACATTTCTATAAAGCCAGGGACTGAAGCATACAGAGGCTACAGAATGGATATACATTTCTCAAACTTGTAAACTGAAGGCTGTAACAAATTTTTGCTGCTTCTGCTACATTAAAGATCTTTGGTGTGAAGGGTGGAAAGTGGACATTTTCTATAAGTAAGAAACCACAACTATAACAGAAAATTACCCAAGTGCTATCAACATTGACATTATAGGTGGGCTTATTGCAATTTTATTTGCAATGTTAGCTTCAAATTCACTGTAGAATAAGTACAAATATGGAGAATAAAAAGCCTAATAATGCCAGAGTGCATTGGATTTGGTTAACACTTACAGGTCTGCCTGACATTCCATGAGCAAAAAGTTCTGTGTGAGGAATTTTACATCAACGGTTCTTTATAAACGAGTCATATCTCGTATCCATCTGACTTTTCAGTGTCACCATGACAGCTTTTCTGTTCCCAGAATCTTCTTCCTCATTCATTACTGACTTTCTAATTTCTGCAGCAATAAATAGGCAAGGATGAGAGCGACTGTAAAAAGCAACCTCATATGATATACAACATTGAACAACTGCCAGAACAGTATATCTCTTGGGTACACAAAGAAGTATAGTTCTGTGACTCCATTGCACTTATTTCTAATCCAGATCTCATGTCTGGAAAAAAAAAATAATAATAATAATAATAAAAATAAATTTCATGAAAAAGTTTTTTGTTGTTCTTGAAAACAAAGGGAAAAAAGTCACTCTGAGAGAGCGGTGGATCTATAAACTGGTAGAAGGGGGGACACCACTGGTGACTAGCCTCCAACTGGATTTTTAACTCCATTTACCTAGAATGGCCACCCTGACAGTTTTTAACCCAGTGAAGCATACACCCATCCAAGCTGTGAGCAGACCATTTCTCCAGGAGATTGATGGGGGAAACTGTCAAAAGACTTACTGAAGTCTAGGTACACCACATCTACAGCCTTTCCCTCATCCACTGAGCATGTCACCTTGTCGTGGAAGGAGAGCAGGTTCGTCAAGCAGGACCTGTCCTTCATAAACCCTTGCTGACTGAGCCTGATTGCCCGGTTGCCCTGTAGGTGCCTCATGGTAGAACTCAAGATAATCTACTCCCTAAGCTTCCCCAGCACCAAAGTCAGACTGACAGACCTATAGTTTCCCAGGTCCTCCTTCTGGACCTTCTTGTAGATGGCCATCACATTTGCTAGCCACTGTTCGACTGGGACCTCTACTGATAGGCCAGTTGGGCTTTGGCCCTTCTCATTTTCTCTTTGCACAGCCTTATGACATCTTTATAGTCCTCCTGAGAGGCCTGCCCTTTCTTCCAAGAATGATAAACCCTCTTTTTCTTCCTGAGCTTTAGCCATAACTCTCTGTTTAGCCAGGCCAGTCTTCTTCCATGCCAGTTTGTCTTTTGGCATGTGGGGAGGACAGACTGCTCCTGTGTCTTTAGAATTTCCTTCTTGAAGAGTGTCCAGGCTCCCTGGAGTCCTTTGCCCTTCAGGACTGCCTCCCAAGGGAGTCTGCTAACCGGCCTCATAAACTGGCACAAGTAAATAGTCTTCCCTCCAGAAGTCCAGGGTGGCAGTTCTGCTAAACCACCTCCTTACTTTTCCAATAATTGAAAAACATTAATTCATGATCATTATGGCCAAGACAGCCCCCAACCTTCACACCACCCCCACAAGTCCTTCTCTGTTCACAAGCAAAAGATCCAGCAGGATCCAGAGCTGTGCTTTGTTGGCTCACTCACCAGCTGTGTCAGGAATTTATTTTCCACACATTCTAGAAACTTCCTAGACTGTTTCCTGTCTGCTGTTTTATTTTCAGCAGATGTGGTGAGTTGAAATCCCCCATAAAAACAATGGCTAGCTATTGCAAGACTTCTCCTAGTTGCTTATAGAATATTTTGTTTGCCTCTTCAGCCTCGTTGGGTGGTCTATAGCAGAGTCTCACCATGGCATTTGTCTCATTGACCTTCCCCTTAATTCTTACCCACAAACACTCAATCCTGTCATCCCCATTTTTCAGCTCTAGATGATCAAAATGCTCCTTAACATAGAGGGCTACGCCCCTGCCTCTTCTTCCTAGCCTATTTCCTAACTGGAGTTTGTAGTCATCCATTGCAGCACTCCACTTGTGCAAGCCATCCTACCATGTTTCTGTGATGACAACCATGTCATAGCTTACTTGTTGCACAATGGCTTCCAGTTCCTCCTGTCTGTTGCCCGTACTGTGTGTACTGGTGTAGATGTACTTCAGTTGAGATAGCAAACCCGTCACCTTTTTTGGAGGAGAAGCCCTAATTCCTGCATGACCATTCCCAGGCACTTTTGTGATTTCTAACACATCTATGTCCCTTGGGCTTTAGGTGAGGTATGGCTTTCCATTCCCTACCTCCGCTGGGATGACAGACTGATGAACCCTTCTAGTACACTGTCCTTTAACCATTCTCATACCATCCCCTTGGTGGCTTGTCTCTACCAAACCTGTTTTTATCCTTTTCCCCCGCAAATCTAGTTTAAAGCCCTATCAGTGAGCCCTGCTATATCCTGAACAAAGATCTTTTTCCCCCCTTAGACAGGTGAATCCCATCTGCTGCCAGCAGGCCTGATGTCTTGTAAAATGGTCCATGATCGAAAAACCCAAATTTCTGCCAGTGATTTCTGCTTGGATTCAGATATTGATTTGATGGCTCTTCCTATTCTTTGCCTCATCATTCGCTGCAACTAAAGGGATAGAGGAGAGCACTACTTGTGCTCCTGATAGAACTGGTTAAATATATATATATATATAAAAATAAATAACTAAAAAAAAATAGTTGGTTTTGAATTAGAAATATCATGTTCATAGTAACTATGTTTAGCAAGGCACTGAAAACAAGCACTGATAACTGCCAAGTACATCAATCAGCTGGCTTGGAGATATTTTCATTCTATCTGAGTAAGATTTGTTAGACTGAATACACTATGTAATATAGGCTATTCCAATCATACAGGTTCAATGTGTACAAACCATGGAACATGTATGTATTTTTTAAAAAATCATATGATTTGCAAGTATTGGCTTGGACAGCAGGTTAGAACATATGTGCCTGTTTTGGGAAAACAAAAGCAAAAAATACAACTGGGAAAACAAAAAAAATACAACAACAAAAACAATCAAAAAATGTACAAAATAATAAGAATGTCTACTATGTCAAGGGAAATGATATAGCTAAAATGATAGAAGAGGACACCAGCTGAGGTAAATTATGACTACCATGCCAACTGACATAGCTATGATATTGCTGTGAAAAAAATATAGGTCTTTTCAGTAAAAATAAATCGTATTATTGTCACTACACATTCACGGCATTGTGTGGCAACAGTTCATTCACTTAAGGCTATTTCTATATATGAATGTAACTATATTTACATAAAAAAGAGATGTGTCAAAATTCTGAGTTTTTTTCAGTAAATGAAATAAAAGTGAGTTTTCAATATGCACTAATCCAGATTTTTAGATGTAATATCCGTTTTAAGTGTTGTTGTTTTTTTTTTCTTTTTTTTTTTCTTCTTCTTAAGGGTCTAACTGTTCTCCCTTTTTTTTTTTAAAAAAAAAAAAAGTACACATTTCAAAGAAATCAGATTTGGATTAGTCAAGATGATGGCTTTCAGAGAGTAATAATTCAGGATTTAAGATAACCTCACCATTTTAAATATATTTGTAAACATAGTTCCACTTTGCAACATCTGTGACTTGAAAATACATATTACCCCATACAAATGGGAAAATGAGACAGATCATTATTCTTATTGATTTCTCATTTAAAATTTCTCCATTTGCTTATTGTACATTCCAATTTCTACATAACTACATGTTCTCATTCTACATATCTACATATTCTACCCTTTTTAACTTTACAGCATTCTGGTGATACGTAGGTACAACATCTAATGATTCAAAAATGAGACAGAAAGGAAAAATTCACTACAAGAGAGGCATGTAGCTTCAGAACTTTTCCACCAAAGTGTTTTAGACTTCAATTTATGTTTTTTCTAAATGTTTAATTTGAGATTAACTTCTGTTTCTATTGTAGCATTCACATTTTAGGGATTTTCAGGATTCTTTTACTTGCCTATATGAGTTTAAAAAAATCATTAAATTGAAGCTTCTGTAATGAACTTCAGATAAGCATGCACAAATTCCATCTTTTATTTGATTCATATGGAATTTTTAAATATAGTGACTCACAGTTCTCCCACCTTTATCTATTTTTCTGTTTCTCTCTGCTTGAATAAGAGCTTTTTTCTCCTCTATCCAAATTGTTTATTTTCATGCTACTTTGGGAGTATTTCCAGACAATCCTCATTTATTACATGATTGGCTACTTGCCATTCCATGTGTTTGGCAGAGCATTGAACAGACTGGCCTTGCATTCCAAATTAGGGCTGTTTATATTCGTTGGATGTTCTTTAGGTTACAAAACATCTTAATTTGACTCAGGGGATAAATCTAGACAGCTTTTGACTTAATTGTTGTCTTGATATCTCCACTCTTTAATATATTTGTTTACTACAGGATGTTTTTGAATACATATGATTCTTTTTTCTTTTATAGAGGGATACGATCTGTTTTAAGTGATCTCCATGTCAAAGAACTCATTATGACAACTAGTGCTGAAATCAATGAAATCAACAAGCACGTTGAGATATCTGTCATTCCTCAAAATTTGTTTTCTAGCAGTAAGGCCACCATCTTCCAATACAAAAGCCAAGCTGTCCAAACTAAAGTGTCTCCCTTATTATGGACAGGCTGTAGACACAATGCGCTAGATAATTCAGAGCTGAATCTGTGGTGCTTGAACTGTCGTATTTCCCTCTGACATATTCATGCACACGTGCACACACATACATACAGACATACACACACAAATTTATATGTATAAATATAATTAAGATTAGGCTCTCCTTTGCAAATCATGATCATTTCAGAACTTGATGCCAATCAAGCTTGTTTTATTCTTGTCTGCTGATGTGTTTCAAGTACTGCTGAATGCATATCACAGATTAAAATTTTGATACCATTCAGTAAAATGACAGAGAGCTCTTTGAAAACTATCTATAGCCTATACTACACTGTCCTTTTTACGGCAGCGCCAGTGTGCTCAAACTAAGGTTATATAATTTCCTCTCTACTGTAACCCCAAGGACCTATCAGCAGAGTTTTTCCTTCCAATAGTATGTATCATTTTCCTATTTCTCATGTATTTCTTAACAATTTTCAAGGTAAGTCTCAAAGATATAGTAAGCAATTGGGAGTTTACTAAATTGTTTCTATGTTTCTTAACTGTGAAGTACTGTAAATTTGACCAAGTTCTTGATTGCCCAATGTTTCTTTCGGAAAAGTTTTGGTTCTTTCATAATATCTTCCTCCAGCTAAAATACATCTGAAAACAGTTAAACATCCTTATAAACATTTAGGTAGGTTTTGGCTGCTTATTTGTGAGTTTAAAGTCCTATCAGTTATGGGAACAAACTTTACCAAGTTTGACTCATCTAAAAACAATTTTCCTAAAAGTTTACTACATATTTTTCTGTATGACTTCTGTTAGTTTTACTGCCCTCTAAGTTACTGCCCTGTATTTAAGGCCATTTTTTCTTTATTCTAGCTCCATGTTCTCCATGTAATTGGAATTGTCTAACCATACTTAGAAGGATTCACCTTGCTTTTTATGGTATCCATCTGCATGTGTAAACATCAAGACTGAATCTGAGTATATGTAGCTTCATTTTATTTCTCAGAATAAACTCAAATTAAACCTTACTGCTTTGGGGGAATCAATCCTGACTAAAGATCAATTAATAGTTTTCCTTCTTTCACCCAGAGGTGACATTGTGCATATCATTTGCATATCCATCTAAGAAAATACAAAATTAGGTGATTAAAACTAAATTAAGTAAACAGTCCACTCTGGGCTTCTAGGTTATTAGGAAACATTGCTTTTGATAGTTGTGTACTATGCTTGTATATATACTGAATTTAAATGTCAATTATATTTTTTTCACTATTTAAATTTTATTTTACGTTACTTACATATTTATTTTAAGATACAGGAATACACATCATTGAATGCCAACTGCTCTGCTATACTTTCAAAGAAAAGAGAAAGAAAAAAAAGATATCTTTCTATATATACTTTTCTGATCTTTATTCTACATGTAACTTTTTCCAAACTACTTACTTTGCGGCATCCATTATAGGAATACCAGAGGACTCCACACATTTCCACACAGAGTCTGCCAGCAACCTGACAATCAAAGTAAATATGATTCTTGAAGGTCAGTTCTTTAGGTGCCTTTTGGAATTCTTGAAGCTTCATATCACTCCTGAATCTACCATTCTGCCTTCCCAATCTTTGCTCTGGAATAAAATCTATGAGTTACTGTTAATCAGTTACTAATATCAAATTTAGTAGCTGTTAAAAATAATAAAAATATTATGTGCTTTTTTTTGGTTTGTTTTAGCTTTCATTAAAGTAAACATAAAAACAAAAGAAATTAATGAAGCTTATTCAAGAAACGCTTTTATTTTATCTTATTTTTACTAAATACATTTTTTTCAGAAATATTTTAGTTTTTAGTTTGTATGTAAATGTAAATTATCTGCAGTGCCAAAGCCATCACATTCTTTCCTGAACAGACTGTCTCTATTTTAACACTTCTTTCCCAACACTCCTTGTCTTTCATCAAATGACAGGACCTTTGATGTGTGAAATCCATGATAGGCTTAAACTTAGAACCGTAAAAACATTGATGCAAATCCTCTGAAGTATTCGTAAACAATTAATTTTATCTAGACTGATGCTCTGCTCCATTAGAAGCGGGTCACCTGAAGCAAAGTTAGAAGAACTGGAGTTCAATTGTGTACAGTAAATGGCAGCTTTTTAGCCATTCTTTAATGGAAATACATTGCAATTTTCAGAGTACAGCTGATCTCGTGGTAAGATAGAAGTCTAATAACTTTGGGATAAATCATCTTTTGTTTTCTGTCTTTCTTGATAATAGCTTTGAATAAGAAACTCAGACTATTTGCGTAGCTAAACCAAGGTGACATGAATCTTAGCTTTTATTTCTAAGAAAGATGGACATGCACCAGTTGTAAGTGAACATAGGTAAGCATGGCTATTTATCTGGCCAGTAAATCACATAGTGTTCTAGTTATTATACAGTGATCAAAATGCTGTTATATGAGAAGAAGAATTTTTATATTCCTCTATCGTGCTTATATTTTAATTTTCTTAAATCTGTGTGTTGACAGGACTTCTAGAGCTCATGGCTTCTTTGGTTCACTCATATCCTGAATGCCT
Organism: Cygnus olor; assembly: GCF_009769625.2. Classification (NCBI taxonomy): domain Eukaryota; kingdom Metazoa; phylum Chordata; class Aves; order Anseriformes; family Anatidae; genus Cygnus; species Cygnus olor. The sequence goes on from NC_049171.1 coordinate 45,778,241, forward strand.
ATAATTAACACTGACAAGTAATCACAACTAATATAGCCTATATCACATTTCAAACACATATCGTGGAACATGGTGCAGTATGTTAAGAAAAAATTGAACAACAACTAAATTTTAGCAACTAATAAATTCAAATCATAACATAAAAGGCTACAAGAACTAAGACAAACCAGAAGAGTGAACTGAACAGTGAACAAATTCACTCAAATGTTTTTCTCATCACTTTCTGCTAGTCATTTCTCATGACAAAATCTTGGGGAAGCAAGCTTTCTTAAGCTTAGGTTTGTGTCCTCCTCTTTCTCCCTGTGTGTTCCCAGGCAGCTCTTACATGCTTACAGGGGAAATGTCATTAAAAGATTCTCCTTTGCATGTGTGCACTGCCAACAGCTTAACAGGTTCCCATACCTATATGACATGAAACAGGTTGATTAGAGATTCTTCTCTCTTCTGCCTCTAGGTGTAAAATATACAGATACAGGATAAAATTTTCTGAGAGACCAGGTGCACTACCATGTCTGTAGCAAAATCAAGAAGAACTTAAAAGTGTGAGTATGGAAGAAAAAGGTAAGCACTAGAAAGTCTGCGAAGACCACAGAAGGGGAAATCCAAAAACTGGATAAACCTTGGACAAATATGTATATTATGTAACTTTTTAGCTTGGCAAATTGGGCGAAAAATATGTGATGAAAAAATATAGCAGTCCCATGTTCCGTGAAGACAAAGTAGAAGAAAATGTGGGGGAAAAAAAGAAAAGCACAGGTACATTGTGGAAAATTCTTCTGAAAATGCTCATGAGAGGTTATGTCCACTTTACAAATACAGTACTAATGCCAGTTTTTCATTTAAATTTTCTCAAGGATGTGTAGCTACCGTATAGAAAAGACAAGCATGTTCTAAACTGAGTGTAATAAAATTATTGAAAGATTATAAAGATTTTTGTTACAGAATGGAAAAAGGAAGACACTGGAAGAAAAACTAAAAGGATTAGGTGGAATTAAATACTGATCAAATAGTTAATTAGAGTAATTACCTCCAATTAGGTAAAAGGCCTGGAGAAATTGTAACAATCAATAAGATGTGAAAAGGTAATAGAGTTGTAAGATTAAAAATGTCTTATGGACCCAATTCTTTCTCCTTTGTAGCCCAGTAGAAAGTGTCCTAAAGTACATGCTGGGAGGATTGAAGTCTAGAGCAGGAAAGCAACATCAAAGCTGGATGTGAACTCAAGGAACATATTGAAATGTTTGCCTAAGGAATAGCAGATGATAATAACAATAATTATAAATATATTATTATCAATAATAACAATAACACTAATAAATGAGAGTAGAAAAAATGAAACAATAAATTAAGATTTAATTTCTCTACTAAATACTTTAAGTCATTTTGATGCATTTTATAGATCTGTTTCTTCATCCTATGCATAAAGTGTGTCTGACATTCTTTCCACATGTGGTCATAGACACTGACTGGTTATGATGTCAAGAAATAAGCTCAAAGGTCTTTGGCAGGGCTGACAGTGTCTTCACATTCCCTCTCAAACTACATAAATCAACCTAAAGGAAGAAGGGTGCACATCCATGGCAAAGATTCAGTAACAATGGGACTTTTAAGAATGCTGACCTCCTGGAAGTGGTAGGTAGTGAAATTACATCCTCCTAGCTCTAGTCTCAAGATTGTGGTCAAATTTGGTCTCTTGCACATTATAATAACATATCTGTTCAATTTCAGTGTCTCAAAGTATTCAAAATTGTTTTGTGTCAGACTGTGAAGTAGAGATTGATTATAGATTTTTTTTCTTTGTTTTGTTTTGATTGACAGATAAACAGATCATAAATGTAATGAACTTAAAATTCAACCTGTACCTTTAATAAGAAAAACACTGAAAAGGAATTTTAGGGATAAAAATATAATTTGGGTTTTAGAAGGATAGTAAAATACATCTTGATCTGGAAAGAGATTTGGTGGTTTTTTGTTTGTTTGTTTGTCTGTTATTATATGTCCCCACAGACTGTCTTTTCACATGTTCAGGCTAGTTCAGTTTTCAATGGAAGTATTTATTTTCTGACACTCGATTCATGTTTCTCCAATTTTTCTTATATTCTTTTTACCTAAGGGTAAACAGGGTCATAGATGTTTATATGACAAAACAAAACATGAGATTTCTTCTCTAAAGCTAATATTATTTGGAGAAAGGCATAAAAGTCTTGATGAAATATGCAAGTAGGTTTGATTTAAAGTGTTTTTCATGCTGTATCGTTCTGCTAGATGCCTTAGTTTCTGCATGTATTGTTTCGTGCATTCAACAAAAAGATTGCTAATAATATACTTGACTATTTCCTATTGAAATCAATGCCCTCAAGCATATTTTTGAGTCTTACAGTCTTACACTATTACACAAATAGTATCACATTTCTTTAAAAAGCAAGGCAAATTTGTGAAGTTATGCTGTGTATTGGGTTCTGTTTACTGTAAAATAAAGACTAAGGGTTTTTTTTTGTTGTTTTTTTGTTTTTTTCAGTTTATATTTTGCAATACTTTGGAACCTTTTCCTGAAAGTTATTTACTTTAACCAAAAGAGAAGAACATTGAACTGAGAAAGGCACAGGTCAGGGGCTTGGGGTGGGGAACAGAGGGAGAGAGGAAAATAAATAAAATAAAATAAAATAAAATAAAATAAAATAAAATAAAATAAACAAAATAAAATAAAATAAAATAAATAAAATAAAATAAAATAAAATAACAACAAAGAAAGTAAGATTGATTTAACATTCAAAGACTGATGTTTATTACTACCTTGTTAATCAGTATCTGTTATAACTGCAAATATTGTTATTAACAAACAATCCAGACACTGTTCAACAAAGAAGTTGAGTGTGAGTTCAGAAAATAGAGGCTAGTTCCCCTGTTTTTCCAATGAATAAACATATTTCCTTAGATCATATGGTCTGATTTCTGGGAACATGGTGACAAACATGTTAGAAAACGGCAGATAAAGAATAACATGTTTTGCAGTCCAGGGGCTGATGCACATTAAATGCCTGTAGAGTATGTGGAAGCCAAGTTCCCTGTGACAAGGCTGTTCTGGAACCCAGTTCCAGCTGTATTAGTTTGTGCATAAGCCTTCTAAACTATAAAAAGACTGTAGAAAGTACTTGCTTTTTATTTTTATTTTTTTTCTAAGAGGTGCACCTGATCTAGAGAAAGCTATCATCAGAAGATAGGTTTGGGAAAAAAAAAAAAAAAAAAAAAAAAAAAAAAAGCCCAAAAACTGTGTTTGAATGAAATTAAGTGAAATTAAGTAATTTGGCATTTGCTCTCAGATCCCTATACTGTCATGGGAGTAGCCATTTTTGGAACATCTATTGTTTGCCTTTAGCAGTGTATATTTTTCTCCAGTTACTTTAATTAAGAGTTTATTTCAGGATCTAATAAAGGTTTTTGAAATTTAGGCAAGACGCAACACCAAAAGATTTACATGGTTACCTATTTAGTGTGAAAAAATATATATCCGTAATCCATTCTATCTGAGAGTCTGTAGGCTTTGAAGCCAATACGGACTCAGTTAATTTTATTTTCTACACACTGATAAAGAATTAAAATGAAATAATTGGTTTAATTCTTTTCATAGCGAGACATCTATTCTGGCTGTACCATCTGTCACTGTGCATTTCATTTCTGCATCTTTCAAGGGAAATTCCTATAACCACTTTACGGCTAAGAATGGAGTCCCATATCATTATAAAGTTCCATTATAAAGTGAGCCAAGTTACAGGTATTCCCCTCTGAAGGAAAGAGGAAGTGGCGTTACATAGAACTGAACTGAAATCCTGAGTAAATGGAAATAGTGGACCTGGTAGTGATAACTGAAACCCATGACTAAAGCTGCACACTAGCATAAATGCCACTCATACCAATATCCTACTACTATGACTAATGTAACACAGCTTTAATCCGCTCACAGTGAACTAGGATGAAAAGAGGAAAGAGAATGTCTTCCTTATTCTTCCCTATTCTCTCCTTTTCAAACCTCTTTCCTGAAGTGAGACAGACTTATTTTTTATTCTTGGAAAAACTAGATTATATGAGAGATGTCAGAATTCATTATGGTTTAATCTGGACACCGTCTTTGCCTGAAACATGAGCAATCCCCCTGTAAGGCAATACATTTTTTTTTTTTATTTTTACTTTTTTTTTTTTCCAGAACTGCAAATGTCATCTGGGAAGTTGGACTTTGTTCTTGCTAAAACACTGAAAGAAGCATAGTGTGTAACACATCTAATACCCCCCAAAATAAAGTTTTGTGCTTCATATTTTTCGTATCTTACAATAAAATGTACTGTTATTGCATTCTTGAACAAATTTAGTGTAGATACATATCAACGAATTATACCACAGAATCATAGAATGGTTTGGATGGGAAGGGATCTTAAAGACTATTTAATTCCAACCCCCCAGCCATGAAGGAGGGCGGTAGAGTGGAAAAGGGTTGTAATTAGCTGGAGGTGCCCCAACCTTCCATTAGACCGGGTTGTTGAAGACACCACTCAACCTGGCCTTAAATACTTCCAGGGATGGGGCATCCACAACTTCTCTGAACAACCTGTGCCATTGCCTCACCACCCTCAGAGTAAAGAACTTCTTCCAAATAGCTAATCAAAATCTATCCTTTTTTAGTTTAAAACAATTACTCTTTGTCCTATGGCTACACTTCCTGACAAAGAGTCAGTTCTGCTTTCCTGTAGGCCCCCTTTAGGTACTAGAAGGCTGCTATAGGGTCTCCAAACAGCCTTCTCTTCTCCAGGCTGAACAGTCCCAACTGTTTCATCCTGTCTGCATAGGAGAGGTGCTCCAGCCCTTTAACCATCCTTATGTCCCTTCTCTGGACTCTTTCTGACACGTCCATGTCCTTCTTGTGTTGGGGTCCCCAGAGCTGAACGCAATACTCCAGATGGGGTCTCATGAGAGCATAGAGGAACAATCACCTCCCTCGGCTTGCTGACCGTACTTCTTTTGATGCAGTCCAGGATACAGTTGGCTTTCTGGGCTGCAAGTGCACATTGCTGGTTCATGCTGAGCTTCTCATCAACCAACATCCCCAAGTCCTTCTCATCAGGGCTGCTTTCCATTCTCTGCCCAGCTTGTATTTGGGCTTGGCATTGTCCCAACTTATGTGCAGGACCCTGCACTTGGCCTTGTTGTACTTCATGAGTTTTGCACAGGCTCACCTCTGAAGCCTGTCCAGGTGGCCTCCCTTCCCTCCAGTATGTCAACTGCACCACACAGTTTGCTGTCATCAGCAAACTTGCTGAAGGTGCATTCAATCCCACTGTCCATGTCACCAACAAAGATGTTAAAAAAACAAATTAAGAAATCTGATTCACATCATAATAATCAAGGACCAAGATCTAGAAATGAAAATATTTTGAAGATAATGTTTTCATAGAGGTATTGTTCTCAGATCTAAAGAGCTAGAAAAGTGTCTAGTCATTCAGAGGTGAATGCCTCACCTCTAAAGTCTAAGAGCTGAACAGCCTTGTATTAACTAAAAAGAGTATCCTGTCAAAAAGATATCTGCTTTGTTGTTTTTGCATTTTAACTCTTCTACAATGAAAAGAAAAAAAGAAAAAGCAACAACAACAACAACAACAAAACAACCAACATACGTATATATACATTATGCTATACATAAAAAAGTCTTTTTCAATGCATCAATGTGATAGGAATTTTGTCACAGAAATCAGAAAGCCTGTCTACAGACCTATTCTTTTCACAGTACAAAGAAAAAAATGTGTGAATACATATATTCATGGCAGAAAGAAGAAAAAGTCACATATTATAAATGGAATAGTTATAGAACTGTGTTTCTTTTCCATATATTGGAAAACCCATGACACGTCTCACATTGAGTCGACGGGGAGGGGAGAGGAGGGGAGGGGAAAGGAGAAGAGGGGAAAGGAGGCGTGGGGAAACTAAAGCATCTTAAATAACAGTCAGTCAAAGGGGGTGAGATTCAAGAACAAAACCCAGTCCCAAGCTATTCAGAAGGCGGTTTAGAACTTTTTCTTCTACTGAATGGAAAACAACCGCAAAAATAAATTTTCTACTTTACCTGCCAAAACCACACTTGATCTTTGCACAAAAGCATGAATCAGGCAGACACAAGCAAATATATATATATATATATAATATTCTTCAGTCTAATAGTTCGGCCACTGCTTTGGAAAAGTAACAAGCAAAAGTTTTACAAGCACTGAATCCAGGTATGATGCTTGCATGTTTATGAAATGCATTTGAAAGCACTTAGAGTAACAATCCTCTGGTTAAGAAAACCACTAGAGGCTAGAACAGAATCTGTCTTTCCTAAATCCTCAAAACATACTATAATCATGAAACTATATATGAGATCTGTTCCTCCTGTGGTTTTATGAATCTAGCCTGCTTACCTTCTTTTCTTTACAATAATGAAATATTTGACTCATTTAAGTACTCACACCTAGACTTCACTTCAGAAAGGTAATATTCCTATTACTTTCAACAGAGGTAAGTTTATTATGGGGTATAAATGCGGAATTATTTCAAATTCTGTTTGAAATTTTCCATTATGCACATGATTTACTGTCTCTGCTACAAAATATTTTACTCTCAATAAGGAAATAGTTATTGTTTCCTTCAAAAAAGAACTGTTTTTCATCTACACTGCTTTCTACTTGTGATTTCTAAAAGCATAGTGTTCCTCTGCAATGTAGTTTCTCCTGAGTTTTTATATTTAATTTATAAAATGAGCACACAGTTTTAGTCCTCCATAGAAAAGAAGTTGCTACTTTTTTGATGATTACAGATTACTATCAAAACTGCATCAAATTCTGAGCTGTAGCTTCTACATCATATAGCAGCATATTAAAGATATTTCTACTTATCATATACTTTAAAACATATAATTAAACTATTAAAAATAATGGGAAAACATTTAAGAATTCACAGTGCTATAATATCAGAAGTTCTCTGGAATATTCAGCCATTCAAATCAGTAATGACGGCAGTGTCCACCTCGATACTGTCAATAGGCCCATTGTTAATATATTTCTGAAGACAGTTACGACTGACCCAAGTGAATGAATGGTGTTTGTCAATCTAGTGGAACAGACACAATATGATTAAATAAAACCTTAAACATCACTATGTTTCACTCCACAGGTATGGTTCTACAGGTCTGCAGTAATTACTAATACAACCAGAATGTGCTCAACTTGGTTTGAGTACTAGTACCTACAGTACTGGCAACTTGTTGAGTGGTCCAGTGTCTTTAATCTTGCCAGATTCATGTTATCAGTGGTTCAGTTGCTCAACATGCTCAACTGCCAGTGTCCAGGACTCCAGGCTTCAATAATTCTGGTGTTTATACAGCTCCTGATTTCTTGGAAGTGTCATTATTTGTTGACAGAAAACTTTGTTTGTGGCACATATATCACACTTTAAATGTCTGACTCTAAAAGTTATTAATCAAAGTTTCAGATTCACCCAAGGAACGTCATATAGTGTTTATTATGATAAACAAACAAGCAGTGACTTAATTTGCTTAGCTTAGCCTGAGATTTTATCACCTATGACATTTTCATCTATAAATCCATTATTCATAATGGTCAATTGATATTTTCTGCCTGACTTTGAGTTTTGTTGTACAAGGAAATTTCAATTTCTCTCATATTATAAGTATCTTGAACATTACAGTCACAACAGAATCAAATAGAGGAATCATAGGACAGACAGACACATGGGGGAGAGCTTCCTTCAAAGAGAGGAGAAATAATAGTGATAATTAAAATGAAGATGTTGCTGCTGTAAACTCCAAACGTGTTAGTTCTTCCAAACCACCATTCTAAGAAAAGCAGACTATTTTTTTTTTTTTTAAGAACAATTTCCTACTCCACAAGAAAAATTGGGATCTTCAGTTTTGTTTTAGTGTTTAATACAGAAAAAAAGTTTGTTTGTTTGTTTTTCCCTGTGTCATTTATTTCAGGATGCTGAAAATGCTGATGGTGATTCTATGAAAATATATTTTCAAGAAGAAGTTTCCCCTCGTGTGACAGTCTGTCCTATGATTCCTCTATTAGATTCTGTTTTGATTGTTAACGCTGCAGTTCTCCTTCCTGAAAATATGTTTTCCTGAATACAAAACAATTATACACATAGGCAGAAAAAATAGAGAAGCACAGGTATAAAGAGAATGCAGTTTCTGGTGCTGACTTTATTTGTGACCTCTCTGCTGGAATCATAGACACTGAAAATCTGCTCTGCAGACTTGCTTTAAGACCTGGCAAACTTTTAGCATCATGGTTGTTAAGACATTTTAGTTATATTACAGCTGTGTCGAAAAGAAAATGAACTTAGCTGGCTAAGACATTTTTTGTTGTTACTTTGTTTTGCTTTGCTTTGTTTTGTGTTCAGGGGTGGACGGTGACAAGGGAATGAATATAAATTAGAAATGATGTGGAAGAAGTTATGGCAGAAGTGATAGTAGAAGGAAGACAGGAAGAATAAAAGGATGAGAGGGATAGAGCAGTAGAAGTACAAGAAGTAGAAATTTTTGTGTAGTGGAAATCTGTTGAAAATCAGTGGAAATTTGACTCTATACACATAGATGTCTTCAGCACTAGCACCTTAGAATCAGCACATGAAAAAGAAAATGAACTGGAAGGAAAAGAATGCCAAAGGAAAAAAAAAATCCTTTTGACTTTTTAATTTCAAAAGACTTTTGAAAGAATTATGGATATTTAGGAAAAATTAGGAAAAATTGTTGCAGCTGAGGAGAACACAAAGGGGCAGAGGGAAAGAAAGGATCTCCAAATATCAAAGTGAAAGGTTGAAAGGTGACATTATTTTAACTAAATTTAGATTAAAAATAAAAAGAAAAAAAAGAAAAAAGGAAGAAGAATAAATCACCCACTAGAGATGTGTAATCTTCTATTTTCTTCAAATGGAGAATAGTAAACAAACACTTTACTAATTCTAAAAATATTACTATTTGCTGTACCAGCAAGTCATGCCTTTATAAGGCATGCTTCATGTCCCATAAGAGGGACAATTGCCTGCAGTGAACAAAGCTGGATTCTGAAAATTTACACATTGTCCAGAAGCTGAATATTGTCCTGTTCTGAAGCAGTGGAAACATCTGGGCTTTTGTGTCTTCTTGTCATCTCTTTGTTTAATTGAACTATATGCTCATGGAAATGTCCCTGTACGAGATTCCTGCAGAATGAAGTTATGATATCTTGTCACAACGATAATACAAAAAAGAATAACGAAAACAAGTATTCAGAAAGCAAGAAAAAGTGAAACTAGAAGGAAAAGGGTAGGAGAGAAGAATAAACACATAAACTAAAATTATAATCCCAGATTATAATCTCATCAAATAATTCTTAACAAATACTGATAGAGGTAGGACCTCTACTAAAAAAAAACTTGTCACAACAAACTCATTTGAATTACAATAATTCTGTCCAGCAATTAATCCATTAATTCTTCATAGTTCTAAATTTTTATTACATTTATTCAGTTGAAGAGTGAAATACCTAACTTTTGACAATAAATCAGTATTGAGCTGTTTATTATCTCACATCGGTTTATTCTCCATTCCTCTTTTCCAAAACCCTGTTTCTCAGTAGTTATGCTTCAGTTTTAGTTCTTTTTTGTCTGAGTTGGACAGTTTCTGAAAGAGATTTAGTGCATTTAGTGTAGAGAAACCTATTGCAGAATGACCTTGGGGAACAAAAAAAAAAGAAAGAAAAAAAAAAAAAGTCTTTAAAGGCTCTCTTTGATTTCCCTACATTCAATAAACTTTAAAAATACATTTTGGTAACTTTTATATTAAATATGGTTTATTTACAACATCTATCAAAAATAAACCATAAATATGTCCTGCCTTATAAATCAAAATTAGAAGATACCACCAGCAATAAATGTTCTTTCTGGAATTATCAAATGCTAATATATATTTTGTGGATATTATAAAAATTTTCAAAATGTTTCACATATTACTTACATTTGCCTCCTGTCACAAACAGTGGCCTTCAAATTCTACTCAGGCATTTTGAGCAAGAAGATGGAAATCAGTCTAGCAAGTGCCAGCTAAGAACATTTCTCTTAACTCTAACCACTGGTCTCCCTTGTGTGCCTTCCTATCGGTTTGCAGCTCCTTTATTTTATGATCAAAGTCTGCATCTCAGACAGTTTTATTTATATATATATAACTTGCATTTATCTACTAGCTAAAACAGTTATCTCGTCTCATCTTCAAGAATGTCTGCTCATCTTTGTTTTTGCACAGCCTAATTTAAACTGAACTGAGAAAAAGTGTCACATTGCTTACAGGTTCTTGTTATTTATGCTGAAAGTATGTCAGTTGTTCTCTTTAGGAAGTATTAATAGGCTCCTGTTCTTCATATTTCATATTTTTCATAATATCTTTCATATTTCAGATATCTTCACAGTGTTTATAGATAAGTTCTATGTCTTACTCCGTTTCAAAACTAATTAATTGTGGTGAACACTAAGGACTTCATTAAATTCTTCCCCAAATCTATCAGACGGTTACAACTAACATTTATATTTTTCCACACACTGAAGATGGAAAAAAAAATTACAAATAAATAAATAAATAAAAATAAAACAATGACAACAACAACAACTGAAAAGGCATACATCTCAAAAGATTTCCCTTTAACAATCTTTGCAGTGCCGAGCGGCAGTGGATAGCCTTTGGGTGCTGCCGTTATGCACATACTCACATGGTATCTCTTCTAATAAAAGAGGCTGCTAGGATAGGTAGGGTGTTCAGGAGTTGTGAAATAATAGTGTGTAGATAGATAAAGATGGGACTCAGGATTTGAACTGATCCAATTCTTGATTAAAGAAACAAAATTTCTTCATGTCATTGGCCTGTTCTTACAGAAAGATGTCACAGCATTTCCATACATAATAAACTAGACAATAATCAATTAAAAAAAAAAAAAAAAAGAAAGAAAGAAATGTTTGTACCACTGACAAGGAAATCTGATGATTTTCCAGAGCTGCACTTTTCAATCACAAACAAAAATGAAAGATTCCTCATAATTAAACCAAACTCAGTTAGAACACACAAACCATAAGAAGTACTACAACTGTGAGGAAATGTGTTGCCTTAAAGTATTTGCTTACAAAGGTTAACAACTGTCAGCTTGTAACAAAGAAAATGTATGAAAACAATACAGACTAGCTGGCTGTTTCAGAAGACTCTTTTCAGTTTGAAATAACAGAATGATTTGGTATTTTTATATGTGTATCACTATCCCTAAATTGCCCAGTCTAAGGAATGAAAATGAACCTACTGAGACTAGAATAGTTCAGTTGGAAGGGACCTTTTGAGGATCTTTTAGTGTTTTCAGAAGGAGTACTTAATGACCATTTGGAAAAAGCTACAAATCAACTAACATTGAGTGACTCTTCCTTATTTCTGAACATGCTGAACAGTAGTAAAAAACAGCAAAAGGACGACTTTTCAAATACTTTTTTTCATGGTAATTTTAAATGCAGATTCCAAAAATTCAAAGCAATGTGAAGATGTCAGCCTAAATACTTTACCTGGGAGTATTATTTGGTGTAGAAACGGCTAAAGATGCCAAAGTTACAGCAAATAATTGTTTCTGAGTCACCTGTCATCCACTTGTATTTAATGCATTTAACTGGAAAATAGGTGCAGAAGTCCTTTGTGTTTTAATGTTCAGTTAGACATATAGAAGTGTCAATTGGTCCATATGTCCAAACATATTCTTTCTGTTTTTACTTTCAAGAATGCAGAATTGTATATTTTGGTATGTCCTTATCCATATTCTGTGTCTGTATGTAAATCTAGTAATGAATAAGTTTAGTGTATTACAACCTCCAAAGAGACGTAAAAGCTATGTTAGTGAGTGTAAGTCTTTCATTGTATGTCTGTTTGTGATACTCCAACAAGGTGGGGGTGGGGTAGAGTGGGAAGACATAAGGAAAAATAACTTTGAATAATATACATATATAGTGAAAATTAGAAAAAAGTTACTAATGTTCTAGTTTTTTGATATATAGCTATCAATTTCAGTTACAGTGTCATATAGTGTATTTTTCCTTCATAAGCACATTAGTCACAGCCTTCTGGATTTAGAACTGGATGAATGGCCCAATGTTTTTCAAACTTTTATAAAAAACAAGAAGACAATAATTGGTCCCTTTTTTTGTTGGAGTCAATATTCCATTTTCTCTTAATACTTCTGTAAGATTAGCTTTTTTTCCAGTAAACCACTGTACTGCATATATCTCTTAGTGTTTTCCATGTATTCATTTATTTATTTATTTTTAATTAAAATGTGGTTTTCCTGACTTTTTTTTTTTTTTTTTTTTTTCAGAGATTACAGTTTTGGTTCAGCATTGTGACATGTAGTATATTGTCAAATTTATCTTTGCCTGTTTTGGTCTAGTTAAACTTGATAATATAATGCATTTAATGCTGTAGGAGACCCAGATTTGAAGGAAGAAAGGAGAAGACGAATCACAGTTGTTTGCATTGGCTGTTGTGAGGTATACTTTCCCATACCAGGTGACTCAGTGATAGCTCAGTATCAAGACCATATCTGCATTTCAGTTGTAGTTACAGTGAATTCTACTTAAAGTGTTACATCATGGCCATTCATTTTCTGCCTGTCTAATCTTTAATGTCAAACAGATACTGACCTTCAATCTGTCATCTCCAAACCATGCAGTCTGTAGAAATGCAGATGACGTGTAAAGCAGAGCTATGAATACAACTCTTGAATTTTTTTTTTTTTTTTCTGAAAACAATTCAATGGGCAGAAAGGAAACAGATTTTTTAGGGATAAAAAGTTCAGTGTCTTTACACTTGGAAGTTCCTTCATGTCTGCTCACTCAGGATAATATCCTCTGGAGATATTGGAAATAAAAGTATTTTTGTTTTATTTTTAAACAAACAAGCAAACAAACATTTATTTTTTCCTTTTAACTAAAACTCAGTACCTTTCCCTGTCACTGCTCTACTCAGGAATTTATTTTTCTGTTTCAGTCTGATACTTTCAGCTTAATTTTTCCCCCTCAACACAGAGGATTAAGGCCTTCTATTAAGCCAATACTGGACCAGCTATATTTCCTATTATTTTACTTTGTGTCATGCTGAAGAGCACTTCAGGATGTCTGAAGCTAACAGCATGCTTTTGTCATTGGAGTGTCTGATGTACAAATTGTTCCTATACTTTTATTATTTTCTTATATCAACATGTTAGATTTTAGATTGGATGTTCCTTTCATATTTGAGACTGTCTATGTGTATTTTAAAATGTACTGAAATCTTGTTTTAGGTATGCAGATGTTAAGGAATTCACAACTCTTCTGTCCAAGAGGTATAAATTATGAACAAAAAGAATTTCAGACTTTTTTGAGTCTGACACAAACTCTAGCCTCCAGCCCATGAAAACAGCTTAACCTCTCTTTACATTGAGAGGGGTATTAAGAGAGCAGAGACCTTCTGAAGATGAATCAGGGCACACCACCACTTCAGCAAGTGCCAAGGCAGCCCAATAATTTGGAAAGGAGATAGGCTGCAGAGTCTGCTGATGCATTCAGGGTCCAGACAATACCAGAGGAAGTTTGTTATAACATGGCTCTACCATGTAAAATACTAGCAAAAAATAAAGTGGACTAGATAATGCCAGCCCACTTCTTGGGATGCTTGAAATTTGGATGATCAAAGGATATAATTATACTTCATGAGATTAATTTAAAAATTCCACATTGATTTTTGCTTCTGAGTTGGCTTAAAATGCCCTCACAAACCAAAATAAAACAAAAGCATAACTAGAAAACAAAACCAGCAAAAATTATGGATCCCAGAACCAAAGAAAACAACACAAAGATAGGTTACCAACAGATTGGTAGTTATAGCATTAAAAATTTATGTCAAATTATTTCCTATTGACAAATTATTTTCTGTGTTGTCAGTTAGAAAGTCTCAGGAATTTAGTGTTCAGTGCAACAGAAAGCAGCAGGATAAAAATAAAGATGTTTAAAAAATGTCCATGTAGCATTGATATATGTAAAATGTGAATAGAATATGTGCTGTTGTAAATAAAATACCAATTAAAACCAGTGGTAGATAAAGTTTACTATACTAAATTGCTGGTACAAACATTATCAGAAGATGAATGTCAGTTGGGTGAAAACTGTCTTTCCATCTGTTCTTAAGAGAGTGGTGACATTAACATTTACGTTGGCAAATATAAATATTGTTTGTACATTGTTTACAGAGTAATAACCAATTGAAAGACATAAAAGAAAAGAAAATTAAGTGATAGATGTGATCAGACAGTCAGTTTCAACAAATTAAACTGTCACTGTGTGAGTAAGTGGGTGGAACATTTACAAGAGTAACCTGGAGTTCCACATCAGAGACCTTAGATAACATTCAGACAAAGATTTAGACATAGATTTAGCTGTCTTTATAGTTAGATATGTAAGTGTCTATAGACATATTAGGTGTACGTCCTCAGTGTAGTCAGTGGAGGAAGTTACAGAATTATGAAGAATATCTGTGGCTGGAAGAACTTTTGGTGATTGTATAAGCCAACAGTCTGGTAAGAGCATGGTCAGTTACAGCACGTTGCTAAGGGACATGTCCAGTCACATTTTGAATAACTGTGATGTTGGAGACTATATCAACATTCTGGGCAAACTTTACCAATGTTCAAGTGCCCTCAAAATGAAGAAGCTATTTTAATGTTTATAAGGAATTACTTGTATTAAAATTTGTGCTCTTTGTCCCTTGTCCTTTCACTGGGCATCACTGAGAAAGTCTGGTTGTACCTGCTTTTCTCCCCTATTGCCCCTATCAGGTATCTGTATACATTGGTCAGATTCCCCTGATCTTTCTCTATTCAAGGCTGAACAGCTCCCGCTCTGTCAGTCTTTGCTTGTATGACAGATGCTCCAGTACCTTAATCATTTTCATGGCCCTTTGCTGGGCCTGCTTTAGTACGTTCTTTTCCCTCTGGTACATGAGGTTATTCTTCCCAGGTGGAGGACTTTACATTTCTCTTTGCTGAACTTCCTGAGATTCTTGTGAAATCATTTCTCCAGCCTGTCAATGTCTCTCTGAGTGCCAACTCAATCATCTATTACATTGGCCACTCCTTTCAGTTTTATGTCATCTGCAAACTTGGTTAGAGTGCATGCTGTCCCAGAATACCATTCACAGAACCACAGAATGGTTGAGGTTGGAAGACATCTTTCGGGGCCACCTGGTTTAACATGCCTGCTCAAGCAGGGACACCTAAAACAGGTTGCCCAGGACCATGTACAGATGGCTTTTTAACTTCTCCAGGGAGGAAGACTTCACAACCTCTCTGGACAACCTGTGCCAGTGCCCTGTCAAACACACAGTAAAGAAGTGCTTACTGACGTTTAGACAGAAATTCTTGTGTTCCTGTTTGTGCTCTTTGCCTCTTGTCCTGGCACTGAGCACCACAGAAAAGAGCCAGGCTCCATTTTCTTTGCACCCTCCCTTCATGTATTTCTAGACATTGATGAGATCTCCCTTGAGCCTTCTCTTTTCCAGACTAATTGGTCCCTGCTCTCAGACCCCCCTTATACTAGAGATATTCCAGTCCTTTCATCATCCTCTTGGCTCTTTGCCGAGCTCTCTCTCTCCAATATGTCCATGTCTGTCTCTTACTGAGGAGCCCAAAACTGTGCCACAGCATTCCAGGTTTGTCCTTGACACTACTCAGTAATGAAAAGTACAAACTCGTATCTTGGATCTCTAGTCACAAAACTTCTTAGATTGACCATATTCCCCTTTATCTTGGGGGGTCAGCTGTAGCCTAGTGATTCCTGCAGTCACCTGTGAGTGAGTGCTCTTGCCTTCAGCCCTGGCATGGGTTCAAGCCCACAGGCATCACTGGCCCATTTTTTTCTGGCCCAGCCATCCCCTTTGGCCCTCCTCGTTCACTTTTCCTGGGACAGGGTAATGTCAGACACAGAGACAGACTGGGAGAGAGTGGCTACAGAACAGCTCAGAATAAAATGGATCTAGGGGAAAGACTGGTTCAGCCTTTCCTCATAGGAGAGATGTTCCAGTCCCTTATGCATCTTTGTATCCCCACCCCCGCCCCCCCCCACCACCCCCCAAAAAAAAAAAAAGTTTTTTAAAAACTTCAAAAAAATGAAATTTTTTTTTAGCTAACATGAGGCTAGACACTTAATGGCAGGTTGACTAAATATGTGTATTGTTCTATAATAGAAACCTTCCCACAGGGATTCTTTACTAGTAACTGGAGGCTTTCTTTTTATTTTCTTTTACCTTCAGAATGCACTGATTTTCTTTATAGGAAGATAAATTTTGAAAGGATTAAAATATTTTCAACTGTAGAAAGGATTATATTGACAAGAAATGATGACTAGAACTCTACTTCCTATCTATTTTATAGTTAATGGTTATTTGCCTTCAAGAGGTCTTACCCACGATGTAGCATTTTCTGTTTTGTTTTTTTTTCTTTTTTTTCCTTTTTTTTTTTTTTAATTTTTTTCTGTATCATATCGTCTAACAAAAATCATTTTATTATCCAGAGCTACTAGTATATTTTCAGAGATTTCTGATAGTTCTTCAGAAAGAAAGATCCACGTTCCAACTTATACACTCTAAAGACCTGCTAATTTCTTTTCCTTTCAAGTCTCGTGTGCTAGTAATTACAGGGAAAAACATAATAATAAAAATAAGTTAAAATTAAAAAAAAAAAAAAAAAGATCTGGTTTTAATATAAATGATATCTTAGTTGTCTACTTTACCTCATTCTGTTAATATAGTAGGAAGCAAAGGGGAGCAAAGAAACCTTTATTACTGCTATATAATAATATTTTTTTCCAGTTGTCAAGCTTCTGATTAATATCTATGATGTGTTCCTGGGGAACTATGTTAACAAGCAAAAGTCCCACTACTTCAACTGTATATAATTTCAGTGAACAAAAATAATTTGGAAAAAAAGTTTCAGTGGTATCTGCTATTGATAATATCAAGTGATGAAGAGAAATTAAAAATGAAATAGTGTAAGAAGTATACTTTTGCTCAGCTGAGAATTTTTATATTTCAAAGCTAAAATAAGGTATTAATAATGTTCATTGCACAAGGGCAAAGGAGTGTATAATTTACTATTAGAAAATCTATTTCAAATCTTACTCTATGAAATGCATTCAGGTTTCCTGGAGACTACTCACATGCTAAGCATACACATAATAAGGCTATGTTTTCAATGATGTTGTAACATGGAAAAATAGTTTGGATTGGTTAAAGCAATTACAGGAGACATGCAGGAGGATGTAGAAAATGAAGGGAACAAGGAAAAAGGTTTAAGAAATATGTATGTCTTTCTCTTGATCATATATTCCTCTAGACACATGGAAAGTATATGTATAATATTGCATTTGAACTCAGATCTCTATTTTTTAACAGCTTTGTCACCAATAATTGCATTTCAAATAAATATAACGTTTATGTTTACTGAATTCAAATTGTTTATTTAAATGCCTTCAGAGCTGGTGCCGCTTTCAGGACTTAAATAAATTATTTGTGTCTTAGAGAAACTGAAGTAAATAAATCTCCATTTGCTTATAATTCATGATTATTCTTAGATAATAATTTAGATGGATTTCCAGATTGCATTTTTTTTTATGGTCCTTATCTCAGGGGAAGCAATATGTAGAATTATAGAATCATAGAATGGTTTGAGTTGGAAGGGACCATAAAGATCATCTAGTTTCAACCTACCTAACACAGGCAGAGACACTTTCCACTGGACCAGGTTGCTCAATGCCCCATCCAACCTGGCCTTGAACACTTCCAGGGATGGAGCATCCACAAGTTCTCTGGACAGCCTCTTCCAGTGCTTCACCACCCTCACCATAAAGAGTTTCTTCCTAATGTCTAATCTAGATCTACTCTCTTTTAATTTAAAACCATTACATCTTGTCCTATGGCTATACTCCCTGATTAAGAGTCCCTCTACAGCTTTCTTGTAGGCCCCCCAGAGAAATTGGAAGGCTGCTATAAAGCTTCCCTAGAATGTTCTCTTCTCCATGCTGAACAACCCCAACTCCTTCTTCCTGTCTTCATAGGAGAGGTGCTGCAGCCCTCTGATCATCCTCATGGCCCTCCTCTGGACTTGTTCTAATAGGTCCATGTCCTTCTTGTGCTGGGGGCCCTGGAGATGAACACAGCACTCCAAGTGGGGTCTCATGAGAGCAGAGAAAAGGGGGAGAATCACCTCCCTCGACCTGCTAGCCATGCTGGTTTTGACGCAGACAAAGGTTGGCTTTCTGGGCTGCTAATGCACATCGCCAGCCTACATTGAGATTTTCATCTACCAAAACCCCCAAGTCCTTCTCTAAAGGGAGAATATTTGCAAGTGAAATTACATGTTTATTTCTCTGCTATTCCTTTCATATATATATATATATATTTGCTTGCTAAATGCAGACCACCGAAGACCACAATAGAAGACATTTGAAAAGTTGTGATGACCAAATCTTTTACTAGATTCTTATGCTTAAAGCCAGTCTTTATCTTTGGTCATAACACTTTTCTCTAATAGGGTAACAAAAGATCAAGTTTAAAAATGAATATTTTGAAATGTGTATTTTACCACCAAGTAATCCATTTTTTGTTTGGAAAGAAAAAAAGAAAAAAGTAGTATTTTAAGAAATTGTAGCCATATCTATTATGCTGTCTCTGCTGTTCTTACCTCTATAGAATTGCATTCCTTAGGGAAAGGTTTGTAAATATTTTTTTCTCCAATACAGCCTTTCTTGCTAAAGAATGTTCTTATGGTATTATCATTTTTCTAGAGCCAACTGCAGACACTTTTTGTTAGATGTGCTTATTTGAAATTTTCAAGAACATTTAGATCAACCACAAAAAATATTTCTTATGACAGTTGCCCAACTCAAACATTCTGAGTATGAGTAAAAGAATCTAGTCAAAAAGATGATAATACCACATGGTATCTGTTGACCTATACAAATAATAAAGCCTAGGATGTCTACTGACATTGTAGAAAGTATAAATTCCTTATTACTAGGAAATCATAAGTAATAATAAAAATAAGCTAGCCTTAATTTTCATATGACTTGTTCAAATAAGATTAATCTTATGGCAAGATTTGTATTCTCCTTCCAAGCCAGACAAAATAATTTAATGGGAATGTAATTCTTTTTATTAAGACTCCCACCATGTAGAGGTCTGAATGTCATAAAATCATACAAACAACTTTCATAGACAATGGAAATAGATACATCTAGGAAATGATTCATCTCAAACTAATCTAGGTGTCAAAGATAAATCAAAAGCATCGCAACATAAAAGTTTCCATGGATACTTTACACCACAGCTATTAAAAGAGTTTAGACAAATAGCTCGAATAGCAGTATTTGCAGTGCTTATAGCTAAACTTGGTGAGCTCTTCCTTTGTATCATCTTGATATTTAAGGAAAGAGTTGAAAATAACACTAATGTGTCATTTTATGGTATCGAGGAGGTAACCGGATTGGAAAGATCAAACAGGATTCTCTATATTGTTTTTCCAATTAACAATTTAACACCAAATGTATAGTTACTACAGAGTCAGAAATCCCTTTCTGGGATTTCTGACAGGCTAGTGAACAGAGCTCTTTTGTGAAAAAGGGAATGTGGAATGGCAGTCACTGTGAGCTCTTCATGTGGCAATTTGTAGCTGCGAAAGTTAAATGCCACCGATTTAGTCCCAAGGAAACTGTGCATTGCTGACAAGTCAAACAGGCTATTCTGTTAGGAAAAGCAATTCACATATTCTTGTCTGACTGGAATATTGTGGGCAGATGGGAACTCACTCTGCATCAACTAAAAGCCAGTTAGAAGCTAGAGTTTATTAGTTTGCACTAAGTGATAAACTGTTTTTGGCCTGCTCTGAGTGTGTATAGTGACAGAATTATATGTACTCCTTGTTGTTGCACTATAATCATCATGCAGAAACCATGCTTGCTTAGAGACAAGACTATACACGTGTTCATCCAAGAGTAATACTAGTCTGTAATTGTGCCAGAGATAACACAATACCTCTCTTTACAAGAACTGTAAGGATCTTCGTCTTGAAGTTGTCTACATCTCTCAGCCACTGATAAAAGAAAACTCCAACAATGCCAGTTATGCCTTATATCAAAGTACTAAAAAGGTTTTATGTTAGCTTTTCACTTACTCATGTTTCAGTCAATGGTTATAGAAATTAGGTTTCAGGAACCAGAATATGTGCTGACAGATATTTGCTTTGCAAGATGAATTCTGTGTTTTCTCAACTAAGAAGAAAATGAAGCAGAGGAAAAAGATGAAAATGACTGAAATCAGCTTTATAAAACAAGGATTCTTCATTGTTACCCTGTTTGTAGTAAGGTTTTTCTGTATCAGGAATTGTGCCAGTTTCTATTCCAATATGTATTGTCACTTCTATTGATGTGCCTGTATTAACAAGCTGAGTCTTGATCAGCTTTGGTTACTTTGCAGCACCAACACTACTGGCAGGAAGAGAATGGACAAAACAATCATATGCTGCAAGGACTGAGAAATTTTTTTTTTACCATCTATGTTGATTTCTACAGAATGGATGGTACTGATTCCGTCTTTTTTTTTTTTTTTTCCAGGATTTTCTCCATCCCAGCTACTAGAAGTTTAGCAAATGCAACCTGTGTGCTTCCTCATCCTTTTAAAATCCTCAGCAGATAGAAACTGCAGCAGAACGTTTGACACAAGAGACCTAATACTTGAAAGTTTCTCCATTTATATACATTCATGAGTCTTCTCCTGAGGCTTCTCTTCTCTAAGCTAGTCACAGCTTTCCCAAACTTCCTTTGTATGAAAGATGGTCCAGTCACTTAAGTGTCTTAGTTTCCCTTGTTTGGACTTCCTCCAGGAGCTCTAAAACTCTTATACTGGTGAGCCCAGCACTGGACAAAGCACTCCCAGTATCGGTACTGAGTAGAGAGGAAATATGATCTCATTCAACATGCTTGCAATACTTCTCTGAATGCAGCCCAGGACATCTTTTGCTTTCTTTGTGTCAAGGGCACATTGTTGTTTCATGTTCAACTTGGTGTCCACTTGGACCCCCAGATCCTTTTCTGCAAAACTGTTTTCCAGCTTGTACTGGTGCCTGGGGTTGTTCTTCCCAAGATGCAAAACTTTGCATTTCCTCTTGCTGAACTGCGTGAGGTTCCTGTCAGTCCATTTCTCAAGCCTGTTGAGGTCACTCTGGATAGCAGCATGATCCCCAGGTGTATCAGCCCCTCCTCCCACTTTTGTGTCATCTGTCAATTTGCTGAGGGTACACTCTACGCCATTGTCCAGATCATCAAGAAAGATGCTAAACAAGACTGGATCCAATATTGATCCTTGGGATCAGGGATCATACATTTCTAGTTACTGGCCTCCAATTAGACTTTGCGCTACTAATTACTACCCTCTGCACTCAGCCATTCAGCCAGTCCTCAATCCACCTCAATGTCTGACTATCCAGCCCATACATCAACAGCTTGTCTATGAGGATCTTACGGGGGCACCAGGTTAAAGGCCTTACTGAAGTCCAGGAAGACAATATATACCACTCTACCCTGGTCAGTTGTTTCATTGTAGAAGCTGTAGAAGCCAAATATTGGTCAAGCATGACTTCCCTTGGTGAATCCATGTTGACTACTCCTGATAACATTTTTTGTCCTTCACGTGCCTGAAAATGGTTTCCAGGATTAAACGGTCCATCACTTTCACAGGGATCAAGGTGAGGCTGATCAACCTGCAGTTTCCTGGGTTTTCCTTCTTGCCTTTCTTGATGATAAGCGTGACATTTGTTCTCCTCCAGCCTTCAGGCACCTTTCCAAGAGGTATGATCAACCAAAGATTATTGAGTGGCCTTGCAATGACATCAGCCAGCTCCCTCAGAACCTCTTGGGTGCATCCCTGGATGCTCAGACAATGTATTCCTTCCAGGTTACCCATGCTTGCTTCCACCCCCTGTATGCTTCTTTCTTGTGTTTGAATTTGGCCAGGAGCTCCTTGTTCATCCACACATGCATATTGGCATTTTTTACCTGACTTCATACTCACTGGCATGGACTGCTTTTGAGTTTGGAGGAGGTGGTCCAGGAATATTAACAAGCTTTCGTGGGCCTCTCTTCCCTCCAGGGTGTTATCCCATGGGACTCATCCAAGATTTTAAGAAGCCAAAGTCTTCTCTCCTGTACTTGGGTTCTGAAATTCAATGGTAAATGAGAATAACTACCCAACATTACTGCAGGGATTCCTTGTCCACCTCCTGTGTGTGACATCTCATGAAAAAACTAGAAGTATTCCTCCAACTGGCAGACCCATTTGGTGGGTGGCAATGGTGTACAACAGTAAGGATCATCTAAATATTCACTCATAAACATCACTGTATAGATCTGTTTATTTGGTCACTTCAAATCTAAACCATTAGATTTGAACCAAATCTAAACCATTAACTGTCTTAACAATAAAATCAAGATCCCTGTTATTGAAGAACATGCAAAATATTCTCTCATAACTACAGCCTAAGAACACAGAAACAAGATGAATGGGGGGCATACATCTATGGAGAAACTTTTCTAAAAATGGCATGCTTCAACTCTTTTTTATCTCCCAACATCCATTTTACATGTTAGTAACATATTGTGTGCATGACCTCACAATAAATTCCATTTCTATTGGCTCTATATTATTTTTTTCAGTGTCATTTACTCGGGATTACTAAAACCTGTAATGTTAGGATTAGCAAACGGCATCAGCATATACCAAGCATTTAAACTAGACCTGGTAAAAAAGATTATCAGCTGTCAGGTTTCAAGAGCATTTTATTTACTGGTCAAGAAACTAACACAGAAACCAAGCAAAACCAAACACTTTTTATGTCAAAGGTAAAAATATTTATGTGCTATTCTTTGCTATACCAAATGGCCAAGCTTCTAACTTTCTATGCCTATAAAACACTGTAGTTTAGTTTTGTTTTGTGTTTTTTTTTTTTTTCCAAAGAATTTTAATAAATAACTACAACTTGTATATACAAGCTATGTCTTTGATAAATAAAAATATATTATCTTAAAGAGTCTTTGTAGGCATGTTTGTGGAAATGCACAAATTTTACATCATATTCTATTTGTCACTGTATTATGATTTACAGCAAAGTCTGTTTATACCATGACACAACCCCACCGTATGAGATAATGACTCAGGTATAATAAAGGATACAGCATGAACTAGCTGCTGAACTAACAACATTTGTGAAACCTATTCATATTGTAAAGTCTGGATTATATTTAGGTTGTATGTGAAACAATATGCTTCAGCCAGCTCAATTTATTCCACCATATTCAGCACTTCTATGTTTAGCACACTCCTTTTAAGCTAGTTTAGCCATGCCTCTCCTTTGTAACAGTCTCATTTATCTAGTGCTGTATCTCATACTTACCTAAACTACTTTTATTTTTTTATTTTTCCATCTCAGATTTTTTTTTTTTATTTTTTTCACAGTCAGCCCTTGTTATTTTTATACCTTTTAACGGTTTTTATATCCAGCTACTACTTTGTCCCCCTTCACTTACCCACATCCTAGCTGCTGGTTTAGTATATCTCCTTCTCCTTCCCTGCTGGTTCATTCCTTTTTATCCAAGCTTAATGCTCTCCTTCAGACCTTTCAAGTTCCCAGTCTAAAATTTTCCTCTTTCACCTGTCCTAGATCCTGTATACATATTGTTTCACAGTTAGTCCCACTGTGACACACTGAATTGCATAATGGACTTTTTTCTTATTCCATTATATAACCATAGTTTCCTGCCTTTGGCACCTTCGATCTTCCTCCAGTTCCTGACATTCCACACACAGTCAGGTTTGCACATTCTCTTCCCTAAAATGTCACCTCTCCCTCTGCTCTTTACTCTCTTACACCCCCTTGCTCCAAACTCAAATGCTCTAAATTCATTCCAGACTGATTTTTATATTAAAATATTTTCTTACAAAATGAGAACATTGACTGCTATTCAAAATAATCTATCTTTAAATTTGCATAACTTTAAATAATATAGAGAGATCTGTGCTAATAATTTATTTTTGATGTTATCCCTGTACTGCCTACAGGCTGTTTATATCCTCCATAGAAACTCAATTAATATCTTGTTCTTGAAGACACCATGTCTGTCTTTAATTCATTTATTTCAAAATGCTCAGGTAAAATATAGAATGACATAAAAATGATTGTTAGCTGAAGGTATCTATGAGATAGTTCAGAGAAATGTAAGTGCCTATATATTTTAAACTACAAAAGATGTATTTATGTACTTCATCTCCAATGTGAAGAAAATATAAAATGTCTTTAGAAAAACAGGAAAATATGAAATAGCTGGGCAGCATACCATGTAGATTCAAATTGAATAGTTATAGTTTCATATATTTTCAATAACATTTTTGTATGGGTGAATGGTTTCTGCATCCTTTTTCTATGCAAATTATTCATTTCCAATCACTAGGCCAGCACAAAAGTGTGTAGGAAACTGAATTATTTTTCCTCCATTTGGTGCTAATGCCTATGCTGAACATCCTGTGAAAACTTGCACACTATTAAAAATTCCAGTGAAAATATCTGTTTAACAATAAAATCTTGAGTCACCGCAGACTATACGCCTTTTTTGCATTATTTTCCAGAAGAAAAAAAAAATCATGAAGACACCTCTTTTGTTAGTTCATTACCTCAAAAACAATGAGTTACTCTGTTATCACGTATTTCAGTGGAAGTTCACTGAAAGTGGGGTTATATGGATAGAGAGAAGAACAAGTGTTCTGTGAAGCTATCAAAAAATATATTGGTATTTCTAACTAGATTTCAGTTAAGTTTTCAGGAATTGAGAGATAGAGAATGTCAAAAAATAATTTGTTGTTTTAGGTAATTTTTATCGCATTGTCATTGCAGAGGGGCAACAACATGATGAAGGGACTATAACACCTCTCATATAAGGAGATGCTGAGAGAGCAAGAACTGTTCAGCCTGGAGAAGAGGAGGAGGCTCAGGGTATCTTGTCTACAAAGCCTGAAGGAAGTCTCTTTTCAGTGGTGTTCGGTGCCAGGACAAAAGGCAATGATCACAAACTGGAACATGAGAAGTTCTGTCTAAACATCAGAAAGCACTTTACTGTGTGGAGCTGATGGAGCACCAGCACAGGTTACCCAGGGAGATTGTGAAGTCTCCTTCTTTGGAGATGTTCAAAAGCCACATGGATATGGTCCTGGACAACCCACTATAGATGTCCCTGCTTGAGCAGTGGGGTTGGACCAGATGACCTCCAGAGTACCTTCCAACCTCAGCCATTATGTGATTCTGTGATTTTATTTCTCTAAATTAAGCTTCTCAAAATGGGTGTCAGTATGTTGAAAGCACTGGCTTTGTTCTGAGCATCTTGAAAATACATTTTGTGTTCCACTGTTATATTCTAATTTTTTATTTCATTTAAAACTGTGATTTTCAGATGCAATGTATGAAGATTAATGAACAACTGAATAGAGTTTATATTCATGGGGCTCAATCATTCTCCATTCTTCTAAAATCAACTCTATGTACAACATTTTAAGTACTATCTGTGTTTCTTATTCATTAGTTTATTTGTTCAGAAGTCAACTCCCTTTTTTAAAAATTCTTTGTCTCCTCACTTGATTGCATATTTTCAACTTTTGCAACGTTTAGGTGTCACACTGAATTCTGAGAAACTGATGTTAATAAACACATTGATTTCCTGTTATGCTGGAGGAGACATATTGTTAGGTTTCTTTCTGTAACCCAGATGAAAAGTAACACTGCACAGCATGCACTTCATTCATGGATTGGCTTCTTAAAAATGTGAGTGCTTATGTTTTAAGCAATCTTGATGTGGTTTCAGAATTTAGCACAACGCCAGCTTATAAATCAAGGTTTAAAAAAAAAAAAAAAAAAAGAAAAGGCCTTCTGTCACACATAGAAATTCCACTAACTGCCTAACGTAGTCTGAGAAAATTTATTCTGTTCTGATTTTCTACCATGGAAGAGGTAGAAGTGGGAAAAGATTACAAATGCAGACCATGGTTCTCAGAAACTGTTTATTTCTGGTAATTTCTGAACAGTAAGGCATTTTCACCCACAAGACCTTGGACAATTTACACAAAAGTGCATATCGAAGTTTACATCTGGTACTTGTCATAGAAAATGAACCTGTGATGATCTCATATATATTCCTAAAAAATGAAAGTCTCTATATTGCAAACAAATCAGAGGAAGTAGATTATGACAGACCTCGAATCAAGATGTACAATAAGCTCAGTCACCGAAGCTATTGTAGGGTATATCTAATCCATTGATGGCACCAGGCCTTCCGCAATAATTAAGGACCTATTCTTAAATGTTTAATTACAGCTTTTAAGATTATCTGTCAGAAAAAGGCAAAGCTACTGATGTTGACAAAGCCAGTCAGGAACTCATGAAAAAAATCCTATAGTTGAAGTGGTGACATCTTATTATAATATAGTTTTTGTCATATGAATTACACATTTTGAACAGAGGTAATTGTAAATGAACATATCACAAGCAAGAGATTTGTCTCCTGTTTCCCCCCCTTAAAATAAAATATAGTAAAATTAGTACTATAAGCACTACTAAGAATTACCCAATAAAACAAGTATGATGGAACCAAATTATGCTGCGCATTCCTTGTAAATGGAAATTTTGATGAGGCTTGGAATGCTTTCTACTAAAATATTGTTCTAAAGTTATTTAACATTAGGAACAAATGAGAAATCATCTTAGTCGTTTAGAGAGCAGTGTATGAAAATCTTGTTGGAAGTGCTAATGCAAATCCTTGCATGAAACATGTAGTTGAGGACAAATGAAGACTTCTTGAATAAATGTAAATGAGCACATCTAACAATGAAATCATTTGTTTTTAATGACAGTATTTATAGACATTGCTTAGATGTCTCCCTCCTCTAGATTTTTTCACTTTCACTCTTTCTGTGCTACCCTCCTCTATTCTCTGCTCAAGTTATTATCTGCTGTCCATATCCACTGGTTTCTAATTCAGCCTTATCTCTTCAGAACTCGGATGTTGTCTGCGATACCACCTTGTCAATATACTGACAATATCTGTCTGTTTGATTTAGTCCTCACTAAGGTCATTGTTTTAACAGCTCTTCAGGGCATATTTCTCCCATTCAACCTGTTTCACAATAATTCTGTGTAGCTTATCTTCATTATTCTCTCTTGTTCTCTTTCCTTAGTGTTCTTTTTATTTTATTTTATTTTATTTTATTTTATTTTATTTTATTTTATTTTATTTAATAACTGTAGATATCTACTTCTGGTCTCCATTGCCTTCACTTCTCTTAATCTAGCTTTTTAACTTCTTTGTTTTTCTTGTCATTTACTAAAGTGTAACATAGCTTAACTGAGCTAACACAACCAAATCCCCATGTTTTTGTGGGTTTTTTTTTATTTTTTTTTTATTTTTCTCAGTCCTCTATCTCCTCCCTTTTTATTCTCATCCACAAACACCTTCCCTGTTTACTTTAAGAACATAGGTTTTGAATCAATCAATTACTCTGTGTGTCTTCAATCAGATACAATAGCAGTACACACTGCTTTAGGAAATATGATAAAATATTGTTCACAGCTTGCAGTATGTAGCTATATTGCAATCCTGACCTGCCTGCTGACACTCCAAACTATTCAACTTGAAACCTGATCTTGATCCAGGCACACTTATCCTTACACATGGATGAAGTTTTCTACATTACTCTTCTCAACCCCTTAGTCCATATATCCAAGTCTTGATGGTGTTCATTCAGATAAGCTTGTCATCTTAACAATCTTAGAAATATCTCTCTGCAGCCTTTCAAGAATGCTCTCCATTTTGAAATCTTTAGAAAAATAATGTACAGTTCTGAATAAATAAGTAGTCAACAGTGAGAATTATTTGTAATGAATAATTTGTGATCATGTGTAAATGTCGAGTATCAGAGAGGCAGCTTGAGTAATAAGTAACATTTTTTTTTTTTCCACACATGCCATCCTTTTTTTATTTATTATAGATATTGACTTAATGATTGGCAATTGGATGTCCTCTTAAGTGTCTGGAGGATATTCATTTAAAATGTAATTTCAAGTCAGAATTATGACACTGAGACTCTTTTCATTATAGCTTTTTTCTGATTTTTAATTTGAGTAGAGGAAATGTGACACTTTTAAAGGCATTTGAAACAAACCAACAATCTAAACCAAACCAAAAAAGCTGAACCAAACCAAGACAGGTGGTCTTTCCTATATGTCCATGAAATTTAATCTCTGAGCACAGAAGCTTCCCCTTCTCACCTCTAAGAAGTACTCACGACAACTGGCAAGTTGGCCAGTCTTGCCAATTCCTGATTCTTTCTAATACAACCTAAGCAGGCACTTTCTTCCCATGCTTAGCTGGTTTTATTTTACAATTTTCAAACTGATTGTATTTTAAGAAAAACAAACATACTCAACAAGAAAATCAGCAGAAACAACTTAAGCTTTTTGTTTTCATTTTCACCAAATCCTCCTGGCTGGCAGTAACTATATATTATGATTTCTATATTGTACTGTAAATGGGAAAGGGTTAATGACCAGATCACCTTCTACCTTCTGTTGAATCTTCATTGATTACAACATGAGTATGCTTAGGCAAAGTGTTCATTTATCACGGGGTAATTCAGATCAGAGAACTCAACCAGTTCTAGCATAGTTGTGCATTTTCTGAAGACTTCTCAAATGACATTTAAGGTTTGTTATCAAATAAAATTTACAACTAATATTGCTTAGTTCTACATTTTCTAGTAATTAGCTAGAAAATGTATGAGCACTGCAGAAAGTAAAATATAAATAATTATACTCTTTATTATTTTTATAGCATTATCTTGCTTTTTAGATGAGACCTACAAAAATATTTAAAAGCTAACTCTTGTTAGAATTACAGTGCTAATGAATCTTGAGGATTTTTAAGCTATATCAAATTAATAACAAATGAAAATAAACTTTTAAATCTGATCAGGAAAAAAAAAAGAGGTCCATGTGATAACGGTCCATCACACTAATTTGTTACCATCACGAAGTACATCTTCGTATCAATTTTCAATCAACGGCTCTTAATAAACACACAGCATCAACTATGGCTACGTATATTAACACACATATATCATACAAGTTCTAGTAAGCATAGATATTATTTACTGAAAACTTAGTCTACCAGACTAGAAGACAAATACTGGTTTCTTCAAAGTAGTTTGACAAGTTTTCCTGTAAGCAGAGACACTAGTGAATATTAAGTATCAATATTTGTGATAGTGCCAGAAATCTTACTAGGAAGATCAAGCAACCATGGAACTACATGGCAGAGTGAAAAGAAGCATGAAGTAGATAAAGTTCTTGTTCTTACCTTAAAAACTCAGGAATACATACATCCTCCATATAAGTGGATGGCTCTATAGATGTACAGAGTAGCAAAATTTTGCTCTCACAACCATAAATTGTTATAGGCTACTGTCCTGGTTTCAGTTAGGACAGAGTTAATTTTCCTCCTAGTAGCTGGCAGGGTGCTATGTTTTGGATTAGGATGAGAAGAGCGCTGATAACATGCTGATGTTTTAATTGTTGTAGAGCAGTGATTACACCAAGCCAAGGACTTTTCAGCTTCTCGCTCTGTCCTGCTAGCGAGCAGGCTAGGGATGCAGCAGGAGCTGGGAGGGGACAGACCCAGGACAGCTGACCCAAACTGGCCAAAGGGGTATTCCATACCATCTGACGTCATGCTGAACAATATATAGGGGTGGCTAGCCGGGGTGGGGGTGGGGGGGGGCGGCTGCTCAGGGATAGGCTGGGCATCGGTCAACGGGTGGTGAGCAATTGCATTGTGCACCACTTATTTCGTACACATTATTACTATTAATACTATTATTATTATTATTATTGTTATTATTTTTCCTGTCTTAATAAACTGTCTTTATCTCAACTCACAGACTTCACTTTCCCGTTTCTCTCCCCCATCCCGGAGAGGGAGGGGGGAGGGTGAGCGAACGGCTGTGTGGTGTTTGGCTGCCAGCCGGGCTAAACCACAACAGTCCATTTGGCGCCCAACGTGGGGCTCGAAGGGTTGAGATATCGACAGATTTGACCAGAGTGTGTTAAACTAAAATTGGTATAAGTATTCGACCTGCTTAATAGTTGCTAGTCACAATGTTGATTGCCTTAATCTCAAGTCTGCTGTGCCTGTTTCCCAAATTGAGTTTTATAGCAAGTTACTGTCTGTATGTGCTCCCTGTCGTGCTGTTTATCCTTTCCGGGCCCTGGTTTAAGATTGTTATGGTACTGTGTGGTGTAACGATGGCTTATGAAATGATGAGATTTCTGGTCATGACTCTAACCTGGTATTTGTACTCAGCACTGTCGTCGACTCTATACTTCGGAAACCATATCTCAGAAACTATTAGCAATTACACCTATTGCCCTTTTTTCATCAGGGAGTCAATCTGTGGAGGGGACAGGGGAAGATATTTTTTCCTACCTGTTCACTCTCCCTTCCTCCTTCACCACCCTCTTATCCCCCGAGCTAGTTACGGTAGCTCTCCAAGATGTTGAATATCCTTGGGATACTCAGACCAGCATGTTCCTGTTGTTATGTCTCCTGAATGCGCTTCAGGTTTTGTTTAAGGTTAAACAACTACTTAGGAATCTCATCTGGAGATCTGTCTTGAGGCGGGATATTTGCGAGTGGCAGGGAGTGTGGGAGGATATGGGCAGGTTTCTAGAGCAGTGGGCACCTCCAGTGTTTTGGACATTCACCCCTGAACAACTGCAAAATCCTAAAAAACTGGTAGAATGCTTGAAAAAAAAGGTGTCATGACTCTGGCAGTTCCAAAGTGACACAAATCACTGTGGCGTGCTGGCGTCTGGCTTGTGCCTATCGAGCTGCAATTGATGCTACTATCAACCTAGTGACAGACCCTGCGGCCGTTCCAGTCCCGGCTCCTGCAGCCGTTCCAGCTCCAGCTCCTGCAGCCATTCCAGCTCCAGCTCCCGCAGCCGTTCCAGCCCCTGCAGCTGCTCCAGCTCCTGCAGCCGCTCCCACTCCTGTGGCTGGGTCAGAGAAACGAACTGTAGCAGTGCAAGTTGTCCCTGCAGAGGGTACTCCAACCCCTGTGGCAGACCCTGTGGCTGGGTCAGAGAAACGAACTGTAGCAGTGCAAGTTGTCCCTGCAGAGGGTATTCCAACCCCTGTGGCAGACCCTGTGGCTGGGTCAGAGCAGTGAGCTGTAGCAGTGCAAGTTGCCCCTGTAGACAAGGTGAAAAAATGGTATAGAGACTCAGGTCGTTTAGAACGCAGACAGTCTTCTGCTAAGTCTGGGTATGGAGAAGACGGGGCTGGGCCATCAAATGTGCAGGAGGATGAAGATGAGGATGAGGATGTCGAAAAATCAACAGTAACTACCCGAACCCTATACCAGCGTGAGCTACGAGATGTGCGAAAAGATTTTGGTCACTGTATAGGTGAGCAGCTTGTCACCTGGCTGCTCCAGTGCTGGGACACTGGAGCCAATTGTGTGGAATTAGAGGGCAGGGAAGCCAGGCGGCTGGGATCCCTTGCTAGAGATGCAAACATTGACAAAGCAATTGGAGATGGAGCACGATCTCACAGCCTCTGGAGGCGTCTCCTGTTAGCTGTGAAGGAAAGGTATCCCTTCAAGGAAGAACTTGTATGTCTACCAGTCAAGTGGACCACCATGGAGAAGGGAATTCAGTACCTGAGGGAATTAGCCATACGGGAAGTAATTTATGAGGACCTAGACGACGCACAAACATCCACAGATCCAGATGAAGTCCAGTGTACTCGACCCCTGTGGCAGAAGTTTATACGGACTGCACCATCATCATGGGCCAGCACATTGGCAATAATAACCTGGAAAGATGGTGAAGACCCCACAGTGGGTGAAATGGCTAAACAACTCCGGGAGTACGAAGGAAATCTCTCCTCTTCCCTACAGGCCTGCGTCTCGGCTGTGGAGAAACTCTCTGAAGAGTTCCACCAACTTAAAGAGAATTTATCTTCCCCCCCACCTGAACGAACCAGTGGCCACCAACTAAAAGAGAATACTTTGGAGAAACTTTTTGAAGAGGTCCACCAACTTAAAGAGAGTGTATTTTCTTCCCCACCTGTACAAACCAGTGTCTCGGCTATTAGGGGTAAACGTGCATCCGCGCAAAGACGACAATATGGTGGGTACACACCCCGCGCCACCCTGTGGTTTTAGCTACGTGACCATGGAGAGGACATGAGAAAATGGGATGGAAAATCTACTGAGACCCTAGAGGCACGGGTATGTGAATTGCAAAAGAAAACAATCGGGAGAAAGGGGTTCTCTGAAAAGTTTGCTGCTCCAACTTCCAGCAGGCAGTCCTTTAAACACAGAAACGAAGATTCTGACCAGGACTAGCGGGGCCCTGCCTCCAGCCAGGGGGAGGAAAGGGACAATCGAGTTTATTGGACTGTGTGGATTCGATGGCCTGGCACGTCTGACGCACAGAAGTATAAGGCTTTAGTAGACACCGGTGCACAGTGTACTCTAATGCCATCAAGCTGTAAAGGGCCAGAGCCCATCTGTATTTATGGCGTGACAGGGGGATCCCAGCAGTTAACTGTATTGGAGGCTGAAGTGAGTCTAACCGGAAATGAGTGGCAAAAGCACTGTATTGTGACTGGCCCGGATGTTCCATGCATCCTTGGCATAGACTATCTTAGAAGAGGATATTTCAAGGACCCAAAAGGGTTCCGCTGGGCTTTTGGCATAGCTGCCTTAGAGACAGAGGACATTAAACAGTTGTCTATCTTGCCCGGTCTCTCAGAGGACCCTTCTGTTGTGGGGTTGCTGAGGGTTGAAGAACAGCAAGTGCCAATCGCTACCACAACTGTGCACCGGCGGCAATATCGCACCAACCAAGACTCCCTGATTCCCATCCATAAGCTAATTCATCAACTGGAGAGCCAAGGAGTGATCAGCAAGACCCATTCACTTTTTAATAGTCCCATATGGCCAGTGCGAAAGTCTAATGGTGAGTGGAGACTAACAGTGGACTATTGTGGCCTGAACGAAGTCACGCCACCACTGAGTGCTGCAGTGCCGGACATGCTAGAACTCCAGTATGAACTGGAATCAAAGGCAGCCAAGTGGTATGCCACAACTGATATTGCTAATGCATTTTTCTCCATCCCTCTAGCAGCAGAGTGCAGGCCACAGTTTGCTTTCACTTGGAGGGGAGTCCAATATACTTGGAATCGGCTGCCCCAGGGGTGGAAACATAGCCCTACCATTTGCCATGGTCTGATCCAGCCTGCGCTGGAGCAGGGGGAGGCTCCTGAACACCTGCAGTACATCGATGACATCATTGTGTGGGGTGACACTGCAGAGGAAGTTTTCGAGAAAGGGAAGAAAATAGTCCAAATCCTTCTGAAGGCCGGTTTTGCCATAAAACAAAATAAAGTTAAAGGACCTGCACGAGAGATCCAGTTTTTAGGAATAAAATGGCAAGATGGACGTCGTCAAATCCCAATGGATGTGATCAACAAAATAACAGCCATGTCTCCACCAACTAGCAAAAAGGAAACACAAACTTTCCTAGGTGTCGTGGGGTTTTGGAGAATGCATATTCCAAATTACAGTCTGATTGTAAACCCGCTCTACCAAGTAACCCGTAAGAAGAATGCTTTTGAAGGGGGCCCTGAGCATCGACAAGCCTTTGAACAAATTAAACAGGAAATAGTTCATGCAGTAGCCCTTGGGCCAGTCCGAACAGGACCAGATGTAAAGAACGTGCTCTACACCGCAGCCGGGGAGAATGGTCCCACCTGGAGCCTCTGGCAGAAAGAACCTGGGGAAACTCGAGGTCGACCCCTGGGGGTTTGGAGTCGGGGATACAGAGGATCTGAGGCCCGCTATACTCCAACCGAAAAGGAGATATTGGCAGCATATGAGGGAGTTCGATCTGCTTCGGAAGTGGTCGGTACTGAAGCGCAGCTCCTCCTGGCAACCCGACTGCCGGTACTGGGTTGGATGTTCAAAGGAAGGGTCCCCTCTACACATCATGCAACTGATGCTACATGGAGCAAGTGGGTTGCACTGATTACTCAGCGGGCTCGAATAGGAAACCCCAGTCGCCCAGGAATCCTGGAAGTGATTATGGACTGGCCAGAAGGCAAGTACTTTGGGATATCATCAGAGGAGGAGGTGGTCCGTGCTGAAGAAGCCCCACTGTACAACAAGCTACCAGAAAATGAGAAGAAATATGCCCTGTTCACTGATGGGTCCTGTCGTATTGTGGGAAAGCATCGGAGATGGAAAGCTGCTGTATGGAGTCCTACACGACGAATTGCAGAAGCTGCTGAGGGAGAAGGTGAATCGAGTCAGTTTGCAGAAGTGAAAGCCGTTCAGCTGGCCTTAGATATTGCTGAACGAGAAAAGTGGCCAGTTCTCTATCTCTATACTGATTCATGGATGGTAGCAAATGCCCTGTGGGGGTGGTTACAGCAATGGAAGCAGAACAACTGGGAACGCCGGGGCAAACCCATCTGGGCTGCTGCATTGTGGCAAGATATTGCTGCCCGGGTAGAGAACCTGGTTGTAAAGGTACGCCATGTAGATGCTCATGTGCCCAAGAATCGGGCTACTGAAGAACATCAAAACAACCAGCAGGTGGATCAGGCTGCTAAGATTGAAGTGGCTCAGGTGGACCTGGACTGGCAACATAAAGGTGAATTATTTATAGCCCGATGGGCCCATGACACCTCAGGCCATCAAGGTAGAGATGCAACATACAGATGGGCTCGTGATCGAGGGGTGGACCTGATCATGGACACTATAGCACAGGTTATTCATGATTGTGAAACATGTGCTGCAATTAAACAAGCCAAATGGTCAAAGCCTCTCTGGTATGGAGGACGATGGCTGAAATACAAATATGGAGAGGCCTGGCAGATTGATTACATCACACTCCCTCAAACCCGCAACGGCAAGCGCCACGTACTTACAATGGTGGAAGCAACCACCGGATGGCTGGAAACATATCCTGTGCCCCATGCCACCGCCCGGAACACTATCCTGGGCCTTGAAAAGCAAGTCCTATGGCGACATGGCACCCCAGAAAGAATTGAGTCAGACAATGGGACTCATTTCCGAAACAACCTTATAGACACTTGGGCCAAAGAACATGGTATTGAGTGGGTGTATCACATCCCCTATCATGCACCAGCCTCCGGGAAAGTTGAACGATACAATGGACTGTTAAAGACTACACTGAAAGCAATGGGTGCTGGGACGTTCAAAAATTGGGAAACACATTTGGCAAAGGCCACCTGGTTAGTCAATACTAGAGGATCTGCCAACCGAGCTGGACCTGCCCAATCAAACCTGTTATGCACTGTAGAAGGGGATAAAGTTCCTATAGTGCGTAAGAAACATGTTGGGTAAGACAGTCTGGGCTACTTCTGCCTCAGGAAAAGGCAAGCCCATTCGTGGGATTGCTTTTGCCCAGGGACCTGGATGCACTTGGTGGGTAATGCAAAAGAATGGGGAGGTCCAGTGTGTACCTCAAGGGGACCTAATACTGGGTGAGAATAGCCCATGAGTTGAATTATAGTATGTTAATTATCATATAACACTGTATGTCATCACTACCATGGTTGCTATATATCATAGATGAAAATGGTGATTAATTAGAAGGTATTGGAAAGAGTGTGACCTGAGCATGACATAAATGGTATGGAATAAGGGGTGGATAGCTGTCCTGGTTTCAGTTAGGACAGAGTTAATTTTCCTCCTAGTAGCTGGCAGGGTGCTATGTTTTGGATTAGGATGAGAAGAGCGCTGATAACATGCTGATGTTTTAATTGTCGTAGAGCAGTGCTTACACCAAGCCAAGGACTTTTCAGCTTCTCGCTCTGTCCTGCTAGCGAGCAGGCTAGGGATGCAGCAGGAGCTGGGAGGGGACAGACCCAGGACAGCTGACCCAAACTGGCCAAAGGGGTATTCCATACCGTCTGACGTCATGCTGAACAACATATAGGGGTGGCTAGCCGGGGTGGGGGGGGGGGGGGGGCAGCTGCTCGGGGATAGGCTGGGCATCGGTCAACGGGTGGTGAGCAATTGCATTGTGCATCACTTATTTCGTACACATTATTATTATTAATACTATTATTATTATTATTATTATTATTGTTATTTTTCCTGTCTTAATAAACTGTCTTTATCTCAACTCACAGGCTTCACTTTCCCGTTTCTCTCCCC
The DNA here is from genome assembly GCF_009769625.2 of Cygnus olor. Lineage (NCBI taxonomy): Eukaryota > Metazoa > Chordata > Aves > Anseriformes > Anatidae > Cygnus > Cygnus olor. Next base: position 45,814,707 of record NC_049171.1, read on the forward strand.
CATCCCGGAGAGGGAGGGGGGAGGGTGAGCGAACGGCTGTGTGGTGTTTAGTTGCCAGCCGGGCTAAACCACAACAGCTACCCATTAAAGAGAGAGAGAACATTTGTATGTATAGAATAATAAATCTGCATGAAGAGTTTTACGTAACGATGACAAATTCAGAGTAACAAAAAAATGAGAAGCAGACAAATGCAAAAGTATTTAAAAGTGGTCTATTAAATAAATAATAATAATAATAATAAAAAGCAAAGTCTCAGGCTACAACTAAGAACAGAAAACAGAATAGGTACCTACATAAATTATACAAATTGCCATGATCTGATAAGTTTCATAAAAATACTTAAAGAAGTGGTGAGTAAAATTTTAGAGTTACTGTAGGCTATGTTTGAGGACTCACAAATGATACATGTAACTGTATTTTGGAGTATTCAAGGTGAATAAATTTAGTGCTTATTTTTCAATAAGTAGAAAAAAAAAAAAAAGTAGAGGTATGAATAGACCTGTAAGTTTGCCTTTAATTCTAGGAAAAATACAATGATAAATAAGTTACATGGATTTGACATTAATGCGTTTAACTTCTTTCTACAGAAGAATTAAAACTCTTATGAGGAAAGAAGAAGAAATCAGCTGTCTTGACACTAAGGGTTTTGACAAAGTCTTAACATTGTGGTGGTTTTACCCAGCTGGGCAGCTGAACTCAGACGCAACTGCTCTCTCACTCGCCCCCCTCAGATGGAAAGCAGGGGAAAATGTGATGAAAGGGGCTTGAGAGTTGAGATAACAACAGGGAGATCACTCAACAATTAGAGTTGTGGGCAAAACAGACTCAGCACAGGGACATATCCAGTCATGGTGGAGCAGGCTGTCCCCCTGCAGCCAATGGGGTCCCACAGCAGAGAAGATCGCCATGCTGCAGCCCATGGAGGAGCCCCCCGTAGAGCAGGTGGACCTGCACCGAAGGAGGCTGCGGCCCATGGAGAGAACACACAGAAGCAGGCCCCAGGCCAGAGCTGCAGCCCGTGAAGAGACCACACAGAAGCAGAGGGACTGGGGGGATCTGCCACCTGGCAGGGGACCTGCGGGGAACACATGCTGGAGCAGTCTGTTCCTGAAGGACAGACCCCATTGTATGGACCCATCTTGGAACAATTCTTGAAAAACTGCTGCCTGTGGGAAGCCCATGTAGGATTATTTTGGGAAGGACTCCATCCCATTTGAAGGACCCCATGCTGGAGAAGGGGAAAAGTGAGGATGAAGGAGCAGCAGAGATGAAGAGTTATGGAGTGACCACAAACCCCATTCCCCTGTGCTGCTCAGGGGAGGAGTAGCAGAGGGTGGATAGGGTCAAGGTGTTTTTAGTTTGCTTTTAGTATCTCAGTGTTCTAGCCTGTTAGTAGTTGTCAATAAATTAATCACTCTATGATGAGTCTGTTTTGTCCATGAATTTAAAAACCTTAAAACTGTAAAGGAAAAAGGGTTAGATCTGTTCTGATCCTAGTTCATTCAAAAAATAAGAGTAGTTATGCAAGTTAGCAGGTTTCATCAACAAGAGATCCTTTCTTTTAGAAGCAACTTGATGTACAGAGTAGGAAGGGGAATTGAATCCTGCATGAGAAGTGAAATAGAAAGGTTTGTAAAGCACTTGTAGTGATCTCAACTGGAAAACCACTGTACATCAAGGGGATAGTGATCCACTTAACAGTTAACCTGAGTACACTCTCAGGCCTGTGCTGCACAGCCAGGGTGGCCTTCAGGCTGTGTTGTGTTCCAAACATCTCTTGGCTGCAGGACAAGCCTAGGCACCCCATTGTAACAGAAGAGTCTGCAAGCAGCTCCCACTTGGTACAAGTAATTATGCCAACTTGAGTGGCCTTTGTTTTATCTAAAATTGTAGCAAGAAGCTCTCATGTGAACATAATTGCTGCTTGTCTATGAAAGCGAAGAATGGAGTTGTTTCCTTATAAGAAAATTATTGTTTTTCAGCTCAAATGCCTAAAATTTTAGAATCTTTTCTATGGATGGGGTTGGTCCAGCATGCTGCATGTGGATCAGAGACTCATTCAAAGGTACACCCTCCTGGGGTTCCCATTGTTTAAAGGGATTTAAGGATATGTATACTATCCTATACTATCTTATTATCTATGCTATCGTTATAGTGTTAGCTCTAATAAATAGCATTTTAAATGATACATTGAAGAGATTGAGAGACTTTCCTACTTGAATTATAATGTACCAGCATCTCCTTGTTCAAAACACCAAGTAAACTAGGAACAAAGAGGAAACAGGCAGATGTCGATTTTTTTTTCCTTACCCGTTACTTTTTTAACACTCTGTGTTGTTTCCTAAAGCAAATATAAATAAAAATGTGTATCTGCATTTACCCTAACTTGGTTTGGGTTAAGGGTATTGTCAAAATGAATGCTTCTTCCTCCTCATGGTTATAATAAATCTTTCAAGTGAAAAAATTGAATCCTTTTAAAGGTTCTCCAAGCATATTCCCTAGAACATTCAGCAAAATGTCATCCAACAGACAATATCGCATAAAAAAGTTTGATAACCAGGAAATTCAGGCAGGAAGAAGAAATCTCATCCAGAGAACAGGAGTTACCCTGGTTAATCTTTGGCTGAATGCAAAGTAGCAAGGAGCTCACCAGACTGGTCTGAATAGCCAGGACATTTGTCACATTCTCTCTGGGGATCTGATTGTCTTACTCACAGGCTCAACAAACAGAAGTATGAAAACATACAGAAACGTAGGGTACAGGGTATGTTCTCATAATGGGAGAAGGACTTGAAGACTTTCTAAAGTCTGTGTCAGCCTTGAGATTGATTTTATGAAGGATGTTCTCTTGTATCTTATTTAAAGCATACATAAAAAAAAAAAAAAAAATATTTCTCTATTTCTGTACAGCTGCCTCACTGCATTAATTGTATTGCCTGTGACTGGATTCTTGTAAATGCATTCTTTATTTTAACTCTAGTTTTTCTCTGACATCAACAGTGAGTAGTTTAGAATGACAGTTGAAAACCAAGCTGTCTTATTCTTCTGTCGGTGTATATTCTGATTAACTCTGGTGCAATGTTACGAGTAGTCAGAAGCCCAAAACAATGTTTGTGGGCATCTGAAGAGCAGCAGGATGTTCCTCTACCAAATTGCATAAGCCATATTATCTTACAATTCTCACAATAAGGCCAGTGTGGGAAAGATATCTTCTAATGACTAACACCTACAAATATCTGATAAAACAGAAAAATAAAAAAAATGGGGGATGAACCCCCTAAGAAATTTCTCTCTCTCTCTCTCTTTTTTTTTTTTTTTTTTTTTTTTAACATCTATTACAGAATCACAGAATGGTGGAGGTTGGAGGGGACCTCCAGAGATCATCTAGTCCAACCCCTCTGCTCAAGCAAGGTCACCTAGAGCATGTTACACAGGATTGCATCCAGGTGGGTTTTGAATGTCTCCAGAGAAGGAGACTCCACAACCTCTCTGGGCAGCCTGTTCCAGTGCTCTGTCACCCGAACCGTAAAGAATTTCTCCCCCATATGGTGATGAAACCTCCTGTGGTTCAGTTTATATATATTACCACTTGTCCTATCACTGGTCACCACTGAGAAGAGTTTGGCCCCATCCACTTTACATTGTCCCCTCAGGTATTTGTAGCGGTTGATAAGATCTCCTCTCAGTCTCCTCTTCTGTAAGCTAAACAGGCCCAGCTCACTTACTCTTTCCTAAATGCTCCAATCCCTTAATCATTGTTGCTCTACACTGGACCCTCTCTAGAAGTTCTATATTCCTCTTGTACTGGGGAGCCCAGAACTGCACACAGTATTCCAGGTGTGGCCTCACCAGAGCTGAGTAGAGGGGGAAGATCACCTCTCCTGAGGTGGCCTTCTTGGCCACAGGGCACACTGCTGGTTCATGGTTAACTTGTCCATCACGACCCCCAGGTCCCTCTTCACAGAGCTGCTCGCCAGCAGTTCAGCCCCAAACCTGTACTGGTGCTTGGGGTTGTTCCTCCCCAGGTGCAGGACCCTGCACTGCCCTTGTTAAACCTCATGAGGTTCCTCTCTGCCCAACTCTCCAGCCTGTCCACGTCCCTCTGAATGTCTGCACAGGCCTCTGGTGTGTCAGCCACTCTGTCAAGCTTTGTATCGTCCCCAAACTTGCTGAGAGTGTACTCTGTCCCTTCATCTAGATCACTGATGAATTAAGTTGAATAGCACTGGACCCAGTACCGACCCCTGAAGGACACCACTAGCCTCCAACTAGACTCGGCACCATTGAGCACAACCCTCTGAGCTCTGCCGTCCAGTTCTTGATCCACCCCACTGTCCACTCATAGATCCCACACTTCCGGAACTTGCCCAGGAGGACGTTATGGGAGACAGTATCAAAAGTCTCGCTGAAGTCAAGGTAGACAACATCCACTGCTCTCCCCTAATCCATCCAGCCAGTCATTTCATCATAGAAGGCTATCAGGTTGGTTAAACATGACTTCCCCTTAATGAATCTGTGTTGACTTTTCCTGAGCACCTTCTTTTCCTCCATGTGCTTAGAGATGGCCTCAAGGATGAGGTGCTCCACCACCTTTCCAGGGGTGGAAGTGAAGCTGACTGGCCCGTAGTTTCCTGGGTCTTCCTTCTTGTCTCTCTTGAAGCATGGAGTAATGTTGGCTTTCTTCCAGTCCTCAGGCAACTCTCCTGTTCTCCAAGACCTTTTGAAGATGATAGAGAGTGGATAAGCAATAACACTTGGCAGTTCCCTCAGCACCCTCGGGTGTATCCCATCTGGGCCCATGGATTTGTGGTTGTCTTACATTTACAATTACAAAATATATCCAAATACTCATGGGAAAAAAAAAAAAAAAAAGTGTTTTAATTATTTAACCACTTCCATACATAATGTTTCCAAGCTTTTTTTAAAAAATAAACACCATTCCTTAGTATGTATAGAGAATATGTTTCTGTTTTCTTTGCTGTGCTTGGGTTATGTGAGAAATCATTCTCATTTCTCTTTTACAAAACATTTTTTCTCGTTGTATGGGAAATCTAATAGAACCTAGTTAAGAAGCTATTTTCTCTTTGGATGTTCTCAATTTCTTTTCAATGGAGCAAAAATAAAATGGATTTTTTCCCTGTTGTTATATGCTAACAAGAATTTGCTTTTTTTCCCATATACTAACACTGTTATCATTTTGCCTTGTAAAGTGACTGCTGTTTCAGTAGCACTTATACTGTGCAGAACTCACAGCTATTAACAAATATAAAAAGCTTTTATGACCATGTCCTTCCCTCTGTCCTTTCTAACCCTTTTGGTTTTGATCTAGCTGATACTGAACTAAGTGCGGAATTTCTTCAGTTTAGTATCCATTAAAGTGATGCATGTTTTTGTATTATATGGAGGCCTAACTGTGGAAATATACAATGGTTCCACCTTAAATAATATCTATTGTGTTAATACTTTTTTTTTTTCTTTTTCTGCTAAATCTTCCAGTAAGACAGATTCTTTCCCTAGTATCATTCCAAAATTTGAGGTGTTTGTTTGATGACTTACCTATATAATGCAATATTAGGCTTGCTCTGTAACTTCTCTTTTATGTCTTGTATATCTATTTTTTTTTCCTTTGATCCTTCTTTCCTCCTTTTTGATGATATTTTCTCTGTTCTTTTACCTCCCTCATCCCTGTGCTTTACTCTTCTGAGACTCACTCACCTTCATTTTCATTTAATCCCTGAATATGACACTGCCTATACCTTTGTTGTCACAGATCTGATGTCTCTCTACTGGTTATCTTTTTATCTGGCTATCTGATTTTGTTTAGATTTTAGTCCTTTAAATTCTCTCCATTGCTTGAGTGTCTTTTAATCTTCCCTTAGTATTGCTTCTTGTTATAGCTCTTGATCTTTCAGAGAGTAGTGACGAAGCTGACAGGGACCATCACTTATTAAATTTAATTTTAAAACAAACAAACAACAACAACAACAACAACAAAAAGTAGTCACTTTTTGGTGCTGAGATATATAAAGTATGCGACCAGAATTCAAGATGAGTAACGCAGAAGTAGAGCCTTACTTCTGCACCTGAGGCAGAAGGCACTGATTGCAGTGGAGGCCCGTGACTACTCAGAATCAGTGAGCTATGAACTTTCTGACCAGGTGTGATCTAACTTCTGCTTGCCAATTAACCTTAGGTTTTATATGCACATTTAATCTATTCAAGCATTTCTGATAGAGAATTTAATTTAAATGCAGAGGTGTAAGCCTAGAAGATTTGGTATATTACTACTTACTGTACCATAAAAAAGACAGGCTTCAGATTTGACAACTGCTTTACTAATTTGCTTAATAAATATCCTCTTTCTAAGTGAATAAACCTAACATATATGTAGATGTCATACCTGAAGAAATGAAAAGGAAATTAAACTTGTATTAGAAGTGATATTGCATATTTTAATGTGTGAGTATGAAATAAAACTAGGGAGAAACATGAAAAAAATACTTTAAAATTATCTGAAATCCTATGTAGTCTTCCTCAGCCTTTCTGTCTATGTTTATGTACTCAGATTAGGTTTCTGCCTAATATAAGGATATAAAAAGTTACACATTAGACATCCTGTTTGCTCAATTTCATTGTACTTTTCTACATGTGTGCACATGAGCATATATGCACAAATACAAGTATATTTCCATAACCTACGATCATTAATAACATTCATACACACAGAAATCCTTTTATTTACTTAAATGGAAGTCTCTCTTTGAATTTTATTTTGAAATTTCAAAAGGAGAAAAGAGACAACTTATTTAGCAAATTGACTAAGATCAAGTTGTTGACAATGTATGATTCATTTCTTATCCTTTGTCAGTATCTACAAATTATGAACGAAATTTTCATCTGTGCAAGTTCAAGACTTTGAAAGTGCATGGAGCTAATGTGCAAGTTCAAACGATGTAAAACTGCATGTTGTTTTTGCTGCAGTTTTCCTGAAAAAAAAAAAAAAAAAATTTAAATTACTTTTAATATAAAATATAAAATATAAAATATATATTAAAATATATTAGATGTCATTGTCAGAAATTTTCTATCGTTATCATGTTTGTTAAGTGTTATTTTTGTCAATCCCTTCTCCTCCCCTCCCCTCCTCTCCCCTCTCCTCTCCTCTCGAATTAAATATTTTTGTTTTAAAAATATAATAGAAAGTATGTTCAGGGAAGAAAAAAAAAAAAAAAAAAAAAAAAGGAAAGAGACCATACTTTAAGGACAACAAATAACATGTCATTCCATAGATTCATACACCTGAACTCTGTTTCACTCATTCAGATCGTGTCAGGCATAATACCTGGCAAGTGTCTAGACATAATCTGTTTAGTGCAAGCAAAAGTTATGCTAGAAAGTACAATAGTAGTTATAAACCATGCCAATGCCTGTGCTCCAGACCATTCTCTGCTCCCATTTAATTCATTCAAACAATATAGATTATATAAAATTCAATAGCTGGTTAGTCTTTGACATCCACTTAAGTTCTCAAATATTTTATGCTTTGCCTAGTGTTGTCATTTGCATGGAGGATTTAACTTCCAAAGAAAAAAAATCAGCTTCCTTCTGGAGAAAAAAAAAAAAAAGGCTTTAAAATTTTAATATTTAGATGTAGAAGATGCAGCTATATAAATGATACATGTATATATAGACTATGAATGTATTTAAGCTTACAGCTTCAATGTACATCTGTTCTTTCCAGTGGACCACTTGAGATCCCTCCTTACTTTCAGGTTATTTTATATTTTCAAACATACCAGACAAATTCAGCTCACAGAAAATCATATGCCAGTCTTCAACCTATTCTAAAATCTACAGTTTTTCAACAGAAATCTCTGAACTCAGAAAAAGGTGTAATCTTGAACAAAAATGAAAAAATAAATAAATAGATAAATAAATAAATTAATTAATTAATTAATAGAATCCCCCTGTCCACTACAGCTATTAGCTACACCTATCCTTTCCTTAACATCCTCATGGACCATGTTATCACTTACAGACCATTTCATCACTTTGTTTTCCATTCAGGCTGTTTAAGAGAATAAATAAATAAAACAAAATTGAACATATATTAACAAATATTTAGAGGTTTGTTCTATTTTCAGTATATTTTACCTTGGTTTCTCTTCCTCCATCTTTATTGTCATTAACTGAATGGAAAGAACATCTTGCAACTTTCTCCAGTGTCTTTTTCAAATTGCCTCTTCCTTGGTTAGAAGAGATTATCTGTCATTATTTCTGAGAGTTAAAAGTAAACAGGAAAGCTGTTTGCCTGGAAAACTTTTTTTTTTTTTTTTTTTAATTTTATTTTAATTTTTAATACCACAGTTATTCTGAGAAGCTTTTATAGAATCTGATTAAATCCAGCCATTCACAGTTATCAGTGATCTGCTTCTATTCCTGGGGAACTCCCTCCCTTGTTGTCAGCCTTTCTTCACAGGGGTCCTGAGCCAAACCAGCCTGTTTAATTGCTGTTTCTCTGCACACCTAAGGATAGCATGGCATGAAAACTGTGGGAGGACAGCTCAGCATTGACTTCCAGTTTTAGTGAGGGTGATGGCATGACAGATTAAAGCATTACTGTGTGTGGCACACTGAAAGACAGAAAGAGAGAGATGAGTGTGAGAGAAGTCCTCATCTACTTCACTGTATTCTGAAATCTGCCTCATATGAGGAGTGGGTGGGTATATGACCTCCACAGCCCCCTTTTTCTAGCATTTAAAATGATTGTGGAAATTAAAATTGCTTTGAAAGTATAACCTCTAATTCACAAGCAAGTGCAGTTCTAAGGAAACCTGAAACATTAAACATTTAGGTCCAAATTCTAATTGCTTTTCCCACATTAATAAATAATCTAGTGGGGTTTAACTTGTCGTTCAAGTGATAATATATTCTCCTCACCTTAATATTTCAAGGCATATGGCTTACACCTAATTAAAAGAAAATGTGGGTTTTAGACTGAAACATAGCTTTTCCTCCTCTACATTTTTACTTTTATAAGAACTCTTTCATTTTCAGTAAAGAAACAATATAATGGCTCATCTGTGTTGTCAGCAACTGCTTCTAATAATACTATTCACTGACAGTATTCACAGAGCTACTAAAAAACAAAATGGGTTGTCCAGTTGTACAAAACCAACTGATGGAAAAAGAGTCAAAGGAAGAAACATACTAATGATGTCTGAAAACAAAAGACCATACGCACCATTCTGATTTTCTATCATTAATTTACCTTAATGAAACCAAAAACTACATCTATATTAAGCCATAGTTGCACTAAGACTCTGAGAAGCTCGTGGCATTGCAAATATTGGAAGGAGACATTAGTCTGTGACTTAACTGGAACTTGGGAATTGAGGGAACACAAAGGTGGGAATGTGAATTTAAGAAAAGTTCAGAAAAAAAGATCAGAAAAATCTCAGTCAGATTTCAAAACGTGCTGTATAAGACTGTTTCTACTCTGCCATACAGTCAGATGAGAAAAAAAGAAGAGGAAGAGAAGAGCTCCTCAGAAGACATCAACAACAATGTTCCTCAGGGTAACTTCAAAAACATCCACATGGCTAGAAAACATGCCAGGGCTGGCCCATGGTGTTCACTAGGAGGCATCCCTTCAGAGCTTGAAAGACCTCGGCTGCCAAAGCAAATTTTTCTTAGCACCTTATCATCCAATGACTTGGAACCCTCTGGGCTCACCCACAGACACTTTTTCTAACAGTCTGGTCTTTATGTAGGCACTTTTTTCATCAGTCTGTTGCTTATGCAGGCTGTTTGTGAGGCCTCTATATAAGCAATGGTTCTGGTAAGTAGACCACTGAAAAGAAGTTAAAGCACAGCTGTAGGAATTTAGACCTAAATACCTACTGGGAATTTGAAGAGCACTGAAGCCCCCATTATTTTGTGGACTCAGAACTAGCTTCAGTTAGCACATAAATTTCATTATTTATTTGCTTATTTCAGTAAGTTATTGGTGCAGTAGCTGTTATAATTTCACGTACTACAAACTAAAATGGTATTCACAGCACATCTTCTTTGCAGACAAATTAATTGTTATCTGCTGTATCACTGGGATAATTATGATGAATGAATAGGCAATGTGCCTTTGTCTACTCTGTCTTGCAAAACATTAATTAGGATAGTTGGGAATTCCATCCAATTTTAAAAAGAATAAAACAGAAATGTAACACAATTGACAGTACAGATATATCAGATAAATCAATAAATACAGATAAATCTTAGTAAGTTAATCAAATAAAAGTTAACAAATCTTTAAAATGTATATCGCATGGAGTGGGAAGAGGAGCTAATATTCTCGTTAGTGACAGTTGGAAAGGAACAATTTACTGCCTGACAGAATTTCTTTGATTCTTATATGAAGAAAACATGTTTAATTGAAGCTGTCAAAATCAATATAGGGAAAAACAACAACTGTGTTCTTTGAATTGAAATAAATTTAGAGAAAACACTTAAAGATACTGACCCAAGCTCTTTACAACAAAAATGGCAGAGCAGAACAAGAATGTTGTACTCCAGAAGCTAAAGAGGAAACCTGAGCAGAATACTAAGCATGGTAACACAGTGTATAACTTGGAAGAATTTTCATCCCTCACTAGATGGGACAGAAAGAAAAAAATACAATAAGAAACATGGATTGATTCTTTTTACAAATAGATAGATAGATATTTATAAAAAGTCTGCAAACATTAGTTTCTTTTTCTATAAAGTCCTCAAAAGTTGGGAACGTATTAATAAATATAACAACAACAAAGAAGAGCCCTTTCTACTGTCAATACTTACATAGCAAAAGCAGCTATGCAACAGAAATTAAGGTTTAAACAGTCAGGAAAAGGCCAGTAGTGTAAATACACTCATAAATGTAGGTTTTGAGTTTGCTTCAGGCTAGAAATTCAGATCTTAGATAGGAAAATGCTATTTTTATTATTCAAAATTCAAAAGAGAATCTCACAAAGCCCATTTAAAAATAAAATCTAATTATTTTATGTCATACATTTACAATTCACAATAGTGGAAACACTATTTCAAGCCCTTGGGTTTGTTCTTAATGGCAGTTACACAAACGGTAACCCAAGATGACACCCCTCCAAGCATCTGACAAGCTGACATTGACAGTGTTGGAAGCTGCAATGTTGCAACTGTCTGCAGAAAGGCAAAGCAATATCTACAGAACAGACCCAGCTCTAGTTTTAAGTGTCAGACCCATTCATCCTTCTTTTCCAAACAAATACATTTATCAAAGCTGTTGTAAGAAAAGTATTATCTCCAGTTATTCATAGACAAAAACAAATGGTCTAGTCAGATCTGAATTTAATGTAAGGCTGTGGAAACACCATGCCTCATTAAATCTGCCCTGTTTGGCAGAACAACCTGTGTCTCGTGACAGTAGAACTTACATGGCTGTGCAATCTTTTTGTTCAGCTTGGACTTCATTTTACTGCATTTCTATCAGTATTTTTCAGTTTAAAATGATTTTAAACATACTGTAAGTATCCTAGAAAACAAGTGTTACAAAATCATACAATCCAGATTCCAAGTTAAGTACAACAGAAAACCCAACACATTAACACAGATAAAAGAGGAACATCCAAAACTACTTCAGATTTTCCTTTAATGCTTCTGTGTTCTAACAGATGTTGAAATATGTAGTGTACAATAGAGTTTGTAGGTCTGAATGGATGAAAATGATTTTAAGGGCATGATAAATTTTTTGTTTTTAACTTTATTCCTCTGCAACATCTCTAAAAGATTGGAATAAATGATAAGTTTAATTAATTATTTTCATGATGCAGTGATAGCTTAGAAAAATATTCATCTCAGAGAAAAATAAGAATCAGTGTAGCTGGTGCTTCCATCCATCATATAAAGCGCAAAATTAATGTTCTTACTAGCTATAGTAATCAAGCTTCTTGTGACACTTCTAACAAGCATAGAGTTGTTAATTGCAATGTCTTGGTTAAATTATATTTTGGGCAAATCGATTTACTATCCAATTCCAATTAGACAGTTGCATTCTTCTTATCTTCTGCTACATTACCATAAATCAGCACGTTCCAAGTAGTTACACTTCAGCGGAGGGGATGTAATTTCCATGTGTTTGGTCTGCAAATTGCTTTACGATTCTCTGAAATAATAGTACTAAAAATCATGAAGTCAAGGAATAAAATTCCACCAGGGGATGAAACTGGTTCATTGAACTAAAAACAAACAAAAAAAGTGTGTTTTGGTGTTGTAGTTGTTTTGTAGTTGTTGTTGTTGTTGTTGTTTATATACCGGGAGAAAGCTTAGCCCATACTGAGTGGAATTTTTATGAAGTCTTAAATATGTTTTAAATAAAAATATTTGGATTCTTAATTCCAGGGAAAATGATATCTTCTCCCAACTTCTTTGCTTCCCTCTGCTTCACATGAAACAAGAAGAAAAATGGGATGAAGTGAAATCATTAGGTATGAGGCTGTTTTGTGAAAAAGAAGTGATTTAGATCCCTTCAGTCTCTCGTATTCAAACTTCAGTCTTCTCCTATTCAAACTCTGACTGCTCAGTGTGAAAAAGAGAAGGTGAAGTGTATTTTTTTACTGCATTAAGTGATATGATTTGTCCAATTAAAAATAATAATAAAAATATTTGAATTTGACACACCTTCTTAGCTGATGTTCATTTAAATTATTTTAATATAGATATATTTTTATAGTTATATTTTTTATTTATATATTTATATATATTATACAGCTAAATTTTTCTCTATCCTTGAGTAAAAATAATGGAAAAAACACAGAGATTCTATGTAAGAATGAACTATATACTGATTATTTCTCAGGAATTAAAACATTATTGTTTCTTCTTTATCCATTTTCTGTTTCTTTCTTCTTCAGCAGAAGGAGAAAGAAGCATGGAAATACGATGAAGAACATTTCATCTGAATGATTAGAATATCATGAATTACGTTATGATAGGCTATCAAAGCTAAGAAAATAGAAAGGGGATTTGTTCCTTATACCACATCTGAATGTTACACATTCTGCTTTTTCTTGTGGAAGTATAGAGGTACCTTTTTCTTTCAGGTGGGTATCCAAGGAATAAAAATATTGAAAAATATTTATTTGTCAAGGGATGTGTGATTTTTTTTTTTATTTAGCTAGATAATGTAGAGGTCTCAGGTACATAGTTTGATTATAAAATTATTTGCATAAAATTTTGGTTTCTTTGTTAGTTTCATATTATTAATTATTTAAGTACTTTTTAATCACAACCTTAAATGGATTCAAGGCACGCACATATAAAACAACAAAAAATAAGAAGAAAAACAGAAGTTAAATTATGTCCCATTTCCCTTTAAAGTGTATGTCCCATTTCCCTTTAAATGATTAAAAAATATTTTGTGGTCCTCTAATTCTGAACTCTTCTAGAGCTAAAGAAATTTATAATTTGGAAAGTCATGATGTCTGGCTCTCTTTATCACCTTACATCTGACCAGATTTTTTTTTTTCCCCATTTTTAGGTAATTAACTATTTATTAGCACTTCCATGTTTGTGTTCTTCCCTAATGAATACAGTGTGATGGGACAATTTGTCTCTGACAAATTAGAAATTTCAGGTGAAAGTGCTTTGATGAAAAGAGCTCTCAGGTTTATTATTTTTCTTTTACAGTCAGTAACTCCTAACTTTTATTGAAAATTTGTATCTATTAAAACATTCTCTGTTTCACACATAAGTTGCAACGGATCTGACAGGTGATGCTAAACACCTACAACAGATAGAATACCACCAAAAATCATTAACCAGAACAGATTTTGGTAATGGTATATATATTAGAACCCTATTTTAATAGATGCTTCAGAATGCTAAAATCCAAAGCTTTTCTATTTTAATGACTGGGCATTTTTCTTTAACTTCTAAGATGTCTTAAGCAAAATAAATAAGGAAAGGGACATCATCTCTATAGTTACATTTGAAGATCATCCTGAAACGCGAACATAAGCTTTTTGCTCTTTCCTCCCTGCTGTGTTGATTTCTATTGCTGCCTTTTTCTCTCACCTGTCTTCAATCTTTTTCATTTTACTTTCCATCTGTCAAGAGCCTGACTTAGCTAAGCAGCTGGTGGAACATAGCTAGGGCAAATTTGGCACACTAAAAGTGATACTATGTTCTGTGCTTTTTCTAACAACTTAACTGCAGGAAAGTGAGAAAGTAACTATTTTTTTTCCTTTTTCTTTTTCTTCTTCTTTGCATGTGGGTGTTTATAATATGTGACCATTAATGCTTAGTCTGTTGCAACCCTAAAGACACCAGAATACTTCATGCAGGCATGGAGCCCCCAGCACAAGAAGGATGTGGAACTCTTGGAACAGATCCAGAGGAGGGCCACTAAGATGATCAGAGGGCTGGAGCACCTCTCCTCAAAGGGAAGGTTGAGGGAACTGGGATTGTTTAGCTTGGAGAAGAGAAGGTTCCGGGGAGACCTCTTTGCAGCCTTCCAGTACTTGAAGGGAGCATATAAACAGGAGGGGGAACACCTGTTTACATGTGTTGATAGAGATAGGACAAGGGAGAATGGTTTTAAACTAAGGGGAGATTTAGGTTAGATATTAGGAGGCAGTTTTTCACTCAGAGGGTGGTGAGGCACTGGCACAGGCTGTCCAGAGAGGTTGCGGATGCCCCATCCCTGGAGGGATTCAAGGCCAGGCTGGATGCGGCTCTGGGCAGCCTGCTCTAGTGGTTGGTAACGCTGACCAGAGCAGGGCGGTTGAAACGAGATGATCTTTAAGGTCCTTTTCAACCCAGGCCATTCTATGATTCTATGATTCTATGAAACTGGGTATACCAGACCTAAAAATTTGGAGGAAATTCCTGAAACTAATTTTCTAACACTCTTTCCAATAAAATTCTTTGTTAGAATTTGGAAATAATAGGGTTTTTTTTTTCGTTTTTTTTTCTTTTTTTCTTCATTCATAGAAAAACTCTAATAAATAACAAAATTATAAGGCAGTTCTTTAAAAAAGCATATTTTTAAGTTTTAAATTTCAGTTTTTTTCTACATGGTTATTTCTTGTTGCCTCTTTTATTTCATTGTTTGTGTAATTAATGTTAAAAGTAACTTCTTGCATGGAACTAATGAAATAATATAGGGGAAACCCCAACTACTCTACAATGGTGGCAGGATGGGGGAAGAGAGGGCAGACAACAACAGGTCAAATATCTTAATGTTATTCAAGCAGAATCCTAACACTCTAGCAGCTTTCATTCTGTAGCTGAGAGGGGGTGGGGGGCGGATTCCTTTTTCACATGCTTATTAATAACTTTAGCAGCCCTCACACAATTGGACCATTCCTCACATAACTGAATTATTCCAGTAACCTCACTGAACATGTGATATCAACCACATCTTTGTCAAAAGCTGGTGGCTCTGGATGGAGGAGATGAACTAAAATAAGCAGAGAAAAAAATAAAGAACAAATCACCAAAACCAAATAATCTATCCTTCTGGGAAACAAAGTTGAGACTTATTGATAAGAAGTTCAGGTCTCATTCCTGCAGAACGGTCAGAAAATACATTCTTCTCAGATCAACAGCAAGAAATATATTTTGGAATAATTCAGATATTAAACAGGATAATAAAATACTAAAAAATTGCATTTAAGATCTGTTTAAAGTTTCATTGCATTATAATTTATCACTTAAAAGGAACATTTAAATATATATATATATGTGTATTTTATTTTTTTTTCCAAAAAGATACAAACATTTTATTTTGTAGAATAGAATCATAGAATGGCCTGGGTTGGAAGGGACCTCAAAGATCATCTAATGCCAATCCCCCTGCCAGAGGCAGAGGTGCCACTCACTAGCTCAGGTTGCTCAGGGCCTCATCTAACTTGGCCTTGAACACCTCCAGGGATGGGGCATCCACAGCCTCTCTGGGCAACCTGTTCCAGTGCTTCACTACCCTCTGACTGAAGAATTTCCTCCTAACCTCTAATCTAAATCTCCCCTCTTTTAGTTTAAAACCATTCAATATCTGATTAAGAAAAAGAGTCGCTCTTCATCATTTCTATAAGCCCCCTTCAAGTACTGAAAGGTTGCAATGAGGTCCCCCCGGAACCTTCTCTTCTGTAGGCTGAACAGCCCCATCTCTCTCAGCCTTTCTTTCTAGGAGAGGTGCTCCAGCCTCTTGATCATCTTCATGGCCCTCCTCTGGACCCTTTCCAAGAGTTCCACATCTTTCTTGTGCTGGGGTCCCCAGACCTGGATGCAGTACTCCAAGTGGGGCATCACAAGGGCAGAGCAGAGGGGGACAGTCACCTCCCTCGACCTGCTGGCCACTCCTCTTTCAATGCAGCACAGGATGCAGTTGGCCTTCTGGGCTGCAAGCACGCACTGCTGGGTCATGTCGAGCTTTTCATCCAGCAGAACCCCCAAGTCCTTCTCTGCAGGGCTGGTCTCAATATGTTCTTCTCCCGGTCTGTGCTCATGTCTGGGATTGCCCCTGCCCAGGTGCAGCACCCTGCACTTAGACTTGTTGGACCTCATTAGGTTCACATGGGCCCACTTCTCAAGCCTGTCCAGGTATTTCTGCAAACAAAATTTTTACAGGCCTCAAAATAACATAAATTAATTGCTAAACAAATACCTAGATTTTGTCCTTCTGAACAGCTATAAACTAAATGAAATGCAAGAACATAAACTGGTTCAGAAATGCTTTCATGTTAACTATCTGCCTATCTGCAGTGTGTGTTTGAAGACCAAGGAAAAGTGGTACCTAATCTCTAAAAGACAGTATGCTATTTTGATTAAGATAATACCTTTTTACCTTTGCATGCCTTTTTTCTACCTCACTGGCATCATGGCCACAATATGTGCAATTCTTTGGCCTTTGAAATGCTGAATTCTTCATTATTTTTATATGGTTAGAAAGGGTGGAATAGGGTGAAACACATGTTGTTCTGGAGAATTTGAGAAAATAATTCTTTTGGTTGCATTTTTCTGCAGTGCTTGCACAATAGGATTCTGACACTGACTGTGTCATCCAGATAAACCTCTTATAGAAAATGACAACAATAATCATTGTTGCAGCAGATACCCATTTTTTCTTTGGTTGCTTGGGTTTTGCCCACCTTGTACTCAGGAAAAAGCTCTCTATCCTGTCATTCATGCTATGCACAAGATTGATCTTCATCAGCATTGACTCTTGGTGATTTAGTAGGTAAAGTAGGTGGAAATGCCTCAGATAAAGTAGTTGCTATGGGCCTTATCCTTTTTTTGCCATATTTAAAGGACAGTAAAATATCTATTTAAGGCCACTGATCATATATTCACTGTTCAAATTATCTTTTTACAAAGGAATTTTTAAAAAATCATGCCTTCGGGATGACGTTACATAGAATTTCTAGAGCAGTAGAGCAGCCTCTGTCAGAGATTTTATTGTTGAATAAGAGTTCACACCCAGATACTCTGTGTTCCTTTCCTCATCCTGGTCTAGTCTTGCCACTGAAGACAGAAAACCATGTTTTTTTGGTGAGGCAGTAAGCCTTGTATAATAATTAGAGTTTTTATGCTTGAGGACATTCTTTACCTTTACTTAAAAACAAATAAACAAAAAGAAAAATACAAACAAACAAATAAATGAAACAGAAAATAACCCTTCTCCTCCCCCACCAAGCCCAAAACCCAAAACATATCTTCAATCAAAGTTGTGTCAAGTAATTTCCATGAACCACAATTTAACAGTAGCAATACTCAATACCTACTAATGTAGGAAGGGTGTTCGTGTCTTATGGTGGAATGCAAGACAAGCTTTCATCACATTTGACAACTCTTCATTGCACCAGCTTTATTTCAGCAGTGTTTATGGATTTGTGGATAATGGGGCTTAAGCTAAAACCCCGATATAAATAATAGGGTACAGACCAAAAGCAAGATGACTAACCAACTAATACCTACAGATAGTTTTAAATGGAGTATAATTTACATTTTTTCCCTTCTTCTTCTGTGAAGCCTTCTTTTGGATAGATTTGTAGAATCAAAAATGTCTGTAACAGAAAAGAAACTGAAGGGTCAGTGCAGAGAAGATAAAAGGAAGCTGTGTGTATGTGCAGAGCAGGAAACAAAAAGCTTTAATACTTGAATAGTACCTATACAGAATTAGCTGTGCTCACAGTCAAGTTATGTTCTAGGAGAGGGTAAAAGTGAAATCAGAGGGCAAAACATTGCTTAGATGATCAAAAGATGTATTTTTAAACAGGGAGTGATTAAAATGAGGAAACCAGCAAGGATTAGAATAGAAAGGTGATAATTAGAATGGGCTGTTCATTTTTCCATTAACTCACACACAAGAGCTGTCCTGATTTGCAAGTTTATGAATTTCTAGACTTTTAACCCAGATTCTTCATAGCAAATTTGCTCACATTTCATCTAGAAGCCATTAGTAGACTCCACAGGTAGAAGTGTTTTTTATGTGTGCTATTTGATATTACTTTTATATGTCTGAAAAGGATGCAGCTTTTTCATCATTTTAGGTTCATGACATCATCATGTTATATGTATAACACAAAGGTGCATTTATCTAAATAATGAAAGGCTGAATTCCTGCTGACAATAAAATTAGTATTCATTTATTGTAGCTGAAGAAGCTATGATAGGTTTCCCTGATGTAAACAAACAAACAAAAAAGAATTCTTAGAATAAAATGTTTTTACTCTGTTGTATCAAAAACAACAACAACAACAACAACAACAAAAACCTGACTCCATGTTATACTTTTATGGGGGTATTGAGGGGTGTTTGTAGCAGGACTAGTTAATCTAGATTAAGAGCTGCAGAAAAAAATAATACATATTCATACTGATGCACTATTTGCTAACTAGGGTAGATTAGTGGTTCTTTTGGGGAAGAGGGGAGGAATTATGAAAGGGAAACGAAATATAAATTTGATGACAAACCAAAATAAAGTAAACAAAGAAACATATAAAAAACACAGCATTTCTTTTTGTCTCTCTTAGTTACCAAAGAAACCAACAGTTAATACAGTCTTGAATACATAGACTGTTATAGAGGTTAGGAAGGAGTAATGCTGTTAGGTGATGCCTTCCAGGTGTTCCTCCATCCGTGCTAGAAAGAGAGCTGCAAGGGTTCCCTAGCCAGTGCCAGGTCCCTCCTAACTATAGGAAAAAAGTCAGAAAAAAGCCAAAAAGAATGTCTGTATTATGGAGGTCAAGAACTTCTTTACAAGTACCCCCAAACCACGTTGATTATTTACTCCACCTTATGCCTCCTTTTTACCTGCTTTTCCCTCACAGATTCTTCTCCAGTTATGACCTTTTGCCCCTCCCAAATAAATAACCTGCTCCTGATTAATCTTAACCCATTGTCCACAGTTTTGCTAACATGACACCTCTGTTCTGGTATTTATGATAGGTTTACTGTGGTAATCCCCTTTTAGTCAGTGATCCACAAAGCTGCTCGTCTGTTTTATTATCTACGAGGTATTTTTCACACTGGTGTCCTGTTAGTGTAGACATAAATCAGGGTTAGCCATCTGCTTAGACTTTACTTTCACTTTGATTTAAGGAACATTCAGGAGTTTCTCATATTGCTGTCTTATTAATGTAACTATACGGCCGGAGCAACTTATTGCCCACAAAATCTCAACAGCATTGGCTTCCATTTCTAGACATATACAATACCTCTCTGCACAAACAAGACCTTCTGTATTTGTTCTTTTCAAGGCGTGGGACTCATTACAAGTTTTAAAGGTATGTGGCTGTGGGAGATGTGAGCTTGTAAAAGCTTTATCTTACCCATTCTTCTATCATGTTCATGAGAGACTTTTTTGGTTTAAAGACTTAAAATCCTAAGAAATATTTAAGGAATTTGTGAACCTAATTCTAATAGTTGTTCCTGACAGGAGATACCCTCTTAAAACTTCTGGTAAGAAGCCAGTTGGGAGCCATAGTTAAAAGGATTTATTTATTTTTTTAATTTATTTTTTCTACACAGACACAACACTACTGCAGATTTGTCTATATTCAGACATAACTGAAAGACTGTATGAACTTTTTTCCTTGGAGAAAATTTGGTATTGTAAATAGATTTGCTTCAATCAGAAAAACATAATGATTAATAATACAGAATACTTCTACAAAGAATCAATAAATCATACCGAAGGATTCTAAACTGTTTTTCTTTTTACCAAGCACCTTTTTTGTCCCACTAAATGTTTAATTTTACTTTGTTGCAATATGCAATGTTAACTTTTTTTTTTGATTGTTTATTCAATTGATTCTTCACTTTTTTTCTCCCAGTGTTTACAAGTATTGTTAATAATTATTTTTCCTTATATTTCTCTCTCTTTTTTTCTTTTCTTTTTTTTTTTTCTTTTTTTTTGGGCGGGGGGTGGAGTGTAGAGAGGTGGGAGAAGGTGATGGTAACAAATTAATACCTTTATTAACAACAATAATTTAAATTTTTACCACTTTCTCTATATGGTCCACATATTACCCAAGAATCTGTCAGTAAAGTTTATGGAAAGTAAAGAGGTATTACTTACCTAAAAGGCTTCCCTATCTGTCTTTAAATGGAATGTATACATACACCAAAAGCAGAAGTAAAGAATGGAAGCTGCGCATAATGATTTAGAGAACATATTTCTATTCCTATTCAATGTTCTAACATACTTATTAGATATGTTTGAATCATATAATACAAAATTAACAGAAGTGAAGAGATACAGAGATTTCATAAACTTTTAGTAAACACACACTGATCAAGATCCTTATAATTCACTTCTTTTGTTTCTTTTTCAATGCAATAACTCTCGAGAACATAATTTCTAAACACTAAAAATCCCCAGTGCCAGAAACAGAACCTGCAGACAAAGTCCCTCACAGTTTTATGAATTTACATTGCAACCTAAAGTGAAAGAAAGAAAAGGTAGCTTGTAATTAAATACTACCTTTGTTCCAGCATAGGCATAATAGGGAGAATGGAATGAAATAAATAAATAAATAAAAACGTCAACAGATTCTGATTCTTTAATGACATGAAATTAACATGCAGAGAGGCATGTTGATGCCACTACATCTTAGTTTCTAAGTGCTGTCTTTCTTTTTGCCAAAAGTTGTACACTTTCCTTCCTTCCTTTGCTGCCTTTTACAAGATTAATCCTTGAAAACATTTCCATCATGTCTATCTGTTCCTTGGCAGCCAGAAATGCCAGCTGTATCCTGGGGTGCAACAAGTATAGTATTGCTAACTGGTCAAGGAAAGTGATTGTTCCACTCTGCTCTGTGCTGGTGCAGCCTCATCTTGAGTACTGTGTGCAGTTCTGGACACCACAGTTTAATGACATAAAACTATTAGGGTGTGTCCAAAGGAGTGCTACAAAAAATGGGGAAGGATCTAGAGGGCAAGAAGTACGAGAAGTGGCTGAGGTCACTTGGTTTGTTCAGTTTAGAGGAAACTGAGGGACAACCTCATACATTGTGGCATACAGCTTTCTCACACAGGAGCAGAAGGAGAGGCACTGATCTCTTCTCTCTGGTGACCAGCAATAAGACCCAAGGGAACAGCATGAAGTTGCATCTGGGGAGGTTCAGAATGGATATTAGGAAAAGGTTCTTCACTGAGGGGGTGGTTGGGCACGGGAATGGGCTCCCCAGGGATGTGATCACAGCACCAAACCTGTCAGAATTCAAGAAGCATTTGGACAACCCTCTTGGACATATTGTCTGATTTTTGGGTGTTCCTGTGTTGTGCCAGGAGTTGGATCCTTGTGGGTCCCTTCCAACTCACAATATTCTATTATTCTGTGACAATGAGCTGCCAGACTGTGGACAGACATTACAGGAGCTGTGTCATCCTCCTGCTTAACACAGGAATGATGTTCATTATTGCATCCCAGGTCAAGGAATTGATAAATATTTGGACTATACATTATCTTTAGCTGACAAAATCTTTTGCCCTTCATGCCAATAGAGAACAGTGCTTGCAGTAACTACAGTAGGCATCATACACAAGATTTCACTTTATCTAGCTTCAACTGTCTAAAATCAGGTAACTAATCCATATCATCAAAAAGTATCCTTTTAGGCACTTAAAGAAGATGATTCACTGTATCCAACAACACATGTCCAAGACAGTAAGGATGAATTCTCAGTTGGAGTGACTGTCTCTCTCCATTGACTGTCCTGGAAGCCTGTCTTCCCTAAAATAGATACCTAATTTTAGACAGAACTAATAAAGCAAGATAAATCCACTTCCACAGCAGGCAATAAGAGCAGAATCCTATGAATATAAATAACATTTCTTAAAATTCTTGTCTTGATTTAAAACTAACCAGTTAATTACACACGGTATTATAATTTTTTTTCTAATCACTTTTAACAGGTCATCTGTCACATCCATAGGTTGCATCAGTCAGTGCAACCATTTATAAACAGCCAGCCCTATTGGGCCAGCAACCTATTGATTCTGGCATTAGGTCAAGGACTTTTCCTTTGGTGAAAGAGCTGAAGTTAGCAGAAATACAAAAGCAGAAAGTTAGGAAAAGTCTTCCAAACTGACCTGCCATAAAAAATCAGGCTTTAAAATGTGAATAACTGGAACATAATTGTCCTGCTTAGACTAATCTCTTGTCTGCATATTTGATTATTTCAATTATAATAGGTTATATTATAATAATTCAATTACTAAAGGAGTTATCAACAAAATATAAACTACACAAATAGTAGACTTAAAGACTTTGAAGCCTTTAGCCTAAATTCATCTTCATATGTTTGGAGGTAAAAGTTGCAAAAGTTATAAAATTTAGTCTGTTGAAGACAAGAAGAATTAAAGTACTTCTTGTTGAAGACAAGAAGAATTAAAGTTCTGCAAAAGAAAGGTAAATATAAAAAGATGGTATGTCTACGAACAAGGCTGAATCAAAGAGTGTCAGGTGAGTAAAATGCTAGAATATTAACAGGTTAATAGTGGTCTACAAAAACTTACAGAGTGACTGAAAGAAATTAGTTACAGAGTTGAAGACTAATTTTTCTATGAAAAAAAAAAAAAGAACAATTTATCTTTATCAGGGTACAAAATTCAAATATCATATAATGACTCCAATTTAGCAGTGGCTTTCTGATATTTTGAGCGAACAAATTGTCTTCATGTATAGATAGCTGTCTTTCAGAATGGTCAAAAATATTAGTTTAAATGTAATGGAATAATTTACCACAAAAATTACTTTACTTAACCCAGGTTTTCCATAATATAAAATTTCAGAATTTTCATCACTCATAGTGTGTGAATTCCCTATGATTTCAGAGAAGAAAAATATATATATATGTATGATGATATTTTGCTATATTCTAACCTCTCGGATTTTTATTTTCTATGAAGTTTTCACTGTCCATAGCTTCCCACATCTCTTGTCCTTACATTTGCTATATCCTAGCATAAAGCTAGATGTAAATTTCCTACAAATGTTACTAAAACAACCTGTTTAGTCTTCTAGATAGAAAAGAACAGAAGTGAATGGGACAAACATTTGTTGTTTTCTCAAGTAACTACTTCATGGCATACAGATACTGTCATAATGTATGTGATACAATAATTTAACTAAAACAAAGTAAATATCCAGATACTGGATAGATAATTGACCTGATTCAGGTCAATTTCAAAGCTTATTTCTTGTAATAAGTAACTATTTTGTCATTTTATATTGTTCATAAACAAAACATCTACACCTTGTTGAAATATTGAAATATTGGCAGTAATTGTTTGTACAGAGTGGCATGTTGCACATAGCTTTTGGATTTACTTGCAGTAAGGAATGATGATGACAAGGTGGAAAAGAAATCAGCAGTAAGCTAACAATATTATTGATGAAAAGTAAGTCTCAGGTGTAACTTAACTCAGTCTGAGTTCACCTTTGCCCCAAAATCCACAATTTTTGAATTAGTTCTAAAGAGTTAGAAATGTTTCCAGAAAACAGAATGCAGAATCAGTCTAGTACTGTTAAACTCTATTGGGCAATGTCTTGTGGCTTTTTTTTTTTTTTTTTAATTGGTTGGAAACAGAAGTGCTGAGGTACTAACAGGTCAACTCCTGTTCTTACCCCTGCCATCAGAGTGGTTCCAAGAGTGTTTATCAATATGGTGATAGGCGCTTTATATATATAAATATAAATATATTTATATATATATATATATATATATAAATATATATATGTTGCCTCTGGTCACCCTAACTGGTTTATTTTGCAGGTAAGTGCATTCAGTAGTGTTTCAAAGCTCACAGACCCTGCAGCCTACTCCTAGTTAAAGTAAGAGCAGAGACATGGTGTATACAAACGTCTTTTTTGTTTTGACATGAACTGACATGCAGCTAAATGCATACTGGATATTGTACAATGCTGCAATTAAACAGCTGCTAGGACTGAGGTTTAAAACAGGCAAAGGTGTGCCTTAGTGAAGATACCAGTGCTAACTTTGCGTTTCAAATCCTCCAAAACAGGTGTTTTACTCACATCTTATTTGTACAAGTAAAGAAATGTGTCCTGTTGTAGAATCATAAACATAGGAAGCATTTGCTAAAAAATCTATCTCAGACAGGCCCAAAGGCATCCAGGTTATAGAGCAGTCAGGAATTTTATTCTGTCAAACAGCAGTATGAATGCATCTAGTATGAGCCATAAACCAGAAAGACAGATTATGGAAGTGTTGTTGGCTCACCCAAGCCCACCAAATATATGTTTTATACAAACGTAGCTGAAAAGGACTCACGGTATGCAAAACCATGAAGAGAAGTCTGGAGAGCAGAAATAGCTACTGTGGGCTGGAGACAAACTACAATGCAAAATTAGGATTATAAATATTTATAAGAATAGGAAAAATAAATTCATAAATTCCTCTGAATTTATTTGGACTTCTACTACTTAATTCCTTAAAGTTTGAGGATTTGTGCTAGCTGCTTTAGTTGTTTAATAGATTTTTAAAGATATTTTCAAAATAGCACATTCTCACTTGTAAAAAGCCAAATCTATACCTGGTTCTGTGTCATCACTTTAACTATTATCAATTTCTATATCCATGTATTTTATTTGATATATTAAAATACCTTTATGCTTCTTTTATCTAAGTAGTTGAAACAGGTTTTATTTGTAGGTTTGAGAATTTTCAACAAAGTATTTTAAGTAGTTTAGTCAATATTAACTGCATATTGCTCTCATTTCATATTGACTTTTAACTGACCTTGTGATTACTGAAGCAATAACTTCAGGAGAAGACTATGTTCCCTAGTAGAAAATTATTTTTTTCTTTATATCTTGTTATATGTAAATGATGAAATGTATGCTGTTTTCATAACTATACAAATATATATAGCATTTAATGATAAACAAGTAAGGACAAGCCTTTTCTTCCAATCTGCTGAAGTGTATGCTTGTGTGATTCCAGGCTTTAGATGATCATAACATTCCTGGAAATCTCAGAATTAGTTTCTAGCCCATTTCCTAACTGTCTCATTACAGGTGTGGACAAGGAATGTGACCTCTATATATTCCATTGTTACTGAAAAAAATAAATTAAAAAATTAGTCTTACAGTGTGAAATGGGAAAATAAAAAGAGTTGTCAGAAGAATCATGATGAAAACATCCAATAACATAAATATGTTAGATATACAAAAATTGTTTGCTATTCTGAGGGAAATAAGAAAGGATGAGCATTGTAAAGTGCTAAAAATTGTTAATATTCTTCTTGGGGATAATTAAGAATGTAAGGAAAAACATACAAAACTAAGTGATGTATACAATACCATAATAATGAGTCCTGAAAGTAAAAAGGAATACTGAAAAGTATCATTTGTATATCATGTCAGCTGGGAATATTCTCAGTAATTATTTTGTCCTTTATTTCACCAGTTCCATGGAACATATTAATCAGGACCACTGTTGAATTTCTAGATAAAAAAGTAACCTCTTCACTACCAGTTCCATTCTAGCATAGGACAAAATGAGCCTTAAATCTGATGTATCCTCAGGTTATCAAATATCACTTCTGTGATTTTTTAAAATGTTTGTTGTCGTTTTGCCCACTGTGAGTGAAATCTCAGTTTATGTTTCATCCTTCAAAAGAAAATTCTTTTTTCCTTTTTTCTCTCCACACACACACACACACACACACACACACCGGTAGTCATATTCAGATACATTGTTAGTGTTTAAATTAGCTGTAATATCTTGCATAAGTGATGGGCTATCCTTATCAGAATTATGCTAATTAAAATCTACTTTTGTCGCCAAAAGAGAAAGGACATTTTCAACATACAAAATTTAAGCAAGAGAAGAGCAAGCGAAAGAAAAGGAAAAAAGATCCTAAGGAAGAAACTTAAGTTAAAAAAAAAAAAAAAAAAAGGCATCGAAAAGGGCAAGGTAATCAGACATATTTGTTTTGCAGTCATTAAAGACAGAACAGAAATATGAAAATCTGTGACACTTTAGTACCTGCAAAAGCTAAAAAGCAGATTAGTATATTTGAATTTTCATACTGAAGCAGGCTTGTTTAGTTTATTTTATTAATCCTAATATGAATTATATTGCATTTATTTTTCAAATAGGTTTTATTTATTCATATAATTTAAGACCAGTGCCAAAAACATATTATTGTACGAAGGACTACAGCTCACCATCCACTGACCAATGCCCAGCCTATCCCTGAGCAACCAGTACCCCCCATCCTGGCCAGCCCCCCCATATTAATTGTTCAGCATGACGTCAGATGGTATGGAATACCCCTTTGGTCAGTTTGGGTCAGCTGTCCTGGGTCTGTCCCCTCCCAGCTCCTGCTGTACCCCCAGCCTGCCCACTAGCAGGACAGAGCAAGAAGCTAAAAAGTCCTTGGCTTGGTGTAAATACTGATCTGCAAAAATTAAAACATCAGTGTGTTATCAATGTTATTCTCATACTAAATCCAAAACACAGCACCCTACCAGCTACTAGGAGGAAAATTAACTCTACGCTAGATGAAACCAGGACAGTTCCCCAGGGGGCGGTGTTGGGGCCCATCCTCTTTAATACCTTTATTGATGACTTGGATGAGGGAATTGAGTGCACCTTCAGTAAGTTTGCAGATGACACCAAGTTCGGGGAAAGTGTCAATCTGCTGACGGGTAGGAAGGCCCTGTAGAGGGACCTGGACAGGTTGGATTGATGGGCAGAGGATGAGGGTCAACATGGCAAAGTGCCGGGTCCTGCACTTTTGTCACAACCCCACTCAATGCTACAGGCTTGGGTGCAGAGTGGCTCAAAAGCTGTGCAGAGGAAAAGGATCTAGGGGTGCTGACTGATGCTCGCCTGAACATGAGCCAGCAGTGTGCCCAGGTGGCCAAGAAGGCCAATGGCATCCTGGCTTGTATCAAGAATACTGTAGCCAGCAGGACCAAGGAGGTGATCGTCCCCCTGTACTCCGCTCTGGTGAAGCCTCACCTCGAGTACTGTGTTCAGTTTTGGGTCCCTCACTAAAAGAAGGACATTGAGGCCCTGGAATGTGTCCAGAGAAGGGCTATAAAGCTGGTGAAGGGCCTGGAACACAAGTCCTGTGAGGAGCAGCTGAGGGAACTAGGGTTTAGTCTGGGGAAGTGGAGGCTCAGGGGATACCTTATTACTCTCTACAACTACCTGAAAGGAAGTTGTTGGGAGTTGGGGGGCTGCCTCTTCTCGCAGATAACCAGTGACAGGACTACAGGGAATGGCCTCAGGTTGCACAAGGGGAGGTTTAGGTTGGAAATTAGGAGACATTTCTTCTCAGAAAGAGTAGTCAGGCATTGGAACGGGTTTCCCAAGGAGATGTTGGACTCACCGTCCCTGGGGGTGTTCAAGGAAAGGTTGGACCTGGCGCTTAGGGACATGGTTTAGTGGGTGACATTGGTAGTAGGGTGATGGGTGGACCAGATGATCTTGGAGGCCTTTTCCAACACTAATGATTTTATGATTCTATGAACAAAAAGTGATTACTAGTCATACTGCAATAGTCAGTCAAAGCAGCCCTGAGTTCCAGATCCTAGTTTTTCTCTTGTCAATAGAAAACAGTATATCTCAGGTAATAATATTTTAAAATGTGCATAATCCACCTTTAATATCCTTTAATTTTCTGCATTGGTGTTTACAAGTGATTGTTTGGAAACAGCAGCCATGATATTAAAAACAGACATAATTAACCATCTCTTTGTCTGTCTATTGTTCAAACTTTTTGAAAAGTTTAAATATGTCTGCTGGTCTGTCTGATGTTTATTGCCTGTCTTCCTTTAAAAAATTAGAGGTATGGAGAGAAAAAGGTGCTGAAAAGTGTTCTAAATTACAGATTGCTTTTAATTTTTATATTGGAATACCTAACACCTTGTATAATGTGGCATGCAGTTTACACAGACATATTTGAGATGTGTATGAGATTTCTTTGTCTTTTCTGGTATCCAGAAATATTTGTTTATTTTTAATCTATTGAAAATAAGGAGTGAACAATGGTATTTGACACATAAAAAGTGGAATGAAAAAAAAAAAAACCTAGAAAGAAACTTTCTCATGCACATTTCAAATGAGGATAAGCAAATAAAAAAATAGGAAATTAACATGATTCAGCTGTTTTATAATTCATATTTTCATTCTCAAAATCTGAGAAAAAAGCAAGTTTAAGGTTGAATAAATGCACATTAGCGTATTACCTGAAGTATTATTGTGCTGTGGATGTAAGATTTTCAGTGACATTAGTTAATAGTGCATGACTTGAAACCATGTTTTAAAGAAAATGTTGGAGTTTAATTGCATATTACTTTATTTATGAATCTTACTCAAGGGGTAAAGTACAGTCAGAGGAATCATTCTAACTGAAAACGTTTTCTATTGAAGAATTTGTCTCCACTCTGTAATAACTGTGAATGACAGAATTATTTTACCATGGTACCAGTTATTTTACCATGTCTGTCTTTTTTAACTTTTATTGTCAACTAATTCTTGTTTGATCAGACTTGTTAATTTTATAGGAGAACATAAGGAGTCATAATAGAGAAACATTTTGAAAGTTTCAGAGCAAACAGAAGAACAATTATAAGCATATTCTTTAGCCAGTTCTCCAGCTGTTGACTGCTGGCTTCCATCTTTTTTACTTGATCACAGAATAAATCAAACTTTGACACTAAAGACTATCTTTTGCTGTCACTGTGGTGGTTTTACCATGCTAGGCAGCTGAACACCACAACCGCTCTCTCACTCCCCCTCCTTAGAAGAGGAGGGGAAGAAGTAAAGGAAAGAACAACTCATGGGTTGAGATAAGGATAATTTAATTAAAGGGAAAAAAATAATTATTAAGGAAAGATTATTATTAATTAAACAATCTAACTAAAGGGAAAAAAAGGAAAGGAGAAAAGGGAGGGGGAAAGGGAAAAAACAAAACAAGTAAAGGCTGTGTGGAAGTGCAGAGGAAAGAAGTTACTCTCCACTTCCCACAAATGAGTGATGTTTGACCACGTCCTTGAAGCAGGGCCTCAACGCACGTAGCCGCTGTTTGGGAGGACAGACTTTTTCGCAACAAGATCCCACCCCTCCCCTCTTCTTCCTTTTTCCACCTTTTATTACTGAGTGTGACATCATATGGTATGGAATATCCCTTTGGTTGGTTTAGGTCAGCTGCCCTGGTGATGTTTCTTTCTCACTTTTTTGCCCACCCCCTAGGAAGGTTAGAGAGAGTCCTGATGCTGTGCCAGCACTGCTCAGCATCAGACACAACACTGGTGTGATACCAGTGCTGTTCTAGCTACAAGTGCAGAGCACAGCATTGTATGGGCTGCTGCAGGGAAAGTTAGCATCCCAGCCAGACCAGTACAGTCACACAGTAACAAAGTCCTTATGTTTGATAATTACTGTTATCATGTGATAGAAAGACTATAAAGTATGAGGAAAGGCAAAGTATACAATGTCAGTATTTAAAATTATTTAGCCGTAATAGAATCAGTAAAATGTAAAATGTAAAATAGAATCAGTAAATGTAAAATGTAAAATAAATGTAAAAGTTCACCTTTTGAAGGTAAAAGACCTATTAAATATATTATATAGAAAATAAATTTAAAAACAAACGAACAAACAAAAAACACTTTTACAAGATATAAAATAGTTTTTGTTACTCGTACAGAGAAAGCATTTTTTTGCTATTATGTTAATGAAGTATTTAATGTACGCCTGACTAGATCTATGAAGAAAAATAGAATCATAGAATCTCTCTAGTTGGAAGGGACCCACAAGGGTCATTGACTCCAACTCCTGGATCCCCAAAGGACCACCCAAAAAATCAGACCATGTGTCTGAGAGCTTTGTCCAAAAAAGTTTGCAACTGACAAAACCTTCTCATCCCTCTTCACTGGGACAGATTCCAACATTTATCATGCACATTAGCCTAGAAACGCCTCTCCCTAAACTTCCAGAATTAGCCTTTAATCATACCTTTCTTTTCCATAATACCAAATATGTGTGATTCCACATGCACACCAGGCCTTTATAACTCATTCATGTTTTGTTTTAAAAAACAAGTCTGGAAAGCAGCACTGCCAACTCTGAAGTCTGATAAAATGAGAATCCCCAATCAGTACTTGCAGTGACATTTGAATTCAGCTCTCTCTTGTGTGTGGACCAAGTCCAGGCAGACATTATGAACTAGAGAATCATACTGAGAATCTAACGGCAAAAAGCTCACAAGTGCAAAACAGGCATCATTATAAAGAGTGGGACCATTTATTTGGCTAACTGGTTCCAAGAGCTGATCATGTTAATTAGGAGAACGAAGCATGAAACAACAACGGGCTGGTGATTTTGCCCATGCATTTTATTGTATGGATATATATGAGGCTGAGTAGAAGCCTTTTTAAGATTATTATCATACCATTCTTCTGTACTTCCTCTTAGTTGAAAGGGGAATCCTAGGCTGGAAGAGGAGAGAGGTGCACTTTTTCTCCTGCTCTCTAGCATCTTTCATCTCAATCCCTAGAGGGTGTCTTATATTAAATAATACTTGATAAAATACATAATCTTGAAAGTGGACTAAAATCAGTCTCCTCTCTAAAAACTGTCTTACCACTAGACTACAGAATGAATTGAGTTGTGGTCTTTGTATAGCTTGATAGTACACTGTATAGACAGCAATAATGTGGCAATGCCCTGCCAAATGAATGAATAACTCACAGGGAAGAATTCTAGTCCACTGTCCCTGTGTAGCTGCAGGCATCATTTCAGGTTATAATAATAAGGTAGATCCCAGTCTGCAACTCTTTGTGCAGGCAACTGTTCATTGGACTCTCGAGTATATCCCATTGACTCTAAAGAATCCTAGTCACCACACAGTTTCTAAATTTCGCTTTTGGGAGAGAAGCATTGTCAAAAAGATAGGTTTTGCAATACTGCCTTTTAAAACTCTGAATTTATCACGAAATTCTCAGATCCTCAGCACAAGCAAGAACAGCAACCTGCTTGTAATGTCTGCTGCTAAACCAAAACAGAAATAAATATAGACAGGCACAGGAAAATCTTTCAAATACACTAACATTTTTCTTTTTTCTACTTTGAACAAACCACACAGGAACACATTTCTTTGATGTTTAGGTGTCAGGTAGTAAAAACTTATGCATGTATTTTGGGCTACTAATTTAGCTGTTGTATGATATAATCCGTGAAATGTGGCAGCGAAGGAAACTGGATTAAACTGGCATCATAGGGTTCTCTATCCAGTTCCCTAGAGTAGGCTCTAGTCTTCTAGACCAGAAGTTCTCAAACAGAAAGTATTTTCTAGTGGTAAAGGCATGCAACTAGAAACACAGGACAACAGAGAGACCTTTTAGTTCATCTGTTACTATCACTCTACACTGCAATGAAGGATTTAGGTATCAAAAAGAAGTTTGAAATGAAAAGAAGCTCTGAACAATATATTTTTGAAGATTTAAAATGCTCACAAGTGATCACTTTTTCTATGACAGTCAAGTCTGTCAAAATTGTAAAGGTGTACTTCCAAAGCAGTCTGGAGCTTTCACTTAGATTCCTTGGCTTTAGTCACATTTGTGAGCAAAAATCCATTTAAAGACAACCATTTGGTTTCACTTCAGAAACCCTGTTGACGGTTTCACACTGTTGCCAGAACACAGCATTCACATTTTTAAGGCTACTGAATTCTGGCACTTGGTAATATTGTGACATAGAACCTGCTTTCTTTTGATTAAACAGTGAATCATAAGATCTATTCTTTACTGTCATTGTAGAGTACCTCATTAAAATCACTATGAAATTGGTAATTCCTTGAATTTGGAGACAGGTCATTACAAAATATTACTTTGATATTTTAAATCTCATAGTCCTTTGAAGTAAAATGGGGAAATTGAATGAGATGTTTATAAACAGTGAGATGCTTATATGCAGTGAGAAAACAGATAACCTTTCTTTGCAAACAGAAAATGATCTTATGCATATTCAGATAAATATTTGAATGGAAGATTGTTTCTGAAGTTGGTTTTAGGGTGTCTTTTTGTTCTTTTTGTTTGTTTGTTTGTTTGCTTGCTCTCGTTTGTTTTTGTATTTAACAAATGCTTTAGAGAATATTTCAAACTTGCTGGATAGAGATGCTATGTGTGATATAATCCAGGTTAGCCGTGACCAAACTTTTCTAAATGAACATTTTTCATGTGGGCAATAGTATATCCCTTTACCACCTGATTTTTAAACAAAGACTTTCTAGAAGTAATGTGGTTTCACAGCCTACACCACGCATCACAGCTTTGTTTGGAGGCCTGTTCTTGTACTGATCTATTGTCTTAAACAGTAGAGCTATATAAGTAAGAGATTCAAATAGACTTTCTAACAAAATACTTGTTCATAAAATTCACAGTAACTGAATCAAAGTCATAGTGGCTAGGTGAATTCATATGCAAAATATATCTATACCAGCATTATCTTCCTAGGCAACCATGAGTGTGCTTCAAAATGTATCCTACTGGAAAATAATATCCTTGAGCGTTGTTAATATTCTGGTGACAGAAGAGAAAAATGTGAAAATTACTTGTGCAACATATTACAAAAAATGGAAAGAATGTACTTTAAGAATTCTAGAATTGAGAAATATCATAGAAACAGTAATTAAAAAAAAAGGTACAAATAGAAGTTGTGCTAAAATTGTATATATGATTTTTTTTTTATTAAATCAAACCAGAAATTATTTCTGCAATCATTTTTTAGTTCTTAATTTGGACAACCATTAATACATCTCAAGGCAATTTAACTATTTATTCAAATAGTATTTCATTTAAATATTTCCAGAGTTTGTTTTTAGACTTCTGTTAAAGAATCTAAATTTAAGTTCTCTATTTTTAGTCTTCCAGATTTTATTTTGAGATTTTATTAATTTTCAGATTTTATTTTTTTATTTTTATTTTACATCTTTAAAGTATTCAGGCTGAACTCTCTTCTCTTCCATACCTATATGTAAAATTATGTACACTTCAGGACACAGCTTTATGCTTGGACTTTGCTGCTTTAGCTTCATGGTTAAGTAGAAGCATTCTCATCACCTATCCTTCCTAATAATATCATAAGCATATTTTCCTTAGAGAGAAAGAGCTCTCCATTTCTGTAAGTAATAAAACACGCAGGGAAGGTAGGGAACCGGCATGGCTGAACAAGGACCTGCTGGGCAAAATTAAGCAAAAGAAGGAAATGTACAGACAGCAGAAACAGAGCCTATTCCAGTGCCCTCTCAGTGAAGAACCTTTCCCTAACGCCCAGCCTGACCTTCCCCTGTCCCAGCTCCATGCCGTTCCCTCGGGTCCTGTCGCTGTCCCCAGAGAGCACAGCTCAGCGCCTGCCCCTCCGCTCCCCTCGTGAGGGAGCTGCAGGCCCCCATGAGGCCTCCCCCCAGCCTGCTCTGCTCTGGGCTGAACAAACCAAGGGACCCAGACGCTCCTCATATGTCTTCCCCTCCAGATACTTCACCATATTTGTAGCCCTCTTTTGGACATATAATACTCATATATACATAATATATATAATAATTCAGTTTCACCCTTTGGCTCACATACATTTTTTTTTTTTTAATATATCTAGGTAAGTAAGATATTCTTTTCTGACACTCCAGCCCAGTGTTTAAGATTTATACCTCAGTCAGTACAGTAGAAAAGCATACTGACTTAGTCACACTTATGAAAGCGGATATCTCTCCAACTAAGGGAGTGACCTCCCTAGGGGAAAAAAAAAGAAAAAGAAACAAAAAAAAATACCACAAGCTCCCAAACCCATCTCCTCCTCTCTTCCCCTCAAAAAGCACCACCACAGATCGAGAAAAAAAAAAGCAAAAATTAATAATAATAAATGGAATGAATGCTCACGAGCAGTTACAATATTTTACATGTATTCCTGGAGTGCATTTTCCAGTGTAGCTTAATTAGAAATTAATTGCTTTGTACTCCCCAAGATGGCTTTGCAACATGAGACAAATTGTAGTACACAAGGACAATTAAAAAGTTCACTAAAATATATTTCTGATCCAAACATAGTCACTGACAAATATATAATTGTATACACTGCCACAGCAGTGTAAAATCTGTTGATTTTCTGTTCCTTTCTCACATACTTATTCAGGTTCATTTCTCAGTCGTTACAAAGCTCTATGAGGTTTAGGGACAGTGCTTGTACTTGGTCTTCATGATATTTATTTTTCTTCCTTTTTTTTTTTTTTTTTCCCCTGCTATTAGGCCCCCTACGATAAATGTGGAGAATGTTAGCTTTACCTTGCCATCTGATTTATTTTGTCAAAATGGTAGTCACACAAGTCAAATAGTCAAGTGTGTTCCTCATATGGAACACACCAGGCACAATCTTTAGAATGCACATCAACCTGCTGATTTGCAGAATAGAGAAATTTATTGAAATTTCATTTCATGGAATGGAATGAAAATTCATTAGGTATACAAATATAGATTCTGATATACAACACATATATTCTGATATATATGTTCCACCTGAAAAAAAAGTGGTGGATTCTGTTTTATTTCCAAAACAACCAAAGCAGATGTTATTCAGTTCAAGTGCTTGAACAGAAAAATAGTAAGACGTGGGGAAAGGAATTAATAGACAAGAATAACAAGAGTTATCTGTGTCCTCAGCTGGACACTAGACCATGTAGTGATATGAGTGTAGTGTGAAGAAAGAGACAGATTACAAGAATATAACATTAGGGAAGACAGCTTAAGATGCTAAGGGAATGGCAGTAAGTGCTTGACACTAAGACAGGGAAACAATCCTTTGACAGGTAAGAATCAGATGAATTGCCTAAGGCACCACCAAATTATTTCACACAAAGCTAGCAAACAAGTGTAATGTGGCTAACAACATTCAATCATTACAGCTGAAAGATACCTTTCTTTACAAATAATCTGCATGTTTATACTTTTATGAGAATGGGATTCTGGATATGATGGTTTATGCATTGCTAGGAATTATGTTATTGCCAGTTCAATGGACTTACTGGATTATTCTCTGTAAAACTTTATATGCTTAATTTGTGTATTTTCTCTTCATATATATATATATATATATATGTATAAATATGTCCTCATAGGAGATGCAGATATTTGAATTTCTATTCTGGAGTCAACACAAGCTTTAAATGTTAAAGAATAATTCCCCAAATAGCACAGATAGTATAGGTCTTTCCTGGATCAGACAGCTTGATATAATAGCCCCTCTGATTCTAGTTGGTTAAGCAGATAAACAAATATAAATATCTAATGCTGATCTGAAAACATGAAAGAAAATAAAACTATATCAGTTCCTCTGAAAACCAGAGTAAAATGTCTTTTTATTTCACTATGATCTGCTGTATTCTCTACTACTAAATATTCACCACCAAAAATTTCTCAGTGAATTTAATTAAGGACACTAATTTTACTGAAAGATTTTGACAAATGTTGTCTATTCAGCTAATTTGACAAGAGAGAATTTGGGATGTCATGAACGAAGTGTATTTTTTGTCATTCACAATTTATTTAGTTGTCCGTGCATAAAGCTTTTCCCACACAATATATGAGAAAAATTTACTTCATCATCCTAGATCAACTTGACAGCATCCTAGATGGGTAACTGTTGATTTGATTAAATGTAGAAGTTAACAAGAAGATGGCAACCCGGAGTGGAAGACACTCTAAGCTGAGTAAATCTAGAAATCTTGCAGAGAAAACAAAAACAAAATTAGATCTAATACTTAGATCAAATAAGAGCATTTCCTAAGTTCTTGCTGTCTTTTTAAGTTCCTATATATAGAAGACTATAAAATTTAAATAATACAGTTCAATAGGTTTTATATTTTTATATGTTTCATGCTACGTACACAACACTAGCCCTGTTTTAACTGTAAATTAAAATACCATTCCATGTTTCTTAAGTTAAGTCTATGTATTTTTCTAGGTGACTAAAATTTTATATGCCATTATATGCACTATACAGTCTAGATTTGGCAACATTCAAGAAAAGATTTCCCAGTGCGCCATGGGCGTTATGATAAGAGGAAGGAAGAGAAACACGACATTTTATCTTAGGTTCCCATGTTGTTTTCATACTTCAGCATATAAATACATCCAGCCATTCCTCAAACTAAAATTGCTACTGATAGGCACATACCAACATAGTCGGATTCCAGAAGGAATTTGCATCTTGTTAAATGTCTATGGAAGAAAAGAAACCAGTAAGTCCTGACTCCAATTTCTAAGACACGAGTTTCAAAAGTCACATAAAGACTGTTGTCTACAAGATAAAAAAATAGCAATTGTCTCCATTTTCCAAACTGTTTTATTTATTAACTATTTAGTTAGTTAGTTAGTTCAGAATTCCTACAGCTTTCACTTCAGAAATAGTATATTAAAACATATGTAACAGTTGAAAGCAAATTATTTCTAGACTGCAGAGGAATGATGAAAAAATACATGGCAATAGATATTATGCAAAAGCCTATGCAGATAAATACTTAAACTGTTACATGGCAAATTATATGCACAGACATTTAATTTTGCTTTCCATCTGTCCATTGACATCCCACAATAACAACAAATGCCATAGTGAAAAGATTTTTTTAAAAAAAATCAGAGCACTTGCATGACCTCATAATGACCCTAGAGACGTGCGAGAATATTTTTAAAATAACAGGCAAGGTAGTAGAGAAGGCAGTTTTCAAAGAAACTGTGCAGGTATATGAAAAATTAAACCCTAATCAAATAGTTGAAACAGAGAGAAGGTCCGTTACCAGCTTTAAGAGAAGAGACAACATGGAACAGTTTGCCTGAAGCTTTTTCAAGGATGTTGAAAAACAGATTCTATGTCTTCTGAAAATTATAAATGGCAAGAAAATTGTAATGTTACCCATCTTTTACAGAAGTTTCACAAAATTAGGACATGATTTAACATCCCTTATTCACATTCCTATTATTATACATAACATACAGTACTGTATTTTTAATGTCTTGGAGTATCCTACTACAATTTTAATTTCCTTCTCATTTTCCTTCTCACCTTTTCTCTTTGTCATAAAAGCTAATTTTATTTTTAATTTTCAGAAGATAAGAATTGTTCAAAGTCATGCATTTCTATGATGAAATTTTCAGTGTATATAAACATGGGATTCATATTTAGTAACATGTAGTAACTCCGTATGTTGCTCTCACTCCCCTCTCTCCCCCCTTCTTCCCTCCGAATTTTGGTCTCTCTTATTTTTCTTTCTGCTTAAGTTATTCAAGAAGTTTTCATAATAAAGCACCTTCATCTTGTACTGTTCTAGTTGTAGCCCCTTAAATAAGATGATAGTAAGATATTTGTTTTAATACAATTTTTATTTGTTTTCATCATTTGCATTTTTAATACAGTGGCTTTCATTTTAGGATCATAGCTCGGTTTATACATATATAAATAATGAACATATATATTTATATAATCAGCAGTGAGCCAGTGAATACTCATGGAAGGGTCTTTGAAA
This sequence comes from Cygnus olor, assembly GCF_009769625.2. Taxonomy (NCBI): domain Eukaryota; kingdom Metazoa; phylum Chordata; class Aves; order Anseriformes; family Anatidae; genus Cygnus; species Cygnus olor. The sequence goes on from NC_049171.1 coordinate 45,852,778, forward strand.
CTATTAATTGAGAATACAATATACCAATAAATAAACAGCTGTGGAGACTATCTCTGTATATTGCTTGTAGTTCTTTTGGATGGGTTTCATCTGACAAAACATAGTTTATAATACCGTTTATAATACTCTAAAGGAGTCACTCTAAAGGATCATTTCAAGTGAAAGTGATGGACATTTCTACGTTGATGATCTTCTCATGCTAAAGTAGGCATCTGAAACTGAACAGCTCTCTTTTAAAGAAACTGCTTTTTTCCATTACTTCTAAGAAAGGCTTCAGTGGGATCCCACCCATGAACCCTGAAAAATCATATAACAATTATGATTCATCAAAAACTCAGCACATAGCAAGACTGCACAGAAGGTTGTAATCCTGTTAGCTAGAGCTGCTTGCCAGAAAACTCAGTATATTTTCTTACAGAAAGCTGGATGCTGGAAAATGAGAGAGGCAGCTGCCTTAATCTCTGGTTCAAGAAAACACCAATTATAAAACTACTAAAAGTAGGAAGTTAGCTTTCATTAACCAATAATAATAATAATAATAACAATAATAAGAAGAAGAAGAATCCAACATGATCCGTACTCTTTTCAAAGTGACATTTTGAACAGTGCCTTTGGTTGCTACCAACTGCAAGCACTGGATCTAAGCAGGACTTTTTTTTTTTTTTTTTTTTTTTAATCATTGTGAAGAATCTGCTCATTCTAGAGTAAACTCAGTGTGCCCGTTTTCATTCTCCCCCTACAGAAAATTGTATTTTTCAAAATAACAGAATTAAAATGAGGTAGTTAAAATGCAACTTTTTCAATTTCTTTTTGATGAATTGTAGTATTAATCTACTCAATAAACAAAGTGCAAGAATCATCATTTGGATTCTGAGTTGCTGTTAGTATTAACAGAATTCCTTTTTAGTCTTTAAACTTTTTTTTGCTTTGGGTGTCACAAATATAAACCATCTGGTATGCCAGCTGCCTGAGTTTCTTTTTACACATACTGCAAGAGTGGGTGGAAAGGCTCCAAAAGTGCAGACATTATCCTTTTTCTGCTTATCATCATCATCATTATAATCCTCTTAGCATTTTAATATATGGCTTTGCTTCTTTGTGGCCTCAGAGATCTGTCAATATTCTATAGAATGGAGTTTTGTTTTGCTTTCAGTGAGTACTCAGTGTGTATAAGGGGACTGGAAATCTGGAATATAGTTTATTTTGGATTTGCTTTTCACCAGTTGCAATAATTTTATGCAACATATTTACTTAAATTTGATTACTGTATTTATCCACTTGTCTCTTTTAGGCAAAGTTAATTTCTCAATACAGTACAATTTAAATACAGCTAAAGAATACAAGTCAAACCTGAAGTTGAATTTTCTCCTCTGTGTTTCATTTCACTTACACAGTTTTTCCAGGGCTTCTCAAAGTTGTGTCTCAAGCTGAAGTTCTAACAGAGCAACAATTTGATTACACCTTAGCTCCAAAATATTGCCTTTCTGCCTGAGAAAAGCAGAAAATGAAATCAGGAGTCAAAGGTGAATCTCTTGCTCATATCAGTAAGCTGTTGCTTCCATGCAGAGTTCTTTCAGTTTAAAGGAACTCCAAGGATTCTGGGCTAGTGTAAAACTCTTTGTCCTTTTTGAGCATGTGAGCAGTATCTTGCCTTGCTGTAGATGCTGGATCCTACTGATAGGTTTCTAGCAAATGCCAGAAATTGCACAGAACAATTCACTACAAGAAAGGATTAAAATCACTGCTTTCAAGGAGGCAAGGCATAGTTAACTATTTCTTTAAGGAAGAGAACTTACTCCCAGTACCTTCTGCAAGCTGGGTGGTAATAATTTACCCAATTAAGCATTCATGTCTATCAGTTCCTGAGAGTCAGTAGTACTCAGTACATGTAGGTATTCAAACAATAACACATCCTTGTACAAGCCAGTGATTCCTGTGGTCACAGAACTCAGCAAATTTCTGTACACAACAAAGATGCAAAATCCAATGGAAGCCAATAACTTATATTACCTAGCTTCTCCCTAAGAAAGGAGATTGTGATGTTTGAACTACCAGTATAAGATTATGAGTGTTGAGATTTGTGGGGAAAATAAATAATAAATAAATAAAATAAAATTTCAATAAACTTTCCCCATCATTACTCTTACATTGTTCTACAATCCATCAGCACAAATGTTTACTATACTCTGTCCTAAGAAGGAACAGGGAGGTGGTGGATGCTGCCTGGGATCTAGCTGAGCATTAATCAGGTGGGTGGTGAGCAATTGCATTGTGCATTACTTGTTTTGTATATTTTTTTATCACCGTAGAATCATAGAATCTCCCAAGTTGGAAGGGGCCCACAAGGATCACCAAGTCCAAATTCTGGGTCCCCAAAGGACAACCCCCCCCAAAAAATAATAATAAATCAGACTGTGTATCTGAGAGCATTGTCTAAACGGTTCTTGAACTCCAGCTGGCTCAGTGCCATGACCACTTCCCTGGGGAGCCTGTCCCAGTGCCCAGCCAGCCTCTTGGTGAAGAACCTTTTCCTGATATCCAGTCTGAGCCTCACCTGTTACAGCTTCAAGACGTTCCCTCGAGTCCTATTGCTGGTCACCAGAGAGAAGAGATCAGAGCCTGCCTCTCTGCTCTCCTTTGTGAGGAAGCTGTAGACCACAATGAGGTCTCCCCTCATCATCATCATCATTTTCCCTTCCTTTTCTGTTCTATTAAACTGTCTTTATCTCAACCCATGAGGTTGGTTTTTTTTTTGTTTTGTTTTGTTTTCCAATTCTCTCCCCCATCCCACTGAGGGAAGTGAGAGGAATGAGCAAACGGCTGTGTGGTGTTTAGCTGCTTGCTGGGTTAAACCCCAACAGGCCGATTGACTGATGACACTCACTGAAAGTCACAGGTAAGACATTCTGAAATATAATGAAGAATTGCACGTATTAAGAAAAAGAGCAAAAATAAAAAAGCAGAATTTGTAACATGTAATACATTAAAAAAAATAGATTTAATGACACATCATTTTGCAATGACCATCTGTAATCTTTAATCTTTCAATTCAATTGCACATTACAAAAAAAGTAATCTGAGCTCATTATATCTACCTGCACAAACACCAAACTCTTAAGTAATTCTGTTGGTAATGGAATAATGGAATCAAAATGTTAGAAATCAGAAATATATATATATATATTTTTTTTTTTTTTCCCATAAACTTTCCTATGCAGCCATGTACCTTTAATGACAACGACCACATGTTATTTTTGCGGGGAGGTTAAATCCATTAAGTGTTTTTCTTTTTCTTTTTTCCTTTAGTGAATAAAATAGCATTTGCAAGAGTCTAGTTAGATAAAATAAACTATTGCAAGTGAGAGGTGAAGAGATGCAGATGATGACGACATTTGAACACTTCTAGCTTATTCACTCACTACTGGATATTGCTCACATTTTGTTATTAATGTACACATTTGGGACCTAGATTATGAAGTTGATATCTTGTTACTCCTTGTAGAAGAGTGTTCTACAGAGATAATTAGTAGTGATAAAGTGCTAGGTAGCAGTAGTGACTAAGGGAGAAAAAGTTTGTGGCCAGCTCATGAATCATGAGTCATTTTATACTATATCCATAAGTTAACCTGCCTTGGGAGACCCTATAAGTTTGTTTGTTAGTTTGTTTTGTTTTGAGAGTGAATTTGTTTAAGAATTAATGGCAGCAATCTTTAAAATGGCTGCGGAACCCCTGAAGACAACAGCTAAAATGCAGCAATGACTGGGAAAAAAAATTGACAGGTTTGCTAAAATAAGAACTTTCTCCTCATTTATACTGACAGGAATTGCTAGAGTTTGGTTTCAAGCACTTTTCATCTGTCACGTTAATATAAAGTTGTTTTTAATAAAAGAACAGGGCTATGACATAATAGCTTTCTATTTTCTTTAGATAGATGCCCAAAAGCTTTTAAAGTTTCAAATCAATATATTATTAGAACAAGAAGATACTACACATCATCTGTGCCCAAGAAAAAGGGGGCAAGTTTTTATTTTAAGTCTGATAAGCAAACAGCCTTAGAGAACCACGCAGCATATCTTGATGGAAATCTTGACAAAATATCAACATTACAAATGTTAAATCATTTCATAATTCTACAGTAGCCAGTGCTTACCTGTGTGAGGAGACATTGCTTCTTGTAGTCATTTATTACAGGCAGAGCTGAGAGTAGCACCTATTCACTTTTTTAACACCTCAACATCCTGTCATTAAACATTTCTTTAAATTGCGTATAGGTTCTATAAGAATTTAAGTAATTTTCTTGATGAAATTAGATAATTTAACTATGCTAATGATTCTGACAGTCTATCTGTTTCCCAGTATCAGTAGAAATATTTTTTTCTTTTTTTTGGGGGGGAGGATCTATATTTGTAAAATAATGCCACAGAAAGGAACTGCAAAAAGAAAATTTTCAGTAACTGTGAAGTGCTAAGGTGCTTCCGTTGTCTGTTCCATAGGAAAGTATGTTAGTCTACATTTACTCTGTCTAGAAGATTTTTTTTTACATTTCATTTTGTCTGTATCGATTAATTGAAAGTAATGTCCACAAAAAACAAACAAACAAACAAAACTAAACAAACAGAATGGCATAATTAGAAGACTTTGCTCACTAGTGGTAAATAAAAATAGCTTAGATAAATTGCTTCAGCAAATACTGTCATTTCTTCAATTCTGAGAGCTCAGTATTTTATTGTATTTTATGTATTTTATTTTTTTATTTTTTTATTTTTTTAATGTATTTTGTTTTTTATTTTTTATTTTTTTATATTATTTGTCCATTTGTAGAATTTTACTGCATTTTTTTCCTTGTCAATCCTAGGATATAAAGACTTCATGAATGTACTGAGTTCTAAACCATGTTAAGTGGGTAGAAAATTATTCTGAAGTTTCTAACAGAGAAACCAGAAAAGAAAAAAAAAAAAAAAAAAAGGTAAAGTGAGGACTTCTGTATCTAGTCTTAACACCTGATTTCACTTTTTAGTGTTCCTTCAGGTGCAGCTGTAATTTATGAGGACTAATAGTCCTTCACTGACAGAATCTAAATAGGATAACAAACCCTTCTTTTCATTAGATGTAATCTCCTTTACTGACTTAAGGTACCTGGATCTGTAGGAAGTAAGCAGGAATGATGAAGTAAAATTTCACCCACAGAAGATTTAGGCATATAATTAGGGTAGATATTTTCATTTATTTCATATCATATTCATGAATGTTGGGCCAGAACATGAAGGTGGTCCAGGAAAATTTCAGAGACTAATAGGGGGTAATTGGCATATAAGAATCAAAAAGCTGTGAGAAGCAAGGCCAGCAATGGAAGCTGAAGCAAACTGGACTACGACTTTGTACAGGTATTTAAATCTGAGAAAGGAAAAGAGTGGTTCTGCTTCTCTTATACGTTCCACCAGCTTCCTTTTTGGTGGCATTGACATTTGCCTGCTTCTAACTGAGCTGGGTCAGAGCAGAGGACTCATTCAACAAAAAAAAAAAAAAAAGCAGTTTTATACTGGCTTAGCTCCTGAACAAGACCACTGATGAAGGTCAGATAAATGTCAAGTGCTGACACAAGGAAAGAAAGTAAAGGGGACAAACATACTCCTTTGGCAGATATGATGAAATTAGCTGTATCATCAAGTCACACTTATAAATTCTGGCTCTATATCAATCTCTGATGGATTTTTTCTCTCTGTTTTCCCCATCTTCCTCTCTTCTAGCTAAACCATAATGACCTGTAGGAAATGAACCTCCTAGTTTAAGTAACTGTAGGCCTAAAATTAGGCATTGTAAACACAGACATACAAACATACTTATATTGTGCATTTATACATTTAACATTTAAGACACAGTTTGTGCAGTGATTAATTTGCCATCCTGTAGTTAGCTGCAATTGTCCCATGTCACCCCATTTCAATTCACCTGCTAAGTTCAATCATCCATTAACCAATAAATCTTTAAAGCCTTGCAAGTGACATGTGTGCACAAATCAAATTATCTATTAACAATATACCTCAGCAAAATGTCTATGCAGACTGAAGACCTCCTGCACACCACTTTAAAAATAAGCTCCGTGGAGCCCAACACATAGAAATTGATTGAGTGCACTAATGTATTCTCATGCATTCCTCTTGATGCCGAATTTGTCTCATGCACAAAAGACTTTGCAGGGCATTACACATGTTCCTTATTCCTTGCTCTTGAAGGTGTTAAGCTAACAGTTTCCAAGTGTACCTAAGCATGTGCAAAAAGCAATTCTTTGCAAATATTTCTGAAATAATAAAACCCACAGTCTCAGGAGTGAAACTTTGCCGTTATGCCATATTGGCTTGAATACGTCAGAACTATTGAGTTTCTTTTCAAAAAAGCTTATCACATCTTGGCACATAGTAACTGTAGTGAAGGTGAAAGTGAGTACTGTACATGGCTACCAACAAGATGTTTTATCTCATTCCACTTTAATACACCTCCCAGTCTAGCGCGTCATTTTGATCTCATTTCTATTCAATGTGTTTTCCCTGGATTTTCTTCATTTCTTTCTGAATCTTGTTTTCTCAATTTTAACCAGTTATTTACAGTTTCTGTAGTATCCTCCCCTTTGTCTTTTGTAAGAAGGAAATAACATGCATAGTCTGGTTTCTAGTTAAGAACAAAATATTCCAAATTAAACTTGAATAAACACTCAGTAACTAGTAGCCTCATTTAATCAAATAATAGGTTTTTAAGAATGCTATATCTTTATGATATATGTTTCCGTAATGCATGTTTACGTAAGAATAAATATAGCCTGGTACTGTGCCATTGGATTGGGTAGGTATAGATAGCATATGTAAAAATTTCCCCAAGCAATGCCTACAGGAAAGCATTGAGGCAAGTGTATTGATTAGGCAGCTTCTGAACTGTTCCGCCTTGCCAAATATTTTGAATGAATTTCATAAGGCAAGACATGGTGAATGACATTATGTCTTTCCTATTATAACAAATGTGAGTTAATTTTCATGTAAACCTATTCAGACAATTTCTTTATATGATTTACATATGTATTTTGTATTAAACTAGTTACCCTAAAGAATATTCTGTTCTATTAACAAGGGGAAATCAAAGTTAATCAAACTTACCAGTTTCATGTTTATATTAGAATGCCCCTCCAGCATTGCTTTTAGACACCAGTTAATATATCGCTTATACCACAAAATTTTATGATGGATTTTTCAACTTTCTTATGACATAATTTGCAGTATTAAGAGAAATAAGTGGCACCCTGTAGTTAAGCACTCTTCCATTTTAGTATACAAGTAACCATGAAAATCCTTGTTTATTCCCATGCAGTGAATATTTTTATATATTTGCCACTGCATTTAAAAGATCAATACTAATAAGACAGCTCAATGAAACAGTAATGAATCTGAGGTACTTACAGAGAAATATTCATTGAAAGGGACTCTTCCCAGTGCTAGATCCAGTCTTTTTTTTTTTTTAACATGTTAAAAGATTTTGATATTTGGAAATGGATTTCATGAGGCCAGACTCTATGATCTTTTCATGGGATGAGTTGAAGATTATCAGCCTCAGTCAAGTGGAAGAATGTAAGGAATATGACTAAATATAGGTGTCCTGGTTTCAGTTAGGACAGAGTTAATTTGCCTCCTAGTAGCTGGCAGGGTGCTATGTTTTGGATTAGAATGAGAAGAGCGCTGATAACATGCTGATGTTTTAATTGTTGTAGAGCAGTGCTTACACCAAGCCAAGGACTTTTCAGCCTCTCTCTGTCCTCCTAGCGAGCAGGCTAGGGATGCAGCAGGAGCTGGGAGGGGACAGACCCAGGACAGCTGACCCAAACTGGCCAAAGGGGTATTCCATACCATCTGACGTCATGCTGAACAATATATAGGGGTGGCTAGCCGGGGTGGAGGGGTGGCCGGCTGCTCGGGGATAGGCTGGGCATCGGTCAACGGGTGGTGAGCAATTGCATTGTGCATCACTTATTTCGTACACATTATTACTATTAATACTATTATTATTATTATTATTGTTGTTATTCTTTTCCCTGTCTTAATAAACTGTCTTTATCTCAACTCACAGGCTTCACTTTCCCGTTTCTCTCCCCCATCCCGGAGAGGGAGGGGGGAGGGTGGGCAAACGGCTGTGTGGTGTTTGACTGCCAGCCGGGCTAAACCACAACAATAGGTGACAGGAATCTCATAGCTAAATCACCTTTAAGTGAAATGAGCTCAAACAAAAAAAAAAAAAAAACAAAAACATTTCAGATAAACGTCATTTCAAAATTCTTATACACTTTTTATTGTAAATAATCTCAAGCTACAGCCAACAGTTAAATTTTCCAGGAAATATATATATTATTGTTTCTGCCAAGCAATATTTAAAACCTTTTACATCCAGCCCTCTCATCCTAAGTGAAATCTTGTCATTAACCTTAATAAGAGCAGAATGAATATTAAAAATAAAGATTTCAGTTCTTGTAACAGCTGTTACAGAACAAAAAGCCTATCTAAACACGTTATTATCAGCAAAATAAGAGAAATATTACCTGAAACTGTGTCCCATACAAATTTAAATTTTGAATCATCTAATTTTCATATAATCAGTTTTAAAAATGCACAGCTGTTGAATGTATTGACTAAAGTTAATAGAGGCTTTTTGTAACAGACCTTCCAAGATAGATGAAAGTTATTCTGTAGCTTTAATGGGCTCTACTATGCAAAGAAGATTACAAAATGAGGTTCAAAGATCATCATATGTGTATCAACATTAAGCCAGAGTACAACATGGTAATCAAAAGGATTTCTTAAGATTCTCTGAGAAACAAATACTTCGTTTTAGAATCACAGGAGCTTCTATGATTCTGTTCCAAGGTGTTTAATGTCAGTGTCTGCCCCATCCCCTTCACCCAGTCTCTGCATACAGCTTGTAGATGAGCTCCTTAAGGAGAAATCTGAAGGATTTTGGGACGTCCCCAAAGACATGTGCACTAATGGAAGGAAGGAAAGCCAGTCACAGAGACAGACCCACTCCACAGAGTGCCACACACACAACCCGCAAGTATTTTGTGTCTGCCATCTACCAGCAGCTGCAATGCCTGCTAGCAGTGGCCACTCCAACAGCACGCAGGAATGCATGGCCTTGATGGTGCTTTGTACAGAAATCTCTGATTTGCTGAATAATATTCAGTTTCCTTCAACAATGTTCTTCATCAAATTTCTTCAGAAATTTTCAACTCATATTTCCAATTAGAGGCAACCCCTCCTCACAATGCAAAGCAAACAGTATTATCCTTGTAAGTTTCCTCATAAAAATCCCTTTCAAATCTCATGATTCCAAATCCACCACTTCCCTCTATTTCTTCTGTCTTTCTCTTCCCTTTTCTCCACGACCTCTTCTCCAGTCATTTGCGTTCCTCTGGGTTGACGTTTTGTCTTGTCTGTCACTGCAGAGCTGGAGGAGGCAGCAGCAGGAACAGAAAAAACAACATCTCTCCAGATGGAGGGATGGGAGAACACATGCTCCCATGTGCTTGTGAACATGGAAGTGGGAAGGGAAATCTGCATCAGACCAGGATAAGGTTTATGGCATCTAAATCCCACCTCAGTCCTGACACCTAACGTTTGCTGTTGGATGCCTGTTCGTTCCTACATAAAGCCAACAACAAAAAAAACAGTAGGTTAGGGCTGTTTGACTAATAAAAAGAAAACCTTTTTTTTGTTGTTTGACTAAAAAAAAGAAAAAAGAAATCAGCTACATTATACAGCTATATATATGCATACATACATAGAATCATAGAATATCCCAAGTTGGAAGGGACCCATAAGGATCATCAAGTCCAACTCCTGGCACCGCACAGGTCTACCCAAAAGTTTAGACCATGTGACCAAGTGCACAGTCCAATCGCTTCTTAAATTCAGACAGGCTTGGTGCAGTGACTATATATACACATACTACATATATATACATACACAAAAACACATGTATATACACACATTTTACGTTGTGCAAGAACAGAATAACCACGTATTCTGGTTTCACATATGTCCTAGAAAAGAAAACAAACAACAAAACATTCCTCAACTTCTGACAAAACAGTTTTTTAGCAACAAGGAATCAAACATTTCAATGAGAACTAAATCTTTAAGAACCCTCAAAGTCCAGTTCTGTCAATTGTCTGCAAAAGAGACATGATTTTGGAAAAACGAGACATATTCAACTTACCAATATCAGCGTAAACTGCTGTGGCATTTTCTAGCATCCCATCTGATAAATCAACTCCTTTTTACAGGTACTATAACCACTGAAAATTCTCCCCTTAGGCAATCTTACCACAACAAACAGTAATTCTGAGGTACAGTAGTATTAGTCATCTATTCAGACAGACTTTTTTTTCTTAAGAAATTATTTTTGTATCTGTAATTTGGTTGAATCACAAGTTATTGTCTATTTCTCTTCTGATTCAGAATGAAAAAGAGGCTATGTGAAGTTGTTGACTCGAGTAGTCTCAATTATAATTAAACAAAATCTTAAGATAAAAAATGCATTTAGAATGGTTGATTTAGTATTGTTTCAAGCTCATAAGGCCTGTTCTCTTGCCTTAATACTTTTCAAATATGACAATGAAATAAATCTTTATGAAAATCTGTTGTTTTTAGGAAAATTACAAGAGAATTGTTTCCTAACGACATCAATTATTGATTATTTTAGGGAAACTGTTAGTTTAATCCTAAATCAATCATCATTTGCTTGATTTATGATACAATGGAATAATTACATTCAGAAGAATAATCATGTTTTCAGATTTTCTTTTTTACTTTTACACCAGTTAAAACATTTATTCTGTAAAACAGCAATGAACAATGATCTGCCTGTCAATACTTTTTTAAAATACGTATGCTATTTATTTCCTGAAATGTAATGAGAATTAGAGGTCTTAGTGCTTTGCACTTCAACATTTTGGAAGGTTTTTTTTTTTTTCCATATTTGACTCTCTGAATCAGGAAGAAAAACAGGAGTATTTAGTAGTCAGATGAAAAAGTGTTATGGAAAAGTGTTCTTGCTGAGATGGCTTACCTTAAATTCCAGTAAATGAGCATCCTGGAAATATAATAATACAGGTATGTAAACTCTCGAGTACTTATGGTATCTTTTGACCTTTACCCCTCTCTGGGACAGTGGACAAGTGCACCATTCCACAGAATTTTCCACAGAATTGGTAGTTTTCAAGAAAATGGTATTTTCTCTACGTTAGCTACCAGTTCAAAAGCTTGATTAGCCTCATGTTAAACAATGCTTGTTTAACACAGATTTATTTTGGAATATGATAATGTAAACTTATTTAGTCATTTATGTTTGTTTAATTTATTGTACTGCCCAGACAGCTTCATATAATTTAGCACAATATGCAGAATATTTTCTGTATATTGTTCCATACTGTTTCATGATTTTCATAAAAACACAGCTCATTATGTTTTGACTTAGTTCTAGAATTTGTGCTTATGATATTTTGGGATGGAGAGATTTAGTTTTGTAACTGTTTAGGTATTATTGGTGTTATTAAATGTACTCTTTCAGCAGAATTTCCATTGTTAACCACTTCTGACTGTTGTTTTCCCTTTTTCTTCTTGCTTTGCCTCTTGTTTCAGCACTGGGCTGTAAGAAAACTACATGCTTTTTCTAGCAGATTCAGACTGTAGGACAGCTGAATATATATATTTGGTAACACATAGTAAGTGCTCTCAACAGTACAGAATGATGCAAAATATTTCCACTCTGTGTAGTAATATAAACTTTAAATATTCATCATCTATCATCAAGCTACAAATATATATATTTAGAGAGAGATTTGTAGTCTTTATTGATAGACAACTGCTTTATTTTGAAAACTTTTTCTACATTGTTTATTTGCATTAGACAGTGTTTGGTTTTTTTTTGCATACAAGTTATTTTGATATTAAAATAACCCTTCTGTTGTAAGGGGAGCACTAGCTTCCTTTTATTTTGTTTGGGCTGTTTTCTGATTAAGATGGAAGCCTTGAACTCATTGGGAAATCAGTGTTAACATTAATACTGTTATCTCCTTAGGTTTAAAGGCCAAGAGATGTTGGCTGAGGGCTTAATATTCTTCAGGCTCAACTGATGGAGACTTTATAGCATTTTTCTCATGCTTTCACTTGTGACTATATCTGTACTAACACACTAAACAGTATCAGGGCTTGTTTGTCTCTGCAGTTAACTGACAGCAGCTAGTCGCATCCATGCTTAGTGAACTCCATCAGTTGCTCAAATAGACAGGCCACATACATGGTAACTCACTGGAAAAATCCTTGCTGTTCCTAACTACATCCAGGAATTGTTTTAGAAAAAGACATCAAGCCAAAGGGATCACAGCTGTATCCTGACATTTAGTTTGTTTGTATTGTCTTCTATTTTTTGTAGAAGAGCAGTTTAATAAGTTAAAGTAACTGTGAGAAAATACAGAATTATAGATACTGTTGTGTGATTCGGTCTTCTGCATTTGAAAACCTCAATTAGTGGTTATGTATGAAACTTTTTGAGAGCTTCCCTGTCTAATTCTCCTAGAAGAGTACTTTTTTCAGCCCTTACCTGTAATTTGTTTCTACACACTAAAGTTATCTCACTGTCTTACCATGTCTTAATGGTTCCAGCTGTTAGTACTAACCTTTAATAAGGAAATATTCCACTCTTGTTAAAATTTGTTGTTGGTTTTGTTTAAGTATAGCTATAATTGTTTTTTCTGTTTTTGAAACACATTCATTTCATTACTATGAATAACATACCAAGTAAGAAATTAAAACAATTTATATAAAGCCATATAGAGATTGAGATGTTGACTAGACAATAACACTGTGAACAGCTATGCTGTCATCTTGCAGAGGGGACTCCTGATAGAATGGAGCATGGCAAATGATTTGAAAACTTGCTTCTTTGTACATATGGATTGCAAATCATTATAGGCATGTGTATATAAATACATATGCTTAATTATATTTTACAACAACAGGTGGGTATGTAGTGTAAAGCAAGCACAAAAATATTTCTAAAAATATCCCAAACTACACATCAGGTTATTTGAAGTACATAGTGGCTGAAAATTCTTGAAGAGAACGATATTGCACTTGCAGCACTTATCCACAGCCATGAGCTTCTAAAGAGGAGTGGGTGTGAAGCTGTGAAGAAAAGCAATTCCATTCTCAGTAGGCTATCACAGTACATTTTCAGAAGTTTCTAATTGAAGATATGCTTCATTTGCCTTGGCTATAAAAGAAGTCACATTTACTCATGATTATGTCTGTAAATGAACTCATAAAAAGTACTTGTGAAAAAACAAAAGAAAAAAATTGGAAAGCATTTTTAATTATGTGAAGTACATTTGGCTTTTGAATTTTCTAGCAAATATTATAAGAATCAAACTCCATTGAGCTCAATAATTTCAAACTATTTTAATTGCAGATATATTAGCTGTATTAGCAGTATGCTTCATTCTAAAATGAAAATTTTAAATATTAAGGCTGTCAAATTCAATATATGAAAATAATGATACTTGATACATTGTTTATAGTCCATAAGTACAGTGGATCTTTCAGAATGTTGTGATGAAAGTCTTTAATAAGTTTGTTATTTAAAGTTATCATGAAAGATGCAAGCAAAATCAGATTTGTGACAAAGTACTGATTTCACTATGAATTAATTCTACTTGTATATGATGACATGACCGCTTTTCCATTTTCCAATTCCATAATCTAAGTTTCCCTAATCTCCTATTTGACTGTCAGCCAAACTTGGCCACACAGAGTTTTATGTTTCATTTAGTTAAAATTACATAGAGTTATAGTCCTTTAGATTTTTTTGCTTTTTCTTTGACTAAGTAGACTAGGAGAAAATAGTTGTCAATACATTTAAAACAACAAAACAATACTAGGAAAAAAATGAAAAGAAAGATCAAAATCCTGTAGCTAGTATACATAATTTAACTGCTGGGAAAACAGGAAAAGTATTGGTGTACTGGTAAAGTAATTCATACAGTGTTTTTTTTTTTTTTTTTAAACCAGGGACATGACATAACTCAAAGATCCTTCTACTCAGAACTCTAGTCCAGCTACTCTGTGAGCAAGACTGATCTTTCTTAATTTTATTTTTCTAACAATCTTAGCTAATCAGGAAAGCTCATTCAGGGGTCAATGGTGAAAAATAGTTGTTTCTAAGATGTTGTCCAAGATATTTAAAGATAGATATAAAGAAATATACTAGCATGCCATCTCCTAAAACATGCATTTATTTCTACTGATTATAAAGCCTGTTTTGAAGCCAACCTGCTAAGTAGTATGGGCAAGCAGAATATCCTGTTATTTGCACATTGTTAGATATTTATGCTTCTTTGACAAAGCACAGCTAGAAAATGCCATCAGTGGGGTCATTAATTCATCTGGAACACCACACCTTTCAGGGAAGGATTTTCCCTTCTACATAGGGCTGTCAGTCAATCCATCCAGAAAAAAAAAAAAAACATTGCAAAGCCTATGCAGAGGCTTGGCTTGCTTAAAACTACAGAATCAAGAAAACTTTGTCCTAACCCTCCTCCCCTTTCCTCCATCCATATCATTACTGTCTATTTAACTTTACTTCAGCAAAGACTATGTATATTTCAGCTGTAATAAATACCTCACCATTATGAGATAGAGCCTTAATGTGACCTCTTTCTCTGAGAGCTCAGAAAAGGAAGGAGAATACACAGATTCCAATGTTTTCTCTGTTCTTGCTAAAATGAAAGAAAACATGCTATGTCATATAATGTATCAGGGGTTATTCATGCTGTAACATCACTCCAGGAGTTTTTTTCCTACAGAGGTTGAATTTGTGTTGTTTCCTTTTGAAATCTATCTAAACAAACTAGATATTTCACAAAATAAACTTTCACAAAAAAATGCATGAATAAATGCATAAATTACCAACTTACATTTACATTGTAAATTTACTCTCCTTTCAACAATTCATTTAAACTACTCTGATTGTTTCTAATTCATGTATTTGAACAAGGAAGGTTACTGAGCCAAAGGAATAGTATATATGTAGTATACATGTATGTCACTATATAGTTATCATTATATAATGTACTTCTATAGTTTTCTGGGTTTTCAGAACAAATTGAGAAAAAAGTTAAAGATGAGAAGTACTGTTATCTGTTGGTTTATTTTACTGGCAGTTTTAGTAAGTTAGTCAGTTCGTGAAGGTTATGGGCACTTTTCCTTATTTATCTAATTATGGGTACCCAACAGGCCAACATATGCAATTTAATGGTGCAATTTGCAAGAGTTACAAAAAGCAGGATCCCTGCTGAAAATTTAAAGAGGGAGTGTACCTATTTTCTGCTTCTATTACTTCATATAATGGCTTCCCAGATGAGACAGCATAGCAAGCAAACAAAATGCTGATGATGCATGACTTACACCAACTGCTTGTGAATTGAAAGCAGATGTGGACAGTGGGAGGTTGGCCCTCTCTAAATACAATAGAACTAAATAGAAACAAAATAAAACAAAAGACAAGTTTACAAGAAATATTCAAGACTGTCTCATTAACAGTTAAAATCTCTTTCCTTTTAAATACACAGACATAAAAGGAATCACCATAACAAGAAGGAAACTGTATCAAATATGTAAAATAATTATATATTATAATGTAACAAATAAGGGACAGTGGTATCAGTGTGATCTGGTATATTGATAGGTATCTATCAGATTTGATAGGATTTTTAGCTTTAGAAAACAAATATCAGTAGCATTCAAAAGTTAACACCTACAAGTATCACTGTCATTGGACTGTAATAAACCCATTATTTTGCAAAAATAAACAGAAAATAACAAAAAACTTGCTAAAGAAAGTGGGCATGATACAAATACATATTTTGTGTATGCATACTCTTAACAACTTACATGCTCTTGAAAAGGGAAGAACAAACACGTTGGACTCCAGCAGCACAAGTTCCTGAGTCTGTCCACTACTCATTGCCTATAATTTCATTATGCATTTTTCCACTTTCAACTACTCCTTATCATAGCATTCTGAATAATTGTAATTTTTTTGCTTCCCAGGTGGCATTGCATTTCTCTTTTATTGACCCTTCCACAAATTACCTTTCTTTACTGGTTTTTGAGGTTCTGCCATAGCAAAACTTTTTCTAAAAACAAAATACTTCAAGAGATTATACATACTCACCAAGGCAATCAGCTCCATGGCAGATACATTCTGCAGCCGAGTGGGGAACCGAGGCAGGTGGGGCTTTTTTTCCAGCATAGAGGCCACTTGAGGCAGCTGAGGCAGCCGCCAGAGCCCAACAGCCATTACAAGGGATGCTGACAAGACACAAGCAGAGCTAGGGGCAGCAGCGGCAGGCCGTTTAAATAGGGCGTTGCTGCCATTTTTGCAGCCACACCCTGATGGTATAAAAGCAGCCCCCAGGGCACACTGTAAACTGGATGTGCAAGTGGGAGAGGCTTGGTAGTTTGCATGAGGCAGTTCAAGGGGGGCAAGGAGGAGCCTAGGGAGGATTCTCTCTTCCTTTTCTCACCTCCCTTTCTCATTCTCTTCCCTCCTTTGAGATCTCTGCCTCTTACAACTTATAGTTTTAGTAAGGACCATACATGGCTTGGCTGCCGTGAGGGACCTGGCAGAGAGGTGAATAAAGAGTGAGGCTTCCCTCACTGTATGAGTGTCATTTGGACAGCACAGTGACTCCAGCTCCTCTCTCCCTGAGGTGGCAGGAGCAATGTTGCTGGGGCTGCTAATATGGTGTGGGTGGGTGACAGCAGAGGCTTCAAAAAGCCCACTGCAGGTGTCATTACTGCCATTTTAGTGAGGCATGGGTGTTGCCATGTCAACAATGACCACACCCACACCCTTAAAAAAGCCTTAGGGAGGGCAGCAATGTGGTGCTGTCCACCAGGCCCAGGGAAGGAGGAGCAGAGCACCCTGTTAAAGCTGCTGTAGAGACTAGTAGCTGAGCCTAGCGGTTTGCCATGGCTGCACTTCAGTGGAAGGCTATTACTAAGAAAAGTGTGGAGACACAGAGAAAGAAAAGTTATATTAAGAAATAACTGTTGAGAGAAAATGCATTGAAAGCTTAAATCCTGAAAAGCTCTTAAAATATACCAGGAGAGATGTGTTTGAGAGGCAGAATGTTGTCCTTCATTATTCCTTGTAATATATTTAGGTTTAATGGAGAATAAGAATCTTGAGAATGTTGTGACTTCTGTGTTCTGTAAGACAGTTCCTTATTTACAATGTAGAAGCTAATAACTACAGACCTTCCTGAGCAGATGAATTATGTGTAAGTATAGTCCAGGCTGTATTCAAGTGCACGCCCAAACTCACCACATATGAGACAACATTGAATTTTGAAGGGTAAGAGATACCATGACAACAATAACTCTTAAAAAGTACGGTTGTCGGATGCCCAGTCAAGCATTCCACTGGTACAAGTCCTTCTTTCTGGTCCAGTTTCCACTACCAGTGTATCCAATGTGAGCTTCTTCCTCAGTTTAGCGATCTAGAACAGTAGTACTTAATCCCAGTCTTGTTAGATTTATGACTATCTCATTCATACTGTATGGATGAGATAGATCAGATACCAAAGTAGATCAGTCTGTTCACTTCTCCCTAACTATCACGATCATCACGGTTCAACTGGGACAGGAATTGATACATGTTAACTAATTTCATAAAAACTCTTTCAAACAACAAAAATTGGGATGATTTATTTTTCTGTGTAGCCACTGTAGCAAAGGTGGAGTTCATTCCATAGTTGAAGCTTTGCGCAATGACACTTATCCATCCTGTGCTCTTGGTTTAAAGACTTAGTTAAATGAAATGGTGTGGCTGTTTTACTCGGGTGGGCAGCTCACCTCCACCACAACTGCTCTTTCACTCCCCCTCCTCAAAGGGAAAGAGGGAGAAAGTAGAATGAAAAGGGCTCAGGAATTGAGATAAAGACAGAGATCACTCAACATTATTATTGTGATGGGCAAAACAGACTCAGAGTAGGGAGACTAGTAAGATTTATTGCCTATTACTAACAAGCTAGAGAAATGAGAAACAAAGGAAATAAACCAAAAACACCTTCCCCTCATCCACCCTCTTCTACCTCCTCTCCCTGAGTGGCACAGGGGGACTGAGGAATGGGGGTTGCAGAAAGTCTATAGCACTCTGTCTCCGCTACTCCTTCACGGTCACTCTCTTCCCCTGCTCCATGTGGGGTCCCTCCCCTGGGATGCAGTCCTTCCTGAACTGAGCCTGTGTGGGCTTCCCACAGGCAGCAGCTCTTCAAGAGCTGTTCCAAATATGGGTCCATACCACAGAGTCCATTCATTGGGAACAAACTGCCCAACCTGGGTCCCCACTGGCAGCAGCTCCTGCCAGGTCACCTGCTCTGGCTTGGTCCCCTCTCTATGGGCTACAGGTCTGACCCAGAATCTGCTCCGGCAGGGGTTTGCCACAGCCTCCGTTTGTGCAGGTCCACCTGCTCCACTGTGGTCTCCTCCATGGGCTGCAGCATGGAAATCTGCTCCACTGTGGGAACCATGGGCTGCAGGGCCACAACCTGCTTCACCATGGTCCTCTCCACAGGCTGCAAGGGAACTTTGGCTCCAGCACCTAGAGCACCTCCTACCCCTCCTTCACTGACCTTGGCGTCTGTAAGGCTGTTTCTCATTCCTCACTCTCCAAGCTGATGCTGCCCAGCAGTGTTTTTTTTTTTTTTTTTTTTTTTTTCCCTTTCTTAAATATGCTCTCACAGAGGCGCAAACAACATTGCTTATTGGCTCAGGTCTGGCCAGCGGTGGGTCCCTTTGAAGCCAGCTGAAACTTCTACATGGGACAGCTTCTGGATGGCAGCTCCCCACTACCAAAACCTTGCCACGCAAACCCAGTACAGATGGTACACACACAAGAATAGTGACATGCAGACTCATCCCTTCTATCCATTCCACTTCTATATATGCTCTTAGTTCTGTTCATATGCTGTGCAGTTCAGTGTGGAAGGATGGCCTGGTCCAATGATTCCTTCATTGAATCAGTGGAGGTCAGGTCAGAAATCCAGGAAGATTTTATTGTTTTTCTTTGCACACCCTACAGGTGACCTGACATGAGGAAATGTGTTGCTTCTACAGTGTGCAGGATATTTTAGTATCCACCAATAAAAATGGAACATCCTTTAGGGACGGAAGAGGAAGAGTCAGAACCATGTGTCAGAAAATGGCTATATTTTCATGGGTAATACCAGATCCTATTGAAGAATGTCAAGTAGGAGGGTTAGGTAACAGCAGTTAGGACAAACAATGAGTTTCAGATGTCTGAGGCAGGAAAGATAGAACCTAGCCATCAGGGTCAGAAAGAATGGCAGAAAATTAAATTTCCCTAAAAAATAAACAAATAAAAAAATCCAGGAATCAGTCACACTGACCCACACTGACAGGCTTCAAGAACTCATTGACCACAGGCAATCATACAAAGAGGGATGGAGCTGAAGGGGTACACAATACACTCCACAGCAAGGGCATCTATCCCTGGTCAAAAATATTAGATCAGATATCAGAACTACTGAACACAGGATGAGTCACAGTATGACTGTAGCCAGTTTTCTTACCTTTATCTTTACTGATGTTTGATGTATTTACTTGACTAAAAATCACAAGGAGGAACATTAAGATGGAGTTTACGATAATATTGTATATAATTTGTATTTCTACTGCACATGCAGAACTATAAATGGTAATAGATATATTTAGCACAGGAATATGAGGCACAAAGTTGAAGGTCTTTTGGTCAGAGTGAGAGACACCCTTTTTTGATTTATTATACCTCTCTACAGCTATTTTGATGGTTCAGTCCACACTGGATCTGTTAGCTGTGTCAGACCATAGCCTGAAAAATAAACCTTGTATTTAGAGAACTGGAATTAAATAAACAAATGCAATAAGAGCAGTTTAAAATAAAACTTTAATAAATGTCAAGAATAAGGGAAATTATTTACCAGAACATGTTTTATATGTATGAGTTCTATCTGGAAAATAAATATTGTATGTAGTTGGCAAACTGACTTAATTCTTCTGGTTACTTCATCATTTAAAACTTTAGAATCGGTATATATAGTTATTGCGCATTTGGTCTGAATGCATAGCCTACCAATTGCTTTTCTTCTCTGTCACTCCCATTTGGTTTCTCAAGTTTGAGCAAACTAGTCACTGAATTCATCAATTCAGATAACATAGAATAAATAAGATGTTCTTTCTGCACCTGCAGAAGGAGCAGGTGCTGTCATAAGTGGTTTAGCACTTCAGCAGACTGCTTCTGTCTGCATACCAAGAGACTTTTGCTAGTTCAGTGGTTTGATTTCTTTAAAGATTTGGCAGCAAATATGTTCTACTTCATAGTTTTGTCTTTTAAATGAAATTTAATACACTATAACAAGTTTACTCCTGACTGCCACTCATTATCTCAATTAAAGAGATATTTGCTTTTAATGCATTAAATAAGGATAACCACTGATTTAAATAACCAACTATGGATCCGTATTTGTATATGCATTTAAATACCATTCCAAAATTTCTCTGTGGTTTGTTTGAAATGCCTTAGGAGTGTTGCTTTCAAATAATGAGCGATGTGTGATACCGTGGATCTTTCCCTGATGATCAAGGTTCTCCTGGACATTTCTTGCCTTTCAAGTAAAATATTACTATTAATCCCTTCTCAGTGAGGCAGGTTGTCTTCATCTCCTAGAACACATGAGGGATGAATAATAAGATGAGCAGTTGACTTTCACTCCTTTCTTCAAGGAGGCAGGGCTGTTTAACCTTCCAAAGTACATCACTTCACATTTCTATGTTGACTTCTTTTTTTTATCTTTTCAAAGTTTGGCTGTCTTTATCTTACAGAGCTCAGGAAGGGCTTGGTAATTTTTAGTCAGTGCCTTGATAGTTTAGCTATAGTTTAGCTAATGGACCACTCAGTGTATAAGGAATTGGCTGGATGGTTGCATTCAAAGAGTTGTGGTCAATGGTTTAATGTCCAGGTGAAGACCAGTAACAAAAGATGTCCCTCAAGAGTCTGTATTATTCAAGATCTTTGTTGGTGACATGGACAGTGGGAGTCAGTGCACCTTCATCCAGTTTCTGGATGATATCAAGTTGAGTGGTGTGGTCAACATGCTGGAGGGAAGACATGCCATCCTGAGGGACCTCGACAGGTTTGTGAGGTGGGCCTGCATGCACCTCATGAAGTTCAGCAAGGTCAGGTGCAAATCACTGTGGCCATCACTGTAGCTTATTCACTTATCTTCATCTTACAGAAATGTGTGACGTGCTTGCTGTCCCATTGGTGCTTTGAGGAATGACAATTGGATGCTTATATTTCTAGTGCATAACAAACAAATTAAATGTAACTAAAAATTCTGTTGTCTCTGATATTTGAGTTGTGTATATTAATACATGCGTGACCATACTATCTCATATAAATCTTAATTACTGACATAGTCAAACGTTACCCGTTTCCATTTTACCACATTGGTCACATTTACCAGCTTGGTTTCTTATTGACTTTCAACTACAGGGCTTAAAAATGCACCAAATATTCTTTGAATACTTCATCTAATGAAGTCAATATAATCTGTGAAAATTCATCCCTTTTTAGATTTTTCATATACTCTTGTATGAAGTCATAACCTTAAATATGTGTAGTGTTGATTTACAACTGGATGATGCATGTGGTCAGACTGACATTATTCTATCATATGATGTGTAAAGCCTACTTCTGAAGTATTCATCTTGGAAAAAAAAAAAAAAAAAGAAATGCATTTCTACATTTCATGAGGTTTTATAGGAATTAGTATATTATTAAAAATGAATAAATAAAATCATTTAAACTTAATCCCATCCAACGGACTGTGACATATCTACCTAAATCTGAATTTCAGATACAGCAAAAATTCCTGTTGTTGCTTAGCTTTTACTGATGAAATTATGGTAAAGACAACTGGATTTCAGCTACTAATCTTAATGGATGTTGGACTTTACACTTTTTTTTTGTTTACAATTTGAACAAAAGACTGTGAGGAAGCACTTATTTGTTGCTATTATATTTACAGGAAGATAGGAAGATATTCCTATCCGCAATATAACTACTGAGAAGCTATATATATATATATATATATCAATATTTAATAGTGCATTTTGCATTCCAGGTATAAATGGGATAGCTAAATAACAGTGCATTCTGCAATTCAGGGAGAATGTCTCATATAAGCCTCATAATGTAATAATGGAACTGCGTGAACATTGCACTTTTAAAGGAGAGTGGACTTTGGCTGGTATAGGTCTTGTAGATAGGGTGTGTCCATATGCAGTGCATTACAAACTGTTCGAAAAAGTTTATTAATAAGTAATGTTTTCAAAAAAACATGTTTTTTAGTCTTTTTTTCTGCATTCTACTACTAAGATGGTAGGCTGAGGTTAACTAAAGGATTTCTCAAACATAGTATATTAATTTGGCAAAGAGAAACTGTATATATACATATATATATATTTATATATAATAGCATTACATTTACTTGCAGCTCATAATACTGTTCTCTTAGAGACCTGTATCAGATGACTCTCTGAGGAGTAATTTATAAGACAGAAGACCCTTCCCCTTCCCCCCTCTCTATATCATGGCCTACAAACAGAAAAAATGAAAATATAAGTGTATTAAGGAACTGTTTGATATGTCCTGATACAGATGTATCATGAATGATTAGGGAGGAATAACCCCAAGCACCACTTCAGGCTGGGGGCTGACTTGCTGGAGAGCCAGTCTGCAGAAAGAGATCTGGGATTTCTGGTGAACAGCAGGCTGACTGTGAGTCAGCAATGTGCCCTTGTGGACAAGGTGGTGCATTTGGAAGTGCTGACAGCAGGTCAAGGGAGGTGACAGCCTCTACTCAGCCCTGGTGAGGCCACACCTGGAGTACTGTGTCCAGTTCTGGGCTCCCCAGTACAAGAGGGACATAGAACTACCGGAGTGAGTCCAGAGGAGGGCTACTAAGATGATTAGAGGACTGAAGCACCTGTTGTATGAGGACAGGCTGAGAGAGCTGGGCCTCTTTAGCCTGGAAAAGAGAAGACTGAGGGGAGACCTCATTAATGTGTATAAATATCTGAGGGGAGGGTGTTGAGAGGATGGAGCCAGTCTCTTTTCAGTTGTGCCCAGTGAGAGGACGAGAGGCAATTGGCACAAACAAACACAGGAAGTTTGGGCTGAATATGAGAGGGCACTTCTTTACTGTGGGCATGACAGAGCACTGGAACAGGTTGCCCAGAGAGGTTGTGGAGTCGTCTTCTCTGAAGATATTCAAAACCTACCTGGATGCTATCCTGTGCAACTTGCTCTAGGTGATCCTGCTTGGCAGGGAGGTTGGACTAGATGATCTTCAGAGGTCTCTTCCAACCTCAGCCATTCTGTGATTCTCTGATTTAAATTGTATCAGAAGACATTTTTGTTTTCCATTTCATGCTTGTAAAAAGTTATAGTTCCATTGCAGTGAGTCTGTAGGTAATAATGAACGAGTCATTTCACAGCATTACGTTAATATTAAATAAGAACAGGTTGGTGGTTGTGGGGTTCTTGAAAATCCAGAAAATATGAGATAACTGTAAAAATGCTATTAGATGTTTTAGTATAACTTGCTGTGAAAAATTATTTTTTCATCAAAACTGCAGAGGAAATTAAGTTATACCTTTCAGGAAGATTTGTTGCTTTCTTTGCACTGCAGAAGCCCTCATACATATGGGAAATGATTGCAACCATATTCTTCTAATAAGATTGACTCTGTACATGAATTTATATCAGACTGAACATATGATTAGTTCAAAAAGAATAACAGATACTGCACTTCAGGATAGCATTATGAATTGTTAAAAGCAGAGACATGTTGACAATTTTATTGATACTGTCAAAAAATTAACTATTTTTCTTTTAATATTGGATATTTGGTATAATTTCTTGTGGAGAAGGTATACAAGATATTCCAGATTTTTTAGTATTGGTTTCAGATAATTAGTCTAAGATTTCTTTGCCTTTGTTGTTAAGATGTCATGTTCAGCTAGATACACATACACAGAACAGTAGCATCAGAAGTGTTTTGACTCTAAGACAGTTTTGTAGGAGACCGCTGCTCATCAAGAACAAATCAAAGGGAAGGAACTATTGCTTTAGAAAGCAAAATTAAGCACTGGGTACCGCACACTGAAAAGGGAAGACATATGGAATAAAGTCATAGACATTAAAAATCCAAATTCTGAGTACTGAGATAATCCTGAAAAGATCTAAAGCTTGTATATCATTACCTTTATTGCTGTACCTGCTAGAAATCTTAATGCACTAAGAGTAGAGACAAAGTATACAGTTCCTGCCTCTTTCCCTTAATAAATACTGTGTCACAAGTTGGATGAGGCAATAGTCTGATTTAAAACCTACATAAAATGTTAATCCTGACACATCTTCAATATATTTGGTGCCTTTCCAGGTAATAAATTGTACTTTTTTATATACTTTGGGTCAGTAGAGGAACCAATTACAGTACAGAATTACATTACTCTCTATACTCTGAGTTTCTTTTTAGCTGAAAAACTTCCAGAGGCAGTACCTTTTCCTCTGCTTAGTAAGAGCTCCATGCCTCGTACATTAATGCTATGGTAAAGTAAATACCAGATTCAGAGCTTCTGTACCTCTTTGCCATCTGTACAGGAAAGGGACAAATTGTATTTTTCCACTTAAAAGACTCTAAATTCCTCTGTTTCATCACCTGCAATCAACATCTGTATTGCCCACCCCAAATTTTTCAAAGCCATTGCATCATATACTTTGAGTGATATACAAGTGCTTTCTGTTAAAGTGCTAACCAATAGGTATGTTCCTAAATCTTCTCTGAAGGCAATCTGGGTCTTTCTCAAAGACAGAAATAATTCATTGCTTACACTAATTGTGGCAAGGCCAGTCAAACTACTCCAAAATGCTGATTACAGCACAGCAATAGTGGCTCCCCACAGGGCCATGAGCTGAGGTGGAGGAAGCTTACTGCTGTAAAGTAGCATCTTTCTGTTAGAATAATTGTAACAATGTACCTTCCTTGGAGGTATTATTTTCAGTTGCATATAGATGGGACATTTTATTTTAAAAGGTTTCTGCACATCCACACAAGCTAGCAGGACAAACCATTTTAGTGCAAGCAAAGAGTTTGATTTTTACTTTCGCTTAAGTGGGAAATGGTTTTCAAGACACATTAAACTGTTTTCCTGGTTTTATTTTTCAGATGTTTGTATGGGAAGAGCTTTAAAACATCTAAATGTCCAGCTGCCATTCACACATGCCATTGTTAGTATTCAAGCAGAGAGGTAGAGAATAGCATATACTGTTTTGGGGTAATGATTAATCTAAAAGACACTTAAAGTTCCTCAAGTCAGCAAGGAGTGCTATTCCTCTAAGTAAAGATGAATACGTTGCACAATATACCATGTGCAAGAAGGTATAATCATTGTCACTTTTCAGCAAGATGACCAGACAGTATATTTCTCATTTATCACACTTCTCCCAGAACGAAAAATCTTCAGTGTGCTGTATCACCAGTAGTCTTTATAAAGGGGAAACAGATGCACAATTATTTTCAACATTAAGTTCACTATTACATTAGTATTGCAATGTTTCTGACCAACTTGTTGGCTTGCTATAAATTCATCATGTCATTATAAATGAGATACAGTAGTTTTATGGGCTTCTTGCAGTCATCAGTGGAGTAGGTCTTGATGATTACACTGAATGACAGAACACCATAGAAATACCAGCATAACCCATCTCTGTTATTCATCTGACCTATCTCAACGTGTTCTAATAATCTACCGTTTCTTGTTACTGTCTTGCACTATCTGTTGTCTGCCACTCTTTGTGTTCTCAGGAAAAAAAAATATACTCGAAGCTAAGACTGAATATCTAGTAGTGTTATGATGGTAGTTTAAAAGAAATAAAAATGAGCAATAATACAGAAGGTATCCATACTGATTTTGCATTTAACATCTATCCAATAAGGTCTGATTTTATCACATTTCTTCATCTGAAATATTTACATTAATGACTACAATATAAAGTCATTATGTGCCCTGAATAAATTAGTACTTGGAGGTAGAAAACTTCTTTTAACTACTTTAAGAAATTCACATCTTATATTTTATTTAATTAAGAAAGACATTAAAAATTATTTTCCAGGAAATAATTTTAAAATTAATATTGCCATCTTCCATTATTTTCAAGTGTCTGTTTTGCTTAGAGTACATCAGCACTTCTAAAACCAAGCATATGAATCACATTTTTTCCTAAAATACATTGATGATAACTTCTCAGTATAGGTACTAAGGGATCCAAGTAGGCAAAGTGCCCTACTAGATTTGTTGCTTGTAAAGAACGAGGGTCTCATGGATGAAATGGCAATTGGTGTCCACCTTGGCCACAGTGACTATGAAGTAGTTTAGTTTAAAATCTTTGGTAATGTGCAAAATTTCAGCTGCCTTTTTTTTTTTTTTTTCTCTTCCACATCATATTTTATTACCATGTTTTTAGTTTTGTTTTTTCTCTTGCTGTTTTTTTAAGAGCAAATAGTTTCACTTATCTTAAAACCCATTTTTATGTCCCACAGTGCCGAGGGGCAGATGGGTATGCTAGTGCATTTTGGGAGGGAGGGTTTGGCAGTCTGACTGACCATCTTCTGTTGGAGAACATTAAACATGCTCCTGGAGCACATCTTCTGATTCAGTTATACACACAGGCATGCATATATTTATACATGTAAGAGGTACTGTTAAGTAGTCTTTACAATCACCTTTTGTCTTTACAAAGACTGCTCCTTCTTTCAATATTCAATATTCATTTCATGTTTTCTGCTGCAGTTTCTTTTACTGATGGTTAATTACATTTTTCTATGCTTATGTTTATGTAACAAGGGTTACCAGTTCTTAGGTGCCCAAGAATGACAAGAATATGCCAACCTCCTTGTTGTTTATGTAGACTAAAGTAGAAAAAAATTCATTTTTTTCCCAAAAATGAAAATTTCTCCTTCAAACCTTTTTCAAAACAGCTACATCAATGATAATGAAAATTAAAAAGTAGGTAAACCATGCTGATGAAGTCTTGGAGTAAAGGAAGTAGATATTATAGTCTATCTGTAACACTCCAAACTGATACAGGGGCATTCAGGAAGAGTATGGCATTTTAGAAGTGCCCATTGCCTTTCATAATTTTAAGAGTATTGGAAAGCTTATAACAGCCTTCTTTACCCATAGATCACATCCATTCCAAAAGCATCTTGGCATCAGCAATCCAGAATCTTCTGGAAAGAGTAACTCTGACCTCAGGAGTACAGTTAACATTTAAACGTGAGCATACAACAGCTTCAGGGAGAAAAACTCTTCAAAAGATTTGGTCTCAGGAAGACTTCAGAGGCTTCACTGGATCCTGAAAATGAGCGAGTGGGAAAGAAAATTCTAACTTACAGTAGTGATTACTCAGGTGTGTATTTTGAAAAAAAAAAATAAAAAAAAAATCTTTATCTGCCATGCCCATTTCTGTAGTGATACTTATTCTGTGTGTTAAAATCCAACATATAACAATTATGTCTTGTAGGATTTTCTGCCTTATTACAGCCCCTACGCTGAAAGTAGTTTTTTTCTTTATTTGCTGCAATGCAATAATTATTTTTAATATCTACATTATTATTATTATTATTATTGTTTAGGAATAAAGGCTGGTTTAGTTTCTTTCAACTACATTCTCATACTGAAAAGAAGCTATTCATTTTTGGTGGATATTCATGGACATGGTTTGTTCCCTGAAATTTTTACTTACTGTCATTATGATGTGACTGCTTTTATGGGAATTGTTCTAAGGCAGTAGCACCCTATCAAATGTCTAAAATTGGTCACCGGGTTCTTGATTCAATACTTTAAACTGTAAGAGTTAATTTCTGCTTCAAAATTTACAAGTGTTAAAGCATTCAAAGAAATGGATTTGCACAAGTCTCCATGAGTGCAAAATGTAGCCTCATCTATCTTTTAGAAGTATGATGTTATGACCAAAAATTTAATCATGATTGAACCCTAGCCAGAGCAGACTGAATGTGACCCAGACCTGTCTGGCTGTCTTCGTGGTCTTTGATCTATATTTCTTCATTCCAGCTAGGACAGAGACTGAACTTCTCAGAGACTGAACTTCTTCGAAAGTAGTCTGGCTTCTATCTGGCCTTATATATATGTGTGTGTGTGTGTGTGTGCATATATATATATATATATATATGATTACTATTATATTAGATATATATATCTTCTATGACCAGGTGTCCCACCTGGTGAATGAGGGGAAAGGCTGTTATGTAGTCTACCTAGACTTCAGCAAGACCTTTGACACGGTCTCCTATAGTATTCTCCTGGAGAAACTGGCAGCCCATGGCTTGGACAGGTACACTTTTTGCTAGGTTAAAAACTGGCTGGACAGCCAGGCCCAGAGAGTAGCTGTGAATGGAGTGAAATCCAGCTGGCGGCCGGTCACCAGTGGTGTTCCCCATGGGTCAGTGTTGGGGCCCATCCTCTTTAATACCTTTATTGATGACTTGGATGAGGGAATTTAGGGCAACTTCAGTAACTTTGCAGATGACACCAAGTTGTGGTAAAGTGTTGATCTGCCAGAAGGTACGAAGGCCTTTCAGAGGCACCTGGACAGGTTGGATTGATGGGCAGAGACCAATGGGATGAGGTTCCACATGGCTAAGTGCTGGGTCCTGCACTTTGGCCACAACAGCCCCACACAATGCTGCATGCTTGGGGGAGAGTGGCTCAAAAGCTCTGCAGAGGAAATGGATTTGGGGGTGCTGTTTGATGCTGACCTGAACATGAACTGGCAGTGTTCCCAGGTGGTCAAGAAGGCCAACGGCATCCTGGCTTGTATCAGGAATACTGTAGCCAGCAGGACCAAGGAGGTGATCATCACCCTGTACTCTGTTCTGGTGAGGCTGCACCTCAAGTACTGTGTTCAGTTTTGGGCCCCTCACTACAAGAAGGACATCAAGGCCCTAGAACATGTCCAGAAAAGGGCTACGAAGCTGCTGAAGGGCCTGGAACATAAGTCCTATGAGGAGCGGCTGAGGGAACTGGGGTTGTTTAGTCTGGGGAAGAGAAGTCTCAGGGGATACCTTATTGCTCTCTACAGTTACCTGGAAGAAAGTTGTGGGGAGCTGGGGGTCGGCCTCTTCTCGCAGGTAACTAGTGATAGGACTAGAGGGAATGGCCTCAGGTTGCGCCAGGGGAGGTTTAGGTTGGAAACGAGGAGACATTTCTTCTCAGAAAGAGTAGTCAGGCATTGGAACTGTCAAGCCCAGGGAAGTGGTGGAGTCACCGTCCCTGGGAGAGTTTAAGGAAAGGTTGGACTTGGTGCTTAGGGACATGGTTTAGTGGGTGACATTGATGGTAGGGGGATGGTTGCACCAGATGATCTCGGATGTCTTTTCCAACCTTAATGATTCTATGATTCTGTAAATATTCATAGAATTGGTGCGATTGAGACAATTTTGATGAATTTGAAAAGTTTCCAAAGAAAGTTAAATGGTTTATTCATATCTAAATATCCTGTACTTACCAGTTTCTCAAATCACTGAAATGCTGTAAACTACTTAGATTTTTTTTTTTGCCCACACTGACGTTATTAAAGGTAATCTTTTAAACTTTTTGTTCACAATAGCAGTTCCACTATTTTGCTGAGAGAGCATACATTCACTTTTTACTTAGTTACATTTCAATTGACATTTTTGCATTTTTTTCTTGATGGATAATCCATTTTACGCTTTTCAGTTTATATTATATAAAAACAAAACAAACTCTTTTTGCTATTTACATATGTTTTTTCAGCATTTTCAAGTATTCCATTACCTGCTTTTCATCATCTGCCATACAAATGTTTAATTTCTACAGTTTCAGAAAGAACTAAATGATCACTTACTATCAAAACCAATCAATTTTAAGCATTGCATTATAGTTTTATTCGTGAATACCTTTGATTATAAGCTTTCTCCACATTTCCTTATAGCTTCAGGTGTCCCAAACATTACACAGATATTATGTTTCTATTTTGTGTGATGGACATTACATCTCAGGTTTGAGTGGAGCCATCATGCTTTATAATTCTACTCTTTAAGTATGTTATAGTTCTGGTTTTGCAAAATTTTTGTTTCATCAGTCATATAATCAATCAATAGCAACACTCATATTTCCTTAAAGTTTTTTGAAAAGATTATCAATGAAGAGCTGTATTGCATTATTGCCCATCTCCAAAAGCAGTACTGTCCTGCTTTTATTTTGCCAAAATGTGTCTCTTTGTCTCCATAGATTTGTTCCTGTCATAACTTCCCATCCAATTTAATGATGGTAGTAAGCACAAATTTGTGTAGGTCTAAGGCAGAACTTTTTCTGTTATCTGTCTGTGAAGAATTCCCCCTGTAGTAAGGTCTTTGCTGTATTTCTGTTACCCATGAGGTTTAATTTTTAGAATTAAATAGTTGGGCTATATCAGAGGCCTCAATGAGACAGCATTATGAATCACAGTAGTGCTATGGCAAAAGACTACTCAAGGTTATTTCACATTTTTTTTCACAGAAATATGGATGAAAATAGTACCTATTCATCCTATTCTGTGGTCAACAATAAGGCCTAATTCACAAAGAATCCCCTCAAAATCATTTCTAACTCTTATTCCACATAAATCTCTTCTTGCATACTCCAAATGTGTTTCTATTCATGTGGATTCATATTCAATATGTTATGCTGCACTGTCTGGGAACTTTTCATCTCTGGTCATGAATTGTTTTTAAAACATTTCATTCACGAATTACAAATATCATTATATAATGCCTTATATTATTACTAACATACTCTAATCTTCAAACATACTTGTTAAGATAGTGATTTGCAGTTCCTGGTGATTTTTTTAAATTGTCACTGATGCTTTCTACTAAGCCAAATTAGAAAATGCATCCTTTAAAAAAAAAAAAAAAAAAAGTGCTGTATATTTTTGTAATTCAGAAACAGTTATTTTTTTGAATACCATGTCCTAAAAAATGACTGAGCTGTAACCTTAAAATACTATCTTTTTTACACTTCATGAACATTTTAACAGAATAAGCTTTATTATTTTACTTATGACCAGACCAACCTTGGTGGAAAACAGAGACCTATCCTTAAGCTTTTAGAAGACCACCAGTGTAAACTTCACACCACAAGCTTCATTTTTTCCTAATGTATATTTGATATGTGACATCACTGATAATGAAATGTCACTGATGAAGATTTTTTCTGATTTACAGTATTATAAAGTTCAGAGTCTATGAAGCCATTCACCATTAAAGGCATATTAAT
This sequence comes from Cygnus olor, assembly GCF_009769625.2. Lineage (NCBI taxonomy): Eukaryota > Metazoa > Chordata > Aves > Anseriformes > Anatidae > Cygnus > Cygnus olor. The sequence goes on from NC_049171.1 coordinate 45,884,302, forward strand.
TATCTATTAGAATTCTGTGCTTTTTGTGTTTTCCTCTCTACGTTTTCAATAATTCTGAAACATTGGAGAGCTCTAAGCCAGTAATGCTGAAGGAGACTAATTTTTCTTATCTTCCTAACCAAAAAATAAATGTATCTGTCCTTCCCTCAAAGCATATATGGAGGAGAGAAAGGTGAAAATAAGCAATTGGAAGTTCATACTGCAGAACTCGTGTTCTTTGACAGATCCAGTTTCTCTCTTTGATGACCAAAAATAATGCTGTGAAGAGTGTGATCAGTAAAGTTTGTAGTAAATAGATTTTGAAGAAGCTGTGAAAAATTTAAACCCAAACAGAGTTCTGAAAAGAGAAATTAGCTGCCAAAATAAAAGTGGGTACATTATTCAGTTTTGGAAAGCTGTTTCTCTTTTGCTGTTTTGTTTTTCAGTTTAGCTACTTGTTTACAGTTTAACTTCTTGACTAACTTGTGGTGGAAAATAAAACGTATCTAAGATCAGCAAAGATAAAAGACTGTTGGAGTAAAATATGTTAGAGTCCATTTCTGGGAAAAGGGTATAGATTTATTAGTAGTAAAATTAAAACTATTAGTTACCTTAGTTAGATACCCTGGGTTACTATAAATCTGTGTGTTGGGGCTGGAAGCTCTCCTAATGTACAATGTGCAATGACTAATTAAACTTTTTCTGTAGTTCAGGCATCTATAATAATGCTCAGCTATGAACATTTTCCGGTGTCCAGTGTGGTCTGACATTGTTTAGCTTTTATTTGTGTGAATATGGTAAAAAGATCGCAACCCCCTACTTAGAAAACGATTTCATATTATAAGATAAAACACATTTTTAATTTCTATGTTTCTGTCAATTTAAGAAATAAAATGTTTATTTTCTTACAAAAAGACCTGAAAAATCAAAGCAGTAACAAATAAAAAGAAACTGAGGGTGGAAGGAATGGGAAACAAAGAGATTTTACTTAGATCATGTGGAATAATAAGGAAGAAACAGGGATTAATTGATAAGTGAACCTTCATCTGTTAATATTAATAAAAAAATCATCATTGCATTATTCTGATTTAGTTACTTTTTCCTGGACATTTTGGAACTTTTAACATGTAAGGACCTTGGATTTAACTGATCAGTCTGCATATGGATGAAATACAGTATTTTAAATAAAGTCTTACTTCACGAGAATATAGGAAAATATTTTCCTGTTGTTCAAGAAAGAGCTGCTTCTATCTCCTTCCTTCTTCTCTTCAAGGAGTAACTAATCAAAATATAACCACTACTGTGAAAAATACTTTATTTAAAATATTTTTTAAAGCACTGCTCAGTGGAAAAAAAATAGAAAAGTGTAGAACATTTCACAGGAAATAGTTGTGTGTCAATAGCATATTACTGTCCTTTATTGTAGCTCAGGATCATTTATACTCCCCTGAATCTTTTAATATGCAAATTCAGGCCTATTGTTAAATATTATCAAGAAAAAAATATATATATTTCTGGCAATATCAGTCTATATAAACAATTTATAATTAAAATGACGACTTGTGTGAAAACAATACTATTAGAAACACAGTCATCTTAACAGAATGCAATTATTTAATTCTGTCAAAGTGCAGTTTCTAAGATTTTTTTTATCAAGGCTGATATATTGTCAAGAGTGTAACAATATCGCACAATATTAAATCTTCTGTGGACTCATTTTTACAATTCCTATAAGCTTCAATTTAAAGCAGAATACAGCTTTATTATTAATTATTATTATATTAGCTTTTTTGTCATTCAGTGCTGCAAGTCTAGGCATTCCTCAGTCAATCTTAGCAATTTATCTTTGTTTGAAACACTACATATCACAGAATCACAACATGGTTGAGGCTGGAAGGGACTTCTGGGAGGCATATTGCCCAACACCTCTGATCAAGCAGGGCCGTCTACAGCAGGTTGCCCAGAACCATGCCCAGATGGCTTTTGAATATCTCCAGGGAGGGAGAATCTCTGGGCAACCTGTTCCAGTGCTGTCACCCCCACAGTAAAGTGCTTCCTGATGTTCAAAGGGAAACTCCTGTGTTTCAGTACGTGCCTGCTGCTTCTTGTCACTTGACACCACTGAAAAGAGCCTGGATCCATGCTTTGTACACACTACCTCCTTCAGATGATTATACATATTGATAAGACTTCCTCTGAGTCGTCTCTTCTCTAGGCTAAACAATCCCAGTTCTCTCAACGTGAGGAGCCCAGAACTGGACGCACCACTCCAGGTGCAGCTTTGCCACATCTTAGCAGACGGGAAAGATCACCTTCCCTGACATGCTGGCAACACTCCTAATGAAGCCCAGGACCCCATTGGCCTTTTTGGCAAGGGCACGCTGGTGGCTCATGTTCAACTTGGTGTCCACCAGGACCCTGAGGTCCTTTTCTGGAAAGCTGCTTTCCAGCTGGTTAGCCAGTTTTCCTCACTGCTCATCCAGTCCATGCATAGTAACATATTTGAGACTGTGTCAAAACCTGTATTGAAGCCAAGGTCTGCTTTCCCTTCATCTACCAAACTAGGCCATAGAAGAAGACCATCTACCAAGCCATATCATAGGTGGTTATCAGTTTGGTCAAGCATGACTTCTCCTTGGTGAATCTATTCTGACTACTGCTTATGACTTTCTTGTTCTTTCATGAAGCCATGGAAATGGTCCATGGAAATGGTTTCCAGGAATAGCTGCTGCTCACCTTCTCAAGGACAGAGGTGAGGCTGGTACGTCTCACCTTGGCCCTCCTTCATGACTTTCTTGAAGACAGGAGTGACATTTGCTTACCTCGTATTTTCAGTCACTTCTCACAATTGCCATGCTTTTCACAGATAATTGAAAGCTGAGTTTTCTTCAGCTTTAACTTTCCAAAGAGAAAAGAGTAAAAAGAATGTGATCCCTTGTCATTTATGATCTATGTTTCATACTTCTCAGATGATAAAAAAACTCTAAAAACTCAAGTTAAAAGCTTTCTTATAAAGTTGGCAAATTAATTCTACATCATCCCTTTTCATTCAAGCAAATGACAAAAATGTTTATCACAATATTTTGTTTTAAAGTTTCCTAAAGAATTCCCAAACTACTTACTACCAGGGGGGTGGGGAAAGCAAAATCATTTTTTGGTGTTTTCATTACATACTACATGAATCAGACCACCTCCATACATTATATTTCTTTAGGCAGTCTTTATTTGTCCAGTACTTACTTTGCTCATATAGTTGCAGTTAAAAGATGAGTATTTCATAGCATCAGATTAGCATCACATTTGATAATTAATGCAATTTTAGTCTTCAGTCATTTACAAAAAACTATGTACGCGCACGTGTGTGTATGCATATATAAATGATATGCGTAAGCATACTTGTGCATATATATATATATTTGTGTATGCATATAATTATATATATGCACATGTTAAGGAAAAGAAAGTAAGCTACTTATAATTGTTACTTTTTTTCAGTGGCAGGTCACTACACCGTCACATTGAGTACTGTGTTTAGTTTTGGGCCCCTCACTACAAGAAGGACATCGAGGCCCTGGAACGTGTCCAGAGAAGGGCTACGAAGCTGCTGAAGGTGATGGTTGGACCAGATAATCTTGAAGGCCTTTTCCAGCCTTAATGATTCTATGATTCTATGATTGATGATTGGATAGGTGAGTTGGTAGTCCAAAAGTGGGCAGGTTAGTGAATAACCTAAAGCTACTGACTTCATGAGAATCCTTGCTCATCAAGAACCAGCTATCTGCATAAGTTCCAGTATTTAACTCTTGTATAATGCCCTTCATACTAAAGGAAATATCAAGGAGATACCTCCCTGTCACACTGGGCTACATGAACGCTACTTTTGACAGTAGATCTTCAGGACCTGAACCCTAGTCTGCCTGTAATCAGCTGGCTGTAATGATTATATCTTTAATATCATCAGCCTAATTAACTTTTCACAGGTAATGTGAAGAAACAAATTCATACAGAAGTGTCACTATACCTAGTTTTAATCCAAGAAATCAAGATTTTTTCATCATCTTTTAACAAAAAAAGCCAATCCTTCTGCAATCTCATGCACTAGGCAGTACTTGTATATAAAAGATTTTAAAATCAGTAAGTGGAATGTAGTAATCTCGCATCTATTAAAAACAAATTGAGATCTGATAAAAAATTTTCATTTAAGACTAGGGATGTAAAGGTAGCTGCTTTATAGAGCTGATATCATTGTTTTATCTTACTTGCTTTCTAATTCTTGTAAAAGTGGAGAAAAATTATGCCTGGAGAAAAAAAAAAAAAAAAAAAAAGGACAACAACAACAAAAAAAAAACAAAAAAAAAAAAAAACAAGCAAAAAAACAAAAAAGCCAAACCAAAACCATTAACTGCATAACAGAAAGATTGAATTACTTCTTTTATAGAAGAAGCAAAGTATGTAATGCTTCCTTTTTACTCCTCTTTGGGAATGTCAGGAATGTACTGAGTAAGAAAATTAGTCTTTGTGGTGGAATCTAAATTCATCTCACCCTCCTAGAAGAATATCCTCAATATATAGGTAAAGATAATGTATTTTCATCAGAATAAATAGACGGAATTTTAGGTACATAGGATCTTTTTCACTTCTGAAGTAGTATGAGCAGACTCCAAAACAAGTTGAATAAGTACAGTACCTCACCATTTTTCTTCTCTCTTTCGCTATTGATACTGTATTTCTCAAGTATCACTTGTGTTTTCTTTCAGAGATGACCCAATGCATGACTAAGATGCTCCAAAAATATGTTCTGGACTCATAATGCTTTGAAATATGATGTTTCTATCTTGATATGAAGAGGTTTTCAGTGTGGCTAATATTTTCGTACACAACAGCTAGTATAATTGAAAATAATTACCTCTAGCTACAAATCCTGTTCCATCAAAAAATTTAGGCAATCAAAACTAACATTGTTTCACAATGAAAAACACTCCCTACCACCCACACAAACACAAAAATCTCTTGTTGATGTTTAAAGGTTTGTATGAAATAATGATTTGCACTAAGGCAAGAGTAAGTAGCTTCACATTTAAAATGTAACTAAATGCAACTGTTAAGAATTGTGTCCTTACTCAATGTTTCACCTTTCCCTACTTTATTTTTCCATCTCCAAAACTTTTTTTTTTTTTTTGGGTGGGGGGAGGGGGGAAGATGAAATTTTAAATAATTTGTATAATGCTAGTAAAACTACAGCAATAGAAAAATAAGGTTTTAGTAAGTGGTCTAAAAAAATCAAGGAAAATGAGCTTCAAATCCATAGTGAAGTCAAACCACCTGTTCCATCTGCACTAGACATTCATGTCAAATTACAGCTTTTTTTTCACTTCAAGTATGCTGAAAAGATTTTGACCTTTGGCATTGTGTGAGATATCACATTACCCACTGCAATTCAAAGTCAGCTTAAAATTGTCTGTAATATTTACCATCTTCACAGCATAAAAAGCAAGGTATTATATGGTAAAGGAAGGTTCTTATATGGTATTATATAAATGATTACATTTCTGTTGTACACTTCTTTAGGAAATGGTGTTGATACAATGATATTGGATGGATTAATATACCCTCATGTGTTTGAGATAAAAATTGGTTTGCCAGCCAATATACCAGAGTTTATAAAACAACTGAAATTAATGGGAAAAAAAGACCTATGTGGTCAGCTACCATAGTCTGTTCTCTAACTGAGTTGAGCTCTATATAACCTCATTTCAGCAAGGGTCAAATGATGATCATGGTATTTCCCTTGGGTGGCTTTTTTACAATTCAATAAATATAATCACTTGGAATATTTGTATGAGTATTTCACAGACAAGTTTGGTGAGTGTTTTTTGTTGTTGTTTTGTTTTGTTGTTTGGGTTTTTTTTTAAGAAATTTTATCATACTTCTAGTTAGAAATTACTATATTTTTATGTGCATACTCTTTCAATATTTAGTTTAGATTTATTTTTTTAATGGTCCATTTTGTTGCTTCTAAGCATATTTTTTCTGAATATATCATCCTGGTCTGGGGCGGAGGGGTGGGTGATGGGGGAAAGTATGCCTTTAGTTTATTTCAATGTAGCATTAAATTTTCAAATGCAAAACTTCTCACAACGTAGAACATCGATCACCTGAAATACATACTCATATGCTATGGTTCAATCATTAATTTGGCTTCAAAATTAATTGAAGTACCTATAGGCTGATTTTTAACTTGTTTTCCATGTCTTGAGGTTCAACCATACATCTCATAGTATTGATGTGGTTTTTTTTAATTATTTTTTAATTCTCGCAGACAGCTTTTCATAAACCTATTAACACTTTGAAAAAATGGACCCACAGTGCTTTAAAAGATTAATTTAGAAAGCAGCTTAAGTGATCTTATCACAAGTAATCAGTTCTTACTATTTTCCTAACAGCATTCTCTTTATCAATATTTTTGAGAAACATTATTTAATAATGGAGAGAGAAGGATATAAAGATTTGAAGCTTGCTAAATTATTCTGTATTCTATGCCGGATTTCAAAAAGTACTCAGACTTGGACAGTGGCCTTACAGACAGAGTTTAAGACACATCTCCCTTTTTTTACTTACAGTTCTTTATGGTCTCATAAGATAATTCTTTGTTCTTCCACTTTTGTGCAACATGCACAAACGTGCATCAGGTTAAATCTAAATATACTTCAGATTAAAGCCAAATCTGCTCAGATCTAGAAACTGCAATCCTCAAATCTCTACTCCAGAAATCTTGCTTTGAGAAGAAAAGTGTTTCATAAGGAAACTTTCTTACCAAAAGAGATTGTGTGGACTCGGAAGAGGTAAACATTACCTGTTCTGGAAAGAAGGAATGAAATTTTATTGGGATATAAAGTGCATAAGAGGGAGCCTGGTGGTATCTTGGAAACAAAATATTTTACACATTATGAAAAAATTCAGTATTGTATTCTTTCCTCAGGACTCTTTATATATATTATATGAACCATCATTGAATAAAAGCTGAATTAATTCTTTGAGCATGGAGCTGTGTTTTCAATGCACTACTAAAGGCATTAGACTGGAACAGAGAGATGCACAACTGTGATAACATAACCATGCTATTTACTTAGAGCATAACCCACAACATCTTGATTGTACTTATGCAGGTCTGTATACATTACTGCATTGCACTACAGCTGTTTCAGAGAAGATTCTGTAATACCAACTTTCTTTGGTCCTGGCCTCTTTTCACGTCTTTACCACGTGGAAACACTGTATGCATAGATCAGTGTTCTGTTGTGAGTTTTCCTCCCTTCCTCCCTTCCTCCCTCCCTTCCTTCCTTCCTTCCTTCCTTCCTTCCTTTGCGAGAAAACTTTTTACCAATCGTGACCAAGATATGCTTGACTAGAGTCACTCAAGCTCTAACTAAAAGATAGAAAATAATACAAATTAGCTTGAGAGAGAGGGGATGTGAGGGAAGACACCATCGTGACTTCTGGGATCAGTCGACCAGCTGAGTCTGTCTTGCCGCCCCCCCCCCACACACACACACAGTATTGGGATGCCTTTGGGTAAGATTTGAACACTTGGTTATACCAAGTGCCTCCTCGGGAAACTTAGAAATCTCTACAGAGTCCTTGTGCCTTTTAATGCGTTAATAACCAGGCTGTGTACGTGTGTAGTTTATGCATGCTAGCTTGCTTTTGCAAACAGTGAATTTATTGCCGTCAATCCAAAGAACCTGCGTATTTGTTGCTGTAATAAATTGCACTTAATTGCATTGTTCCTAGCTGTGATAGTTCTCAATGAACGTGACTAGAGTGAGGGTGTGCTATGTTATTGGTAAATCCGTGACCATGATAGTTCAGTACCCTGAACCCAACCAGACCCGTAACGGTTAATTGGCTACAACCCTTAACATGACAGATACAAAAAAGTTAGTAGCATATATGACAGCCCTATGTGCTGTTTGAAATATTACACCCGTGTGTGGATCACTTAATCTACTCTTTAATATCACCTAATAAGATTTCAGGTAGGAAAAGGAAGGAACTTCACCTTTTGCCATTGAAGTAAAAATCAAATTGACTGTCCCTGGAAAAGGTAGGAGTGCTTATGTGTGGCAATAATGGTGAAAATAACAGTTTCTTTGCAATTTGCTACTTTCAGTAAATTGAATCTTGAAAGATAAAATTTTCATTTCATTATTAATTACAAAAAATCATTATTTAGGAGAAGTATTCTGGGATAGGAAAAAATAAAAAAAAAAAACAATAGAACAGAAAAGTATAGTAATGAATTGTAGAATTTGCTGTGTTCATATATGAAAATGCAGCTAGTGTGTTTGAGAAATCTAATAAAATCAGCAAAAGCAGATTAACAGATCACAGAATCACTGAGCCATAGAATGGCCAAGGTTAGAATGGACCTCTGAAGATCATAGAATCATAGAATCAAATCATAGAATCATAGAATCAAATCACAGAGTCGTAGAATGGCTTGGGTTGGAATGGACCTCAAAGATCATCTAGTTCCAACCCCCCTGCCAGAGGCAGGGATGCCACCCACTAGCTCAGTTTGCTCAGGGCCTCATCTAACTTGGCCTTGAACACCTCCAGGGATGGGGCATCCACAGCCTCTCTGGGCAACCTGTTCCAGTGCCTCACCACGCTCTGACTGAAGATTTTCCTCCTAACCTCTAATCTAAGTCTCACCTCTTTTAGTTTAAAACCATTTCCCCTCATACTCTTAATATCTGATTGAGCAAAGAGTTGTTCTCCATCAATTTTACAAGTCGCCTTCAAGTACTGAAAGGTTGCAATGAGGTCCCACTGGAGCCTTCTCTTCTGTAGGCTGAACAGACTCATCTCTCTCAGCCTTTCTGCGTAGGAGAGGTGCTTCAGCCCCTTGATCATCTTTGTGGTCCTCCTCTGGACCTAATCTTAACAGATCAACATCCAACTTGTGCTGACATTGCTGAGCATTGTTTTTCTTTGTGCCCTTATTTGCTGCTTTCTTGTATTTTTCTTTTTTATTTTTTTTCTTGTGCTTTTTGTTAGTGTTGTTGTTTGTTTGTTTTTGAGTTTTTTGTCTTTTTTTTTTTTTTTTGTGAGAACACTAGAGTTTGTGCAGATATACTCAAATGATGAATAACTAGGGGATCAGCACCCAGCAGTGTACTGCATCTTGCATCTGTGCCAGAATTAAAACATGTCCCAAGAGTGTATCCTTGAATCAACATATTGGAGTACAGAGGCTACCACACTCTGCATGTTTGCATAGGTAGTGCCATCATGAACCTTTTTCTACCCAGTTGCTTTCCTAGCACTGACCACACACAGCTGCTTTCACCAGGATTATATGAGGTCATGATCAGCAGAGTAAAATGTAGTTGTGCTTCTTTTAGCTAAGAAAGCTACAAAGCAGAGCTTGGAATGCAGACAACAGAGTTATGACTGCCTTTTACTGGAGTCAAGTGTTTTATTTCAGTTTCAGCACTCAGAACCTGCTGGGAGAATAATGTCTGGAAGAGTCATTTTGCCACCACTGCTGTGCCAGGATAAGCCCAACATAGACCTGAAGACTCTTCTGAGAAACATGGGTAATGTGTATCTGTCTGTCTTTCTCTATTAAGGCAGTGATTTTGCTTTTCCCGTCAGTATGCCAATGAGGGCAACTACCTTTTTCACTTTGTTCTTTTGCATAGACAGAAAGAGGATTATTTATATTATATTATACTATACTATATTACATTATATACATTATTATTATATTATATATATTATTGTTATATTTATTATATACATCATTATTATTAAATACAGTGTAAGTCAGTGCATGGAAAGGCTTGAATTACTTGAGCTTTTTTTTTATTTTAATCATGAATTAATTTTTTGACAGAAATATTCAGTGGGAGGTCTCTGACCAAAAATATATACATAGTGTTTCCATATACAGTTGAATTAGTCATCACAGGCTCTTTCTATAATTAGTGGAAAGAAATAGGCATTCCTAACATATGAATCACTACATGTAACTGTCTAAAATAGATCAGATGAATCATGTCCTAAAAATGCCTATCTCTATTCATTGTCTGTAAAGACTGCCTAGCATTGCTAGTTCAGATGTAGATGATTAAGCTTAATTAGATCAATGTTCTCCAATGAATCTTTGAAATAAAAACCTTTAAATATACGTGAATACATGCTTCTGTGCCCACCTTTCATCCATGATCCAAGATGAAGATATTAGTTCCCCCAAAAATCAGAAGTCCCTATCTCAAAACATTGACTCATCTGCCAAGTGACATATCATCCTTCATCATTATCTATCGTGAACTGGTGATTTAAAAAGGTAAATTATTTGGAAGTAGAGGCAAGTAAACAGGTGTTTAATACTTAGTTAAGCATATACACAGTTCATATATTTAAGTATTTGTGGTGGTTTTACCTTGCTAGGCAGCTGAACTCCACCACAACTGTTCTCTCACTCCTCTTCCTCAGCAGAGGAAGGGAAGAAAAGAAAACAAAAAAAAGAGAAAAAAAAAAAAAACAGGAGAGGAGGATAAAATAATTAAAGGAAAAATAATTATTAAGGGAAAATTATTATTAATTAATTTAACTGAAGGGAAAGAGAAAAAAAAAAAAAAAAAAAAAAAAAAAAACAAGCAAAGGTTGTGTGGAAGCACAGAGGAAAGAAATTGCTTTCTACATCACACCAACAAGAGATACTTGACCATGTTCTTGAAGCAGGGCCTCAACGCACGTATCCATTGTTTGTGAGGACACATTTTCACAGCGAGAGCCCACCCTTCCATTCTCCTTCCTTTTTCCACCTTTTATTGCTGACTGTGACACCACATGGTATGGAATATCCCTTTGGTTGGTTTAGGTCAGATGCCCTGGTGATGTTCCCTCCCCACCTCTTGCCCACTCCTAGCCTGCTGGCTCTTGGGGAGTTAGAGAGAGTCCTGATGCTGTGCCAGTATTGCTCAGCAGCAGACACAACACTGGTGTGATACCAATGCTGTTCCAGCTACATGTGCAGAGCACGGCACTGTATGGGCTGCTGCAGGGAAAGTTAACTCCATCCCAGCCAGACCCAGTACAGTATTATAATGTACTTTTTACTACATACTAGTGTATTACAGTGAGTGCTTTCCCCACCATTGTTTTAGGGGGAAAAAAAAATATAGTATTATGTTCTGTGCAGGTACAAAGATAAATATTTACAAAAATGAAGTAAAATGTGCATCCAAAGAGTGTTCCTAAAATTATTCATCATAAAAAGTGCATATTTTAAAAACACAGGTAAATTATTAATCACTTGTTTCCACAATCTTGCATGTTTTCCTCTTGCCATCTCTTATGTCATATAAGAATTTGCCACTCTCAGTCACTCCTACAAATGTTCTGTATATGCACAGCTGAGAATGAATAATTGGAATGCTATGTATTTCTTTTTTTTCTCTTTTTTTATATTTTTTCCCAAAGTATCCAAGTTACGCATATAATTGTGATGTATAACAGATAGGAATGGACTGAATGCCTGCAAAGAGGTGAACTTCCTTCCTATAGATTTAGAGAAAAAGACTTCAAAAGGAGCTTCTAGCAGAGAGCACTGTGCTGCCAGTCATTAAAAATAAACTTCACAGGACTCATAGCTGCTGTATAGAAATGAATATTGCTCTATCGAACTATTTGATCCATTTTCCACAGAGGCAGAATATAGGACATGAATAAATAATTGCCAATCCTAACATGTCACTTCACTGCATTCATAGCTGTAATCCACCTGCTTCTTATCAGCTTATGCATCATTTATGTATTATTTATTTCAGTCACTTTGGGTAGTTACAGCTTTATTATTGCATTCTTATGCTACCTCTGAGAAATAAGATGTGCTTTAATTTCAGAAAAAGCCTATTAGTATACAGTTTTTATTTTGTGCTCCGTGCCTTTGTTAGTCAGAGTAAAGAATTATCTACTGAAGCTGAAAACTAAAGCAATCTGGATTTGTTTTATAATAAATTGTATCAGATTATGCCCAGAGACCTGAGTAGAAAGACTTTGTTCAATAATAAGGTCAGTTCATTAAACATTAAAGTATTGTGTTCTTTCCCAGAGTTGCATGTTGATTTCATATTGAGTAATAGTGTTTGCTTCTGTAAGTACATGTTCCTATAAGGCATGGAATTAGCATTTATATACCACAAATAACGCTCAACTCAGGGAAGAATACTGCTTGGCTACAAAAAAATAAAATAAAATAAAAAAATCTGTCCAACTGTTAAGTACCTGTGAATTATTGAGTGACATATTCTGAATTTCTAAGGAGGAGCAGAGAAGAGAAAGACTGTTGTTGAATATCTGTCTAGGATCAGCTAATACACATAATTTTAAGAACTTATACCATCATTTTTACCCCCTGTTCAGTTTGCATAGCTTAAAAACATGATGGTAGCATGACTGTTCACCAAATGTGAAACCAGGTTTCAATTGGACATCTTTATGCCCCTTTATTATTTGAAGTTCATGTTTTTTCATGTACTTTCATACAAATTATAGTGATTGAATATGCATAGATAAGCAGCAGCGCATTCAGCTCTTTCCTTCCCAGAACCAATCTGAACCATTCAAGAGTTATTTTCACCTGTATCTGAGAAGTGCCAGGCTTGATATATGGGCTGATATATTGAAATGCAGTATTCTGTTCTCAGTTCACTACTGATTAGCTCTAAAAATCAAATATTCTTCTCAACCTTCATCGAACAGCATTTCACACAAATAGTTTCAGCTTCTCCTGATGGTCTGCCACATACTAGTCTGACACTTTTTTTTTTTTCTAAGAGCTGTTTTCATGACACTCTTTGCAAAGTGCCTTGAAAGAAGCATACAGTATATTTTAATGTTAAATTTTCTGCATAGTAGTTGCCAGATATGTCTCAACAACTTTTCAAAGTGACTGTACTAACCAGAATGAGTTAGTTATGCTAATTATACTATTAAAAAAAATAGCTAAAATATTTACTTGGTGCTGAGCAAGGATAGTCAAAGTTCTAAAGCGATGGAACAGAAACACAGTCCATATGCTGTTTAATATATAGAGATAGATAGACAAAGCAGGATGTCCATATTTCATGTGTGGAAATTGGATACTTAAGTTTTCTAGACACAGCGTAGCAGAAGCAAAAGCGAAGTTTCATGAGTTTCACTATTCTGAATGGCACACAATCAAGACTTTCTCCAACAGCCAGACTGTGACAGTAAATAAGGACAGAGACTGCCAGAGCATGTGTGAACATGCTGTGATAGTGGCATACATAGAATCTAACAAAACTAGTATAAATCAGCTACATGACCAGACACAGAGAGAAGTGAGAGATAGGTTAGGTTACTGTCTGAAAAGAACTGTTTACAAGTTTGTTCTGCACTCAGACCTAACTAAGCTTAGAAAGAATAAACCAAAGTTTAATGTAGAATTCTTTTCTTGCTTTATCAACAGGTGTACGAAATCTTGGCCTTACACATTTTGGAATAAACTGGTTCACTTTACTATGAACATTAGACTGGACTGAATTTTTCTCATTCAACTCTAATTATTTAAAATTTAGTTGTTTGCCTAGGCTCTTGTTAACTGCTTGGTTAGGCTCCTTCTGCAGTTGTATAGGAATGCTCCATAGAGGTCCATTTATCTGAGACTGATATGAAAATTATGTGTGGTAAACTGTACTCCTGAATCATTTCTTTTTGTTCATTAATTATAAAGAAAACCTAGACAAGATAAAAAAGCTTAGTGAGATGACTTTAGACTTGTACTGATGAAGTAAACAGGAGACATGGGAAAATGGAAGTACAATAATATATATCTTACTAGTAGGAACTAAGCTGTTCTAGTTACCAATGCTTTTGATATGGACTTAGAAAATTGGTTTTGTAAAACTTGAAGAATATCTGTAGATTGACAGTGACAGTAATACCAAACAGATGAAATATATAGGGATGTAATTTCAAGAACTTTGCAGAAGCATAATATGGGAATGTAAATATCTTTGCTCTGATAGGCAACACTGGAGGTTTCCATAATAAATAAATAAATAAATAAGTAAAATGGTGGATAACCAAATATATTTTGTGATTCACTTGATGATGACAGCAGCAATATTTTTAAGTTTTGATTTGTTTTCTTTGGTTTGGGTTTATTTTGGTTTGGTGTGGTTTGCTTTAGGTTGGCTTGGCTTGGTTTAATTAATTAATTAATTAATTGGTGAGGATCATAAAGAAAATATTTAAAGAGATCAAAAAGGGGAAGGGAGGAGGAAGAGAGCAATCCCCAGTGCCATAGTTAGGATGATTCAAGCAGTTGTCAGAAGATTCTTAGAACACTTCCTCCATGGAGGAAGGAAAAGATGCAACTGAAATGTTGCAGAGACGAAGGCATATGCATGGTAGATATGTCACTAAGCCTGTGGGAGACTCATGCCTTTTTGGAGTGGCACTGGGAGGAAAGGGAAATAGCACTAGAAACTCATGTTGGGAAATTACAAAATGCAATGAATCCAATCATCATGGAAAAAGGTAGCTGTCAAATGACATTACTGAGCAAAAGCTATCTTTGGATTAAATTTCTCAGTGGGCTAACCAGTCAAATATATTGCAACCAGATTTCCAAGACTTTTGCATTGCTGTAATTCATGACATAGTTGCCAGTAGTCAACCTGAAGGCAAGGGACGCAATAATAGATTATTCTAATTGACAGAAGATTTGAATGGAACTGTTTCCTGTCAAGGAACACCTTGACACAATATATCCTAAGGCAGAAGTTTGAGACAATGGCCTGAAGAATATCCAGAAATATTTAAAAGGACAGTTTTATTGCCTATGAATTGTCAGATGCAGACAAAATAAGAATGTTTCATTTTTCAAGCAAGCTATTTTGGCAGAAATATTTCCACTATTAAAAAAGATTCTCATGATGAAAAACAGAAGATGAGCATGGGTAGGTAGGGAGCCTCTGTCTGAGGAGAAAACAAGGCCAGCCTGTTAGAAGCTTATTTTAATGCAAGAAACTATCAGGCGGTCCTAAATGTAAAATATCAGTACCATCTCAAATGAGAAGCAAAAGGTCATAAAAATTACTCAAAATTAATAGCAAGATTTTAATTCAGAGAATTTCTGGAAAGAATAAGGATGTATCATCAAGTATTAAGCAAAAACTTAAACTGCAAACCACTTTTGAAGTTCTAATGAACACCTTTGGAATGTGCAGTGCTGGAAAATTACCCCAAAACAAAAGAATGTCTTAATGTAACTTCTGAGAATGGAATTAGTATTGTTCACCAAATTAAATAACCAATTGGTATTGTTTGCACAAAGCACCAGTAATATATATACAATGCGTTTTGCCACAATATAGGAAGACAGTAGATAAAGCCTCCAAGAAACACTGACATACCTAAAAATGTGTGGCTGAAACTCTAGCAAGATATCATGTAGCATGTGAACAATTGTTTACTGTAGATATGCTCCACTAAGAATAAAAACTGCCTTAGGATTTCAAAGTGTGCAACATCTAGAATTCAGATTGACTTTATCAGAATCATAGAATGGTTTGGGTTGGAAGGGACCGTAAAGATCATCTAATTCCACCTCCCCTGCCATGGGCAGAGACACCTTCCACAAGACCAGGTTGCTCAATGTCCCATCCAACCTCGCCTTGAACACTTCCAGGGATGGGGCATCCACAAGTTCTCCGGGGAATCTGTGCCAGGGCCTCAACACCCTCGGAGTAAAGAATTTCTTCTGAATATGTAAATCTACCCTCTTTTTATTTCAAGTCACTCTTCCTTGTCCTATCACTACACCCCCTGACAAAGAGTCCCTCCCCAGCTTTCCTGTAGGCCCTCCTTAATTACTGGAAAGACACTATAAAGTCTCCCTTGAACGTTCTCTTCTCCAGGCTAAACAACCCTAACTCCCTCAGCTTCTCTTCATAGTAGAGGTTGTGGTGCAATTGCCTAAAGTAACTAGGAAAATAAAACTAACATTCACATTTTAAAGAAAATATACAGCATTGAAGAGGCTTTTTCAGGGTAGGGTGTAGCTGCATTACCTGAGCGTTCCCTAGGCTTCCAACCTTACATGCTATCGCGCTGGGGGAACCTGGCGTGCTGGCTCTAAGGAACAGTACAGAGCATAGAGCGGAGTGGAGACACCACGGCTAGGCTCTGTGACCAGGTGGGGACTCGATTATTCTTGTGCACATCGAGACTGATAAGCTGCACTTTTTGCTACCCTGAGCCAACAACCTGTCATGTTTTGACAAATGCTGTACTCTACTGTACTTTTGCTCATTATAATATCATTATAATACCAAAACACACCTCCATCCCAAAAGCTACCTGCCTCCAAGGTGCGACCACCCCTCACTGAGTATGCGCTCTGAATTTCTCGGAGCCTATACCTTTAAACAGAGACGGGAAAACTTTTCACCAATCATAACTAAGATATGCTTGACTAGAGTCACTCAAGCTCCACCTAAAAGATAGAAAATAATATAAATTGGCCTAAGAGAGAGGGGATGTCAAGGGAAGGTACTGCCGTCAGGGGAGATACCATCCTGAGGGAATACACCATCCTGAGGACCTCCTGACTCCTGGGATCAGTCGACGGGCTGAGCCTGTCTTCCACCCCCCCATTGGGACGCCTTTGGGTGAGATCTGAACACTTGGTTATACTGTGTATCTCCGCAGAAACTTATAAATCTCTATAGAGTCTTTGTGCCTTTTAATGCATTAATTTCAAGGCTGCGCACCTGTGTATTTCATGCATGCTAGCTTGCTTTTGCAGACAGTAACTATCGCCAGCAATCCAAAGAACCTGTGTACCTGTTGCTGTAGTAAATTGCACTTGACTGCATTGTTCCTAGCCATGATAGTTCTCATTGAACACGACTAGAGTAAGGGTGGTTATACGTTACTGGTGAATCCGTGACCGTGGTAGTTCAGTGCTCTGAATCCGACCAGACCCATACCAGTTAATGCCTTATTGGTGAATCTGTGATTGTGATAGTTCAGTACCCTGAATCCAACCGGACCCATACCGGTTAATCGGCTACACCCCTTAACGTGACAGAGGTGCATCAGCCCTTTGATCATTCTTGTGGCCCTCCTCTGGACTTTTTTTAATATACTCATGTTTTCTCTTACTGGAAGCTCCAGAGCTGAAAGCAGTACTCCAGGTGGGGTCTCACAAGAGCAGAGTAGAGAGGGAGAATCACTTCCCTTGACTTGTTGGCCATGCTTTTTTGATGAAGTCCAGGACACGCTTGTCTTTCTGGGCTGCAAGCACACATTGCCAGCTCACGTTGAGCTTCTTATCAACCAACATCAGGTCCTTCTCATTTGGGCTGCTTTCAATATATTCTCCACCCAGCCTGTATTCGTGCTTGGGATTGCCCTAGCCCAGAAGCAGGACCTTGCACTTGGCCTTGTTGAACTCCATAAGGTTATTAGACCCCTCCCAAAACCATGGTAGAAAATAAGCACTTTCTAGTGATTGTGGACTTCTTTACTACACAGGAAGATTTTTTTTCTAATGAATTTCCCTTTTATAATAATAAGAAGAGGGTGTCCAAAACTCTTAACTGAGCATATTATGCCCAGAAGAACATGTTATAAATGTAATGGACTCAGACCATAGTACCCATTTCACAAGGACAATTACCAAACAATTTGTCAAATGCACGAAATCAAGTACAAATTTAATAACCCCTACCATTTACAGTCCCACAGGCATGAAGAGAGGAGTAATAGACCATTAAGGAGTCAAAAGGGAGAGTTGTTGAAGAAACAGGAAAAGCCTGGGATAAAAGTTCTCCTGTGATCTTTATGGTCTTAAAGACAGCATTTAGTATCTCCATTGGAGTTTCTTCATTTGAGGAGATGAAGGGGAAAGAAAATTAAGCTATTGAAAATGTGATATTGTGGTGGTTTTACCTTGCTGGGCAGCTGAATTCCACCACAACTACTCTCTCCCCCCTCTCCTTAGAAGGAGAGGGGGAAAAGAAAGCATGCTGGAAGGAAAAAGGAAAAAAAAAATCATGGCTAGAGATAAGGATAATTTAATTAAAGGGAAAAGGAAGAGGAAAAAAAAAAACATGCAATGGCCACATGGAAGCACAGAGAGAGAGAAAAAAAAATCCTCTATTTCTCATCAACATGCAATGTTCAGCCACATCCCAGGAAGCAGGGCCTCAGTACACATAGTGGTTATTTGGGAGAACAGATGTCTTCATAAAGAGAGCCTGCCCTCCCCCCCTTTTCCCTTTTCCCACCTTTTATTACTGAGTGTGACAACATATGGTATGGAATATCCCTTTGGTTGGTTTAGGACAGCTGCACTGGTGATGTCCCCTCCACAAGACTTGCCCACCCTCAGACTACTGGCTCTTAGGGGGAGGTTGAAGGGAGTCCTGATGCTCTGCCAGTATTGCTCAGCAATAAACAAAACATTGGTGTGATACCAACGCTATTCTTCAACTGCAGAGCACAGCACTATATACGCCACTGCAGGAAAAGCTATCTCCATCCCAGCCAGACCCAGTACAGACATATACCTCATGAAATGCAAGCATCAGATGGAGAAGAGTTTTCTTCAGATATTGCATGAAAAAGATACAGGATGCAAAATTACAGCCAATGGAAAATACTTATTCCTCATCAGTAGAAAAATGCCACTTATCCACAAACAAAGTAGTGCTAAAATATCTGGGGGGTGTGCTTTTGTCCACCATTGTAAAGGAATATAGAAAACTTGCTTAAAGTTTGTCCATAACTTTTACGTAGAGGTGGAAAAAAAAAGTTATAAGCAAAGATGTAAAATGAGGTTGAACAGAATCTCAGGTGTATGCAGTAGGACCTTTGAGAATGGTAAAATCATTAAAATAGATGTATTTGTTTGGGAAACAATATCACCTTCCATAACCCTGGATGTTAGGTTCATGCAAGAAAAAGAAGAAAACATGAGAAAAGGGAAGTTGAAATTCTTAAGGGCAACATAGTCCAGGTGGAAAATGTCTTATTTTTCAAAGAAAGCATTACCTAAATCAAGTTTTCCAGAATGTACTTTATGTAGTTATCTCTAGGATTATGCTAAATAGGAAGGAGAATTAGAAAGAAGAATGTAGTACAGAAATTAAGCTTCATCTTATTCTATGTTAGTTCTATTGTCTGTTGATTCCTCTATCATCGCTTTCAATTTAGAACTTAGTGTAGAATTATAAGGATATTCATAAAATGAAGACTTCAGGACTCAGTGAGTTTCTATACCAAATTGTTTATTTACTCTTGTGGCATGTTTTATTCAATTGCAAATAATGAGCAAAATGCAACCAGAATGTTTGATGTTCATATCATGAATATATTTAGTCATTGAAGTGGAACTTGTGGTGAAAGGTGCTTTCCGCACTGGAAAATTCCAACTAGCTATTGAAAGTGGAGATGATAATTTTGCGACTCTTTGAGCTCACAAATTGTTTGTAAATGAATGAAGTGTAACGCATGACTCCTAGACATTTGTAGGTTTAATGGGAAAAAATATTTTTATTCTAATTAGGAGTGGGTAAGACTGCATCCTACTTCAGGAGAGAACTGAATGAACTCCAGGGTGAAAAAGCAAATTGATTTGCCCTCTCTAAAATACTTCAGAGAAGAAACTATCACTTATAAATCCTGACTATAGAACAAGACAAACTTGTTTTGTGGCTATATACAATTAACTCCTGTGGATAGTGTGTCATATCAAATTTGTAGGTAGTTGAAAATAGCAGCCAGATGCAATAAAAATATGAAAATAAAAAGAGAGGTGAAGAACTGGCAGTGAGTTAGTCAAAACTCCAGAGAGACACTCATTACAGCCTCTGATGTCAATCCACATTTCTTTCCCAACTTCCCTTGTTCCTTCTTCATCTCCTGGCTGACGTTGAAGAGCTGAATCCATTAACTGTTTTTAACACTATTCTATTGCATTCTGTAATACCCACAAGGAAATTCAACAGCAAAGGTGTATGGAACAATGATTTGATGACCTTAATTCTAATTGTAATTACTCCGATCACAAGGAGTAACAGTAAGAAGAGTAGGAGCCCATGAGAAAGTTTTTATTACTGTTACTGTATCCTTGAGTACAAGTATCACAGAAGTCCAGGCCATTTCTAGCAGCAAAGCAGGATTATGACCCTCATTTTTGCCTTCTTTTCTTCTTTCAAAATCATGAACTCCATCAAGCTAAGGCTGCCTGCAACCTTCACATCCCAGACTACTCCTTGGTCAAAAGGAAGCTTAGTCATGTCCTTCAAAAGTAGAGAAATATTTAAGGCCATTGTGCCTCTAACTAGATGACAACACAGAATAGACCAAATAAAGCTGTTATTCTGTAGCTTTAAAAAAAAAATAAATAAATAGATCATGTACAATGCCTACATGTAAATAAATATACAACTGTAGTTATCTAAGCCCAAAAGACATTTTTATGAGAAAAGCATTCAATTTGCCTTTATTGCTCCAATGAAGCAGGGCATCAATGTTAAGAAACATATATAAATTAATTTAAAGAAGAGAAGGAGGAGAAGGAGAAGAAGTAAAAGAAAAAGAAGGAGAAACAGTATTGATAGATTGTGGTATTAGTATTTTCTGTCTTTAATACACTTTTGATATGTGCTGTTTTAAAACTTGAGCCAAAACTTTTGAAAAGTTATTACAAAAAATGCTGCACGTGAACACAAAGATAGTTTTAAACTGAAGGAATGTGAATTATGCATTATGAATATAAAATAGGTATTTACATTTCTTACAAATTTCTGGCCAAAACTTTCTGACTCTTTTCATGTAATGAGACTACTTGGCTGGGACTGGGCCATTAATTTATATTCCAGACATTTAATACTATATATCAGAATAATCACACTATTCTCTCTCCCTTCAAGTCCTAGATCAAAGCATAAATTTATTTTGATTGAATCTGCTTTCTTTGGATAACATGTGGTACCCCTGTAGAACCTATCATCAGAATTTAGTATAATCTTTAATACAAATCTAGAATAATCAGAGAGACAGTCATATACTACCGCATTAAAATAAAATCTAATAAAGCCACAGCAGTTGCATTATTATAATGACTAACTGCTTGAGAAATAGGAGAAGACTGCTGTTTTTTTGTTTTTGGTTTTGCTCTGTTGTTGTTGTTATTGTTGCTTTTTGAACACTGCCAATAGTATTTTCCTTTAGTTTCCAGAACTAAAGAAGTCACAGCCTTTGTACAGCATAGCATGTCCAGTTTGATTTTTTTATGAAAATAAACAAAGACTACAATAGCAAGAATCTGCTACTGGTATTTTCTAGAAATAATTTTTCAGTGCTTCTTTAAATACTTAACTTTGTAAAAGGAGATATTTTTGTCCACTAAGAGACACTATTGTTTATTTCTGAGATATCTTTATTAATAAGCATTTATTCTCATTCAATGAGTACACTATTATAGTGATCAAATCCTTCTTAAGGATGATGGTGTCAAAAAGAATGTTCCAGCAGATGCACCTTTCACTTATATCAAGTCAATTCGAGAGGTTTTTCATCCCTTTTGTTTGTCACAACTTAAATTTCCCTTGCCCATAGCAGAAATAAGGTTGTCAAACTGAATTTTCAAGTTTATCAGTTTAAAGCCTCTTTTTAAAACCCTTAAAGTTATCTATATTGAATTAATTGCACAAATGCGTAGACCTGTGCTTTAACTACCATCTGAACAGACTGGGACATGGTAGATGAGGTGACTTTCTGCATTAGTGCATTAGCTGTAGCATTCCTAGGGAAAAAGAGACTTTTTCCCCCTTTTCTTCTACTCTGTGCTTGATTGTAAAACTACCACCTGCTTTTCAACTGACCATTAAGTCTGGCAAGGGAAAAAAAAAAAGAAAAAAAGAAGAAAAAAAAAAAAGAAAAACGATATTTAAAACCAGTTAAAATGCAGTTTTACTTTGAGAAGACATTCTTTATTAGGAAAATAAGAATGCCTTTCACACCACCCCAGATTTACTAGATTTGAGTAACACAAATCAAAGTCTAAAATCTTTTATTTTTACATAAATTAATGTCTACTTTGTGAACAATGTATTTTGATATTGCAGTTTCACTGTAATAGGTCCATGGAATTTAGAGACTGTTAACTCCCACCTTGTATTTAAGTCCATCAAGAAATTCAATCATTCACCCTCAGTGGGGATCAGTTCACTTGAAAACACTGTCTCTGTAACAAGCTGTCAAAAGGTAGCTCTTAAGATTAACATTATGGAATTTCACACTTCACCGGCCAAACGCAATGAGAGTCTAGTGATAACATGACAGAGGATTTGGCATTTTCCCTGTAGATATTTCAACTTTCATTAATTAGTTTTCTTGCTCTTTATTGGTGCTCACGCACCACACCACTGCCAACTAATCAAAAGTTATCACAGACAGATAGAATGTCTGAAAAGATTCACAATTCATCTTTCTAGTAGACTGAATACAACTACCACAAGTGGAAAAATTGTCTGTCCTCTGCTTTAATTTCTGATGTATGGCGTCAGAAGTTAAGATAACATCAGGAGAAAAGATGAAAGGAATAATTTCATATCCATTTCCTGTTTTCATTCCTGTCCTTGTCTTGGGACTGCACACATTTTGTCCCCAGTTCTGGTCTCATTATAATATTGTCTTACAATTGTCATAAGAACAGATTAATTCTCTGTCATTTTTTCTCTAATTTTAGAGAGTGATCACTTATTAAAGAAATGAAATAACACACTAGGAAGTAAATCATTTGTTAATATTGCCCAAGGAAAATAAATAAATAAATAAATAAATAGATAAGACATATTAAAAGCAAAACCAAACTAACAAAAATAAGGAAAAATTGATCCATCTAACACATAACTCTTTAGACTGCCAAAACTTCAAGATCACTTAGGTGAAAGGTGAAATTGTGCTGTGGAAGCACCTTGGCCACCAGGCAGATGCCTACTTAGCTGCTCTTGCACTTTCCATCTGCAGCAAGACAGATGGAAAAAAAAAAAAAGAAAAGAAAAGTTTTGTTCGTAGAGATAAAGACATGGATACTGTCAGTTACCACCATGGGCAAAACAGACTCAACTTGGGGAAAATTAATTTAATTTATTGCTAATTAAAATAATAGTATGGCATGAGAAGAAGTAAAACACCTTTCCACCTCCCTTCCCCATCCTCCTCACTGCAGGGTGATGGGGATTGAGGGGTTGTGGTCATTCCATAACAGCTCCTCTCTTTTGCTCCTTCCTCCTCATGCTTTTCCCCTGCTCCAGCATGGGTCCTCTCCACAACCTGCAGTTCCTTCAGGAAATACCCATCTTCTCCATGGATGCTGGGAAATACCTGCTCCAACATGGTCACTCCCCAAACTTCCACAGGCTGCAGTGGATCCTCTGCTCTGGCACCCAGAGCGCCTCCTCCCACTCCCTCACTGACCTCGTTGTTCCCTCTGCTGTTTCTCCCTTTCTTCCCCTCCTTCTTTCTCTGCATGGTATTTTTACCCTTTCTGAAACACACTTTTCCCCAAGGCACCACCCAGCCCTGCCCTGTGGTGGGGCTGTTGGAAATGTATGAAACCAGCTGTGTTCGGCACAGGGCAGCCCTGGCTTCTCCCCACAAAGGAGCCCTCCAGCTCCCATTCTCCCTTGTCCCCTACACCTTGTGAAGCTGCAAACAATATTTAGTTGTTTGACCATTGTTATAATCTTTCTGGGTGCTATTCTTAGGACTCCCATGATTTCATGCTATCGTCCTCCTTTTTTCATCATTCCCAGTGTACACCCATGAATAAACACTTGGGTGCTGTGAATTAGAATGAGTGTGTTGTAAGTGAATATAAAGGAAAAGAGAAAACAAATAAAAATACCTCTTCACTTCTATACTGTTTAGCCCATAATAAGGTTAATTTGCGAAGTATTCATGAAAATAGTTGAAGATTGGACAGTTTTGGCATGCTTAATCTAAGCCAAAATACCTTTTTTAAAAAATATATATTTTTTCTATTTAAGTTTGAACTTTTATGTGTGTTTTTACATGTAGGAAAGATTCCTATATAAAAAGGTCTTATTATATATAATAGATAGATTGATATGGCACCAAAATAAAATGACAAGCATTCAACCATGGGCTTCATCAGCATTTCACCAAGTTTTGCAGAGGTTGCTGCTAATGAAGAACCTCAAAAGCATTTATAGTATCTCAATACTTTTAAACTGTTCCCTTGACAGTAAGATTTATGCCTTCAAGATAATAAAGTAAAAGGTTATTTGACATAGGAATTATGTAAATGCTTTCTAATGGCAATCGATAATGAAAGCCAATGGGCTCACATACAGAGGATATGCATATAATTTTTTTTCCTTTTAAACTTCATTTGGATAGTAAAAATGGAATGTAAAGTTCAAAGTTAAGTTAAGCATGCCAACTGTAAATACACACTTTTATAACCTCAAATAATTTAATTCCTTACAAACATTAAGTTAAAATTTCTTTGTACAAATTTGAATGTCTAATTTATTTTAAATATCTAATGTTTAAAATGATGTGGCTTGGTCTTGTCTGGATGTGGCTGGTCTCGTTTTCATGCTTTTGAATGATCTACACATGGCTAAAGTGCAGATTTATTATTTAGAATTAATAATAATAAGTAATCTAATTTTTCATTTTCAGCAGTAAGAAGTTGCCAAAGAAATTATGAAGGGAAAAAAAAAAAAAGAGTTGGAAGGGACTTTGAGGTCTATCTGGTTCACCAAGACAAAACTTAAAATATTTTTGCCATTTCCAATAAATATTTGCCCATCTTCTCTAATAACTGATTAGTGTGTGACCTTCTAACACTTCTTGAGCCAGTCTTTCTCAGTATGTAACTGTCTTGAGAAAATACAGTTGAAAAGCATTTTTTTTCCAAAATCTAAATTAAATGCTTCTTTTCTCTAGACATCGGGAAGAATTAATGCATTCTCTTTTAAAACCCTCTTATAAGTGTGTGAAGGCTGTGGCCATATCTGATCTCTGGATCAGACATCTTTAGCTCCTTCAGTATTTCTGCATGGGTGATGTTTGCTAGCCCTCTGACAAGTTTAAGTCCTCTCCTCTGTACAGTGTCATTGGTTCAAATGCTCAAATTATGGCATCCAAAACTCTGTGAGGATTTACCAATACCTAATAGGGCAGAAGGATTTCACACATTACAAACCTGCTGATACATCCGAGCTTGATGTCTAGCTTTCTCATTACTGTGACAGTCTCAGTCAATGTTTGTATTTATGTTCATTTTAATCATAAACATTTTCTGTAGGATTGAACCTACACAGCTATTTTTTATCATTTGTATAGTTGATTATTTGCACTTTAATAGATTTTTTTTTTTTTTTCATTTTGGACTATAGCCTGTCTTCTCTGTCCATGTCTCCATTTGTCAACATCATTTATCATTTTATTTTTGACATCCACTATATTTGAAGTCCCTCCCATATGAGATTGTCTACAAATTAACAAGCATGCTTTCAGTTCTTTCATTCAAGTTGTTAATGACAATACCAAATAGTACCATACCTAGGACAAACCTCTGGATCCTTCTCAATGTAACCTTTTTGATTTGACAATAACTACAGCACAAGAACAAAATCTCAGATTTTTTTTTTCTCCCATCTGATATAATTTAATCTCCCTATGTTACTTACTGTGACATTTGCAGCTTCAGGTATATCAACAAAGCTTTATAAATTTTGATACTGTTTATTTTAAAATGAAAACAATAAAGAGGATATTGTTTTGACCCTATTTATTCCTGGAAATTCCATACTGGCTATTATCTCCTTGTTTCAAGTGCTCACAAATTATTTCATTGAATGATAACAACTTCCTGTCGTCCTTCCAAACTTCCTTCTAACGTGAGTACAATGCTTTCTTTTTTTTTCTAGTCTTTTAGAAACCTTTTCCTATCCTCCACACTTTCCCATAGAAAATGATTTTATTTTCTAGGTAACCGTGTGAATTTCACGAGACGCAACTGATTTCAAAACATCTAATTTATGTAAGCACTCTCTAAACTGCTATTTTCCTGTTTTATCAATTGGTCCTTGATACTGCTAGCCAGCTAATCACAGCTGACTCATTTTGTGAAGACTGCATTAAAAGGACATTAAACATGCTGCCTTCTCAGCACCAGCCTTCCATTTCTGCTGAACAGCAGACCAACTTGTCTGCCATTTCTCTATTTCCAAACTAACGAATTTTTAAATATATTTTCCTCATCATAACTCATTATATTACTTAAAATTTAAGCTTATCTTTTACACTTGGTCATCTAAACAGCTTTAATTTTCAGTATTTTTACTTTTTACATTTGAGGACACTGGAGACTTCACAAGATGATCTGTCCAGATGATCTGTCATGACCATCCTAGCTTTATGCTGCTTGAAATAGTTTATGCTTGTGACCTTTGATAGAGTTTAAAAAATTCCCAGCTGTCCTGAACTCTTTTCTCCATGTGTTTTGAATCCAAACTTCTCTGGTTCTACTACTTAATGATTTTTTCTCCTACTTAATGAATTTTGCTCTTTTGATTTTTTTTCCTGTTCTCCACTATTATACTGCAAGAAATGTGGACTATATATGGTCATTGCCATCTCAGTTTTGTTCTGCGTTCACATTAAGATTAGAATAATACTGAAAAATAAACATTTCTACAAATAGATCTATACATTGACTTCAGAGGAACTCTCCTCAATGAAAAACTTTTTCAGAGCAAGGATTCAAAGTCTCTTACTATAGCAAGAATGCCAATCTAGAGTGACGGTTCTGTCTTCTGTCTATAGGTTTTAGTCACAGAACCATACTGACTGTACTTCCATTAAGGAAAATGATTTGGAGTTTCAAGTTTACCTACAGCTTTTTTTTTTTTCCTTTCTTGACATGGAAATAGGCTAAGTGGTTACTTACTGTTGAAAGTTGTGTTTCCATGAAAATTAAAGGACAAAGTGTTCTCCGTCATTTTATATTCCTAATTGTAACATTAAAAGTAATCAGTAGAGACAAATACTATAAACGTAAATCATAAAGAAAATCTCTGTACATGAGGAAAGCAATAAATTCTAATATATATCCTCCCACTCTGTTTGACTGAAGAGATTTTTTCCCCTGTTTTATCTCCCACTCCTTTCCTAAAAATAATTAATAAGTCTAGGGATTTTTATATTTTTTTTTCACAACTCAATCACGCAAAACACAGTATTTACAGTATTATCAGAAACACATTGAATCTTTATCTATGGGGGTGGAAAGAGTCATCCCAAAGGCACTGGAAATATCTATCAACCATGTCCAAATTCAGAAGATGATCACAAGCTAGACACTGACAGTAAAGATCACCCTTGAGGATATTTAGAAGAAAATCCATCATCTGTAAAACTGAAATGATAACAGCCATTAGCTACCAGGGATGTATTCCTTGTCATTTTTCCTAAAGAGAAAATGCATTTACTAAAAAGATAGACTGTGACAAAAAAAATAAATAAATAAAAAGAAAAAAAAAAAACACTCCCAAGCTCCCCCGCCCCCCCCCCCCCCCCCCCCCCCCCCCCCCCCCCGGAAAAAAAGAAAAAGAAAAAAAAAGAGAGACCCTTTTTTGACTAAAAACACTAGAGATGAGAATAGGAATTACCTTCCTTATAAGAGTTACTCCTCTGAGGAGGGGGAGGAAGGCAAGTCCTATGTTAGTGCCTGTATTAAATCTCAAATAATTGAGAAAATACTTAGTTTTCTCTCAGTTTTCTAACTGAAGCGAAACATTTCTTAATGTCATTTTTTGGCTAGACAAGTGTAAGGTGAAGACCTCAACAGACTTTAAGTAAGGCTGATGTAAAAACACACAGAAAAACCATGGCAAGACTGCATTGCTTCAAAAGATTTTCACAAGCGTGGGGAGATACAGGGATAATTCATGTAAATGAAGCATTAAACATGCTTCAGAAAACAGAATCAGGATAACTAAAACCAAAAATAAGTAGGTGTCATAGTTGGTGACTGTTTTTTTTTGTTGGTGGTGGTTTGTTTTTTTTTTGGTGTTGTTGTTGTTTTAGCTGGTGAGAAACACAACAGAAAATAGTGCAAAAAATGAGTACCTATTATGAGTAGGTGGGTGGGTGCACGTGTACCTTTAATAACAGGTGAGACTAAAGAAAAATACAAAACAAGAATACTATAGGTTGTTCATTATCAAGATAATACTAGCACAATCAGGATACTGATTTGTTATACGTTGGAAAAATGAAAAAAAAGTTCCGTTAATTTGTAAGGAACCTTGTAACAATCTCATCTTTGCTTGGCCCAGGTTTCTGCATATCCATTTCTACAAACTTGGAGATGGTCAGCAAAATCCCTACTGAAAGCTATGATGCAGGTGCACAAATGCAAAAGAACTGTGTGTTGCATTTGAACTTTGGTTAGAAAAATCTATGGAAACTTGGCATCTGTTTCTGTATGTTCTTTTACAACTCCTCTGTACAATAGATTTATTTTAATTTCCAGTGTGGCTGGATCCTGCTGTCCACTAGGTAAGAGGCACCTCTGAATGTGCGGACTGAAAAAGCTTTTATTGCTGGAAAAAGAACTACCACTGATTCAAATTTCCCCAGCCTCTAGGAGAAAAATTAGCTGCAGCAAGGAATAAATTGGCTGAAATGCTCTTAACAGTTAGTCTGGCAATCAGTTGTAGTTTTAACTTTTGGCTGTACCAAACTGGCTCAGCCTATTGCCAGCTTAACTCAACTCACTATTATAAAAGCAGCGTAGCACAGAAATTTGTTTCATAGGAGGAAAAGAAATCAAGACTAAAGAGGAAACTCAAATTACTAAACTACTGTGCATGTGCTAAAAAAAAAAAAAAAAAAAAAAAAAAAAAAAAAAGTATTTCACATTTCACTCTGGATGAAGAAGTGAAGAAGTTCCTGTCAGAGGATATAGTCCAAATGGCATGTCTACGTGAACACTCAGAGATGCTTGAAATATCAAAAAAAAAGCACAACTGTAGTGTTGATTAATATTTTGATGACACTGACACAGATAGAAGAGAAGAGACACAGTTTATAAAGAACACCTCTTAGGTCTTCAGAAACAGAAATGTCATTTTACATGCATTGATAATTAGGCAAAACAGTCCAGGATAAAATATACATTTATAACCCTTGCTGATACCAAGGAATTTATATGTGCCACTGTTTTCCTGGAGCTTGTCTACTCAACTCAAACCCTTCAGAGTCATGGAATTTCTAGGTTCCATTAGAGCAATACTCAGTTCCAGTAAGCCATTGTACTGTGTTTTGGTAAATTATACATTGTTGTGTTTTTTTTCCATGTCTATTTGGCCGAAGAGTTCAGTAAGAAATTCTATGGGAAGTTGGTTTTGTTTTTTTTTTTCTTTATAAATTGTGAGTCCAGTATGTTACTAGAAAGTCCTGCAGATATTTCAAGTATTTGTTATCTGTATATGCTGAAACCCTTTTTAGAATTGTGTGCCACAGAATGTTTTGAAACACTTGAGAATGTATTTTTTAGTTTCCACTCTCTCTGAATACTATAGTCTTGTATGCAGTTTATAGGTTTCAGTCACAACCCCAATGTATGTATCACATACTTAGAGTATGAAACATATGTATATATACATGCATGTATACACATACACACATACACATAAATGAGAGGCACAGGTAGTAATACAAACTGGTCTACTAACAAGTTTGCAGGGAGCAAACAAGGCAGTCTGCATATCCTCAGGCTATTTCCCTTAAAAAAAATATATATATATATATTCAGTTAATACTGTGCTACCCTGATTTCAAAAGGACAAAAATATTTAATGTATTACTGCCTCCAGACATCTCCATATACATGGCAAATTAGTGTTCCTCAAAGTAGCATTTTTCTCTGTGAGAAAGTACATGAAGGATTATAACGCCATTCTTTCCAGCTGGAATTAGCAAACTTCAAATAAGATATGTTAAAATTCAAGCTTGACAGCTGATATTGAACGTGGTATAAGTTCTGCTTATCTAAAGACCACAGTCTAATGTAATAAACACAGCTAAAATGACAATCACTACTCACGTCCTTCTTCAAAACAAATTATAGCATACCTAGGGTTGTTCAAAAACTCCCATAAGTTCTCCACCAATACTGGTTTAATATAATTTTAGCACCAATTACTAATTTGAAGTCAAAGTCAATATGTTCAATGTAAATTAAAGAATTACATTAATTCACTTGAATATATAAATGAAATGAAGTTCTAGTCAGTTATATATATTCAAGTTTTTAATATGCCACAGTTTGTTCGTGCTACTTAGACCTGTGTATAAGATGGCAAAAAAAAAAAAAATGCACACTATCTGCTGCCAAAACATATCCTTCATTAATCTGTATCACTTGATTATTTATGTGGAAGGAAATTTAACAAGTCAAAATACTGACTTTTTTAGTTTGAATTCTGGTTTCAGCTGGGCTAAAAAAGTTCATAGCTCAAATCTGAAGCTAAGCAATTTGTTTAATTCAATGCCATTTCAGCTTTTTGTAATCACATATAAAGAGAACTGTCATTTACACAGTTTTATTTAAAATGGAAGTGTAAAATTAAATTTTAACATGTATTGAATGTATTGACAGATTAATGCAGAAATTTCAGCCAGAAAAGAAACATAATTTTCTCTATATATGCAGAGAGGTAGAAGAAAGAGCCTAAAAAGATCAGAAAGCAAACAAGCAAAAATAAATAAATAAATTAATTAATTAGATGTGATTTAAATCATCATTACCAACTTCAAGAATCAGCAAGGTATTGAGTTACCATCAGATGAATTCCTAGTCATGTCAAATCAGATGCAGGAAGAACATCACAAAGTTAATAGTAAGGTTCTCCTGCCTCTTTAGATCTCAGAAGGACAAGCCTTTATTATTAATTATTAATTAATTAATAATTATTAATTAATTATTATAAATAATTAATTATTAATTAATTAATTATTATTAACCTCTCAACATTGGTATACATCTTTATTATTTTGTTTATTTTTATATTTTTCTTTCTGATTAATCATGTAATAATAATTGGAATATATTATTGCAACAACTTTAGCAAATTCCATTACCGCAGAGCTAAAGCACTTGTCACAATTTGAACTTCACTTGATCTCCTTTGAAGCCCAGTGGCCTGACACAATATAGTAAAGCAAATTTTATTTAGCAAATTTAACAATTTAAGTACATTTCCTGCTTGATGTTAAACAATAAAAATAGAACATGAGAGGTTAAATTATATTTCTTGCAACACACAAGAAATTAAGTTTAACAAGTTTGAAAAGTTTAACAAGATCGCCTCTTGCCGAGGCGATTGGCTCCAGGGCAGACGCGTTCTGCAGCGGAGCGGGAAATCGGGACAGTCTTTTTTTCCAGCATCGAGGCCACTCGAGGGAGCAGCCAGGACCTGGCAGCCCTCGCGAGGGAGGCTGACGAGGCGTAGGCGGAGCCAGCAGTGTCCCCTCCCCGGCCGTTCAAAAGCAGCCCCCAGGGAGCGCAAGCGACCAGGAGCACGGCCAACAGGGAGGGCAAACAGGGCGTGGCGTGTCAGAAGGGAGTGGCATGGCAATTTGCGCGGCAGTTTGCCCAGGCAGGGAGAGCAGAGAGATCAGAGCGTTCCCCCCCCGCCCATACGAACAACTCCTCTAATGGCTGTCGACTGCTAGCTAGGCTGCAATGGTCTACACCAGGCAGAGCGCTCTCTCTAGAAAGTCTGTAACCACCCAGACTGACTGCCTGCTCAAAAATGCGGCAGTTTAGGTCTCTGGATGCATGGAGTGTCTGAGCCTACCATCTAAGGGAGGCAGAGAGACTGTGTGTGTGAGGTGTGAGCAGGTGGATGATCTGGTCCACCTGGTGGCAGAACTCAAGGAGGAGGTGGAGAGGTTGAGGGCTATCAGGGAGTGTGAAAGGAGAGATAGACTGGTGGAGTGACTCCCTGCAGGGCCTGAAGGAGAGGTACCGGGGTAAGACACCCCAAACGGGGGTGGACCCCCTGCCCTATTGCTGTCGGGCAGAAGGAGGGGACCTAGGAGTTGAGGAGGAATGGAGACAGGTCCCTGCTTGACCTCGCAGGTGACACCTGCCCCTACCGGCCCCACCTTCCCAGGTGCCCTTACATAACAGATTTGAGGCCCTGGAGCTTGAGAGGCTGGTGGGTGAGGATGAGGTAGAAAGTCTACCCAGGAGGATGCCTAGGGCGAGGAAGTCAACTCCATGCCTCAAGACTGCCTCCACCAAGAAAGATAGAAGGGTAATCGTTGTAGGCAACTCCCTTCTCAGGGGAACAGAGGGCCCTATTTGTCGGCCTGACCCTACCCGTAGGGAAGTCTGCTGCCTCCCTGGGGCCAGGGTCAGGGATGTTGCCAGAAAGCTTCCCAACCTGGTTCGCCCCTCTGACTACTATCCTCTTTTGATAGTCCAGGCTGGCAGTGATAATATTGAAGAGAGAAGCCTGAAGGCTATAAAATGGGACTTTAGGGGACTGGGACGGTTAGTGGATGGAGCGGGAGTACAGGTGGTGTTTTCGTCTCTCCCTACAGTGGCAGGGAGGGGTACCAAGAGGACACGGAAAGCCCACCTGATTAACACGTGGCTCAGAGGCTGGTGCCAACACAGAAATTTTGTGTTTTTTGACCATGGGGCACTTTACTCAGCACCCGGCCTGATGGCTGCAGACGGGTCCCTATCTCTAAGGGGAAAATGGATCCTAGCCCAGGAGCTGGCAGGGCTCATTGAGAGGGCTTTAAACTAGGGAAGAAGGGGGATGGGGCTGAAATAAGGCTTGTTGGAGCTGTGCCAGGGGGAACAATGGCAAGGCCTGGGGAGAAGGCAATGGCCCAACTGAAGTGCATCTACACTAATGTACGCAGCATGGGTAACAAAGAAGAGGAGCTGCAAGCCATCGTGCAGCAGGAAGGCTATGACTTGGTTGCCATCACGGAAACGTGGTGGGACCACTCTCATGACTGGAGTGCTGCAATGTCTGGCTATAGGCTCTTCAGAAGGGACAGGCAGCACAGAAGGGGTGGTGGTGTGGCTCTCTATATTAGAGAGTGTTTTGATGTTGAGGAACTTGAGGCTGGGAATGATAAGGTTGAGTCCCTATGGGTTAGGATCAGCGGGAAGGCCAACAAGGCAAGCGTCCTGGTGGGGGTCTGTTATAGACTGCCGAACCAGGATGAGGAGACAGATGAGGAGCTCTACAGGCAGCTGGAAGAAGTTGCGAAATTGTCAGCGCTCATTCTCGTGGGGGACTTCAACATCCCAGACATATCCTGGAAGCACAACACAGCCCAGAGAAAGCAGTCTAGGAGGTTTCTGGAGAGCGTGGAAGATAGTTTCCTGACGCAGCTGGTTAGGGAGCCTACCAGGGGAGGTGCCCTGCTAGACCTTCTGTTCACAAACAGTGACGGACTGGTGGGAGATGTGGTGGTCGAGAGCTGTCTTGGGCAGAGTGACCACGAAATGGTAGAGTTCTCTATTCTTGGCGAAGTCAGGAAGGGGACCAGTAAAACCACTGTCTTGGACTTCCGGAGGGCTGACTTTGAGCTGTTCAGGACGCTGGTTGGCAGAGTCCCTTGGGAGGCGGTTCTGAAGGGCAGAGGAGTCCAGGAAGGCTGGGCACTCTTCAAGAAGGAAATCTTAATGACTCAGGAGCGGTCTGTCCCCACGTGCCCAAAGACGAGCTGGCGCGGAAGAAGACCGGCCTGGCTGAACAGAGAGTTGTGGCTTGAGCTTAGGAGAAAAAAGAGGGTTTATAATCTTTGGAAAAGAGGCCGGGCCACTCAGGAGGACTATAAGGATGTTGTGAGGCTGTGCAGGGACAAAATTAGAAAGGCCAAAGCTCATCTGGAGCTCAATCTGGCTACTGCCATTAAAGATAACAAAAAAAGTTTTTACAAATACATCAACGCCAAAAGGAGGACTAAGGAGAATCTTCATCCTTTACTGGATACGGGGGGAAACTTAGTTACAAAAGATGAGGAAAAGGCTGAGGTGCTTAATGCCTTCTTTGCCTCAACCTTTAGCGGCAAAACCAGTTGTTCTCTGGATACCCAGTGCCCTGAGCTGGTGGAAGGGGATGGGGAGCAGGATGTGGCCCTCACTATCCACAAGGAAATGGTTGGCGACCTACTACAGCACTTGGACGTACACAAGTCGATGGGGCTGGATGGGATCCACCCGAGGGTACTGAGCAAACTGGCGGAGGAGCTGGCCAAGCCACTTTCCATCATTTATCAGCAGTCCTGGCTATCAGGGGAGGTCCCAGTCAACTGGCAGCTAGCAAACGTGATGCCCATCTACAAGAAGGGCCGGAGGGTAGACCCAGGGAACTATAGGACTGTTAGTTTGACATCAGTGCCAGGGAAGCTCATGGAGCAGATTATCTTGAGGGTCATCACGCGGCACTTGCAGGGTAACCAGGCGATCAGGCCCAGTCAGCATGGGTTTATGAAAGGCAAGTCCTGCTTGACGAACCTGATCTCCTCCTATGACAAAGTGACACGCTTAGTGGATGAAGGAAAGGCTGTGGATGTGGTCTACCTTGACTTCAGTAAGGCTTTTGACACCGTTTCCCACAACATTCTCCTCAAGAAACTGGCTGCTCATGGCTTGGACTGGCGTACGCTTCGTTGGGTTAAAAACTGGCTGGATAGCTGGGCCCAAAGAGTTGTGGTGAATGGAGTCAAATCCAGTTGGAGGCCAGTCACTAGTGGAGTCCCCCAGGGCTCAGTGCTGGGGCCAGTCCTCTTTAATATCTTTATCGATGATCTGGATGAGGGGATCGAGTGCACCCTCAGTAAGTTTGCAGATGACACCAAGTTAGGTGCGTGTGTCAATCTGCTTGAGGGTAGGAAGGCTCTGCAGGAGGATCTGGATAGGCTGGACCGATGGGCTGAGGTCAGCTGTATGAAGTTCAACAAGGCCAAGTGCCGGGTCCTGCACCTGGGGCGCAACAACCCCAAGCAGAGCTACAGGCTGGGAGATGGGTGGTTGGAAAGCTGCCTGGCAGAGAAGGACCTGGGAGTATTGGTTGATAGTCAGCTGAATATGAGCCAGCAGTGTTCTCAGGTGGCCAAGAAGGCCAACAGCATCCTGGCTTGTATAAGAAAAAGCGTGTCCAGCAGGTCTAGGGAAGTGATTGTCCCCCTGTACTTGGCTCTGGTGAGGCTGCACCTCGAGTACTGTGTTCAGTTTTGGGCCCCTCGCTACAAGAAGGACATGGACGTGCTCGAGCGAGTCCAGAGAAGGGCAACAAAGCTGTTGAGGGGTCTGGAGAACAAGTCTTATGAGGAGCGGCTGAGGGAGCTGGGATTGTTCAGCCTGGAGAAGAGGAAGCTCAGGGGAGACCTTATCGCTCTCTATAGGTACCTTAAAGGAGGCTGTAGTGAGGTGTGGGTTGGTCAATTCTCCCACGTGCCTGGTGACAGGACGAGGGGGAATGGGCTAAACCAGGGGAGCTTTAGGTTGGATATTAGGAAGAACTTCTTTACTGAAAGGGTTGTTAGGCATTGGAATGGGCTGCCCAGGGAAGTGGTTGAGTCACCATCCCTGGAGGTCGTTGAGACGTTTAGATGTTGAACTTAGTGATACGGTTTAGTGGAGGCCTTGTTAGTGTTAGGTCAGAGGTTGGACTAGGTGATCTTGGAGGTCTCCTCCAACCTAGATGATTCTGTGATTCTGTGAAGTGTTTAGAAAAGATTTTGTCTGAAAGTTTAGCTCAGGATATAGCAATATAAAAGTCATAGAATATGCTATGGGAAAAGGTCTTACATGTATGGAAACCTACAGTATTTTTTTTTCCCGAGGATATAACCTTAACATAGAATTATAATTTTTGTATTATTTTAAAAATCTGTAGACCTATAGATTATGAGAATGTTATAATTTCATCTTGGCATTTCATTTGCATTTCATTCTTAATAAAATTTCTTATGCGAGGATAAAATACCTCTGGGATTTGAGGACAACATTCTTATAGTGTTTTAGTTCAAAGTCTTCACATCGCTACACCTGAACGTTAAAATGACCTACCTAAAACTTCATACTGAAATTTGCATGCTAATGTTATCCTGTCAGTTATAATTATTGCTTGCAAAGAAAACAAAACAAAACAAAACAAAACAAAAATATTGACTATCAGGTGGGTATGGAAACTTGAAGAAATTAGTTCTCTTTATATATATATATATATTTATAAATATATATATTATATTTAATACCTAACTCTGCTATCTTTTTTTTTTTACAATAACTTTTCAGAAAATAAATTCATAAGTCTTAGAATCTCCTTATATTTCTGACTTTGTTATCATAGGAAAGATGGTTTCCTTTCAGCTTTGAAGGGTAAGGGAACTTTTAAAAGTAAAATCTGTAAGATGATGGTTGACGTGGTCATCTATGTAGCTAGCTGCTTAGAGTTTTTATTTTTTCTTAAATGTGCTTCAATGGAAGGCATAGTGATAAAAATTGCTAATTAATCTTGCTGATCAGTCAGTATTAGCATGCAGCAAAAGGTGAGAGAAAAAAAAAACAAGAATGGTTAAAATTGGAGAAACACAAATCAATAATAAGTTTAAAAAATGAATAAAAAAGAAGCAATCAGTGCGCATCTTGATTGATGACTTAACTGAGACAAAACAGGAAAAATGCTAAGGCCTGTTTCCTGCATCTGCTGTTTTCAGACTGTTGAAAAGCAAGTAGGATGGCACCCTGCCAAAGTCCATGAAGTTGTGCCTTGTGATTCATCCTCTCACAGCAGTCTGCTTTAAGCTACAAATCCCTTTCACATGGTATTTTTTTTTCACATGGTGCAACTTTATCTGTTTGGGTGAATACTTGTGGCTACATCTAGAGTAGTGCTGTAAGAGGTGCTGTGGTCTGGGTAGCACTGCTCATCTGGCTGTACTGTTAGGCTGTTGTTGCAGGCGACAACATAAGGGTGGAGGTCTGGCATGTCTTAGGTTAG
The DNA here is from genome assembly GCF_009769625.2 of Cygnus olor. Taxonomy (NCBI): domain Eukaryota; kingdom Metazoa; phylum Chordata; class Aves; order Anseriformes; family Anatidae; genus Cygnus; species Cygnus olor. Next base: position 45,921,423 of record NC_049171.1, read on the forward strand.
TGCCTGCTGGCATGCTCTCAGACAAATCATGGGCAAGTTTTAGTAGTTACAGAAAGCCAGGAATAATTCCTAAGTGGTTGAATGCAGGTGCTTTATTTCAGCGGCTGGGATAGTTTAATCCTACATTCAAGCATACTGTACCAGTTGGTATGAGCACCAGGGAAGAGGCTTTCTTCTGTATAGTTTATTGATATAAATATAATAAAGTTTCCCTGTATGCAGCATGGAAAGCTCTGGAGGACTAACTTAATTTGGTTTGTTTGTAAATATTTCCACTAATGAGATCTTGATTTATAAACATAAGTTATCAAGATCACCCTGAGTTTTTACTGTGCTTAGGGGAGTACCGTGAACATGACATATAATTCATATAGATTACATGTTTCCTTTAAGAACTGAGTTAACTGGGAATGTATTTCTATTTTCAGCATCTCTTCTCCAAAAACAAAATCATAATTTAACTAGAGGGAGATCATTGTTCAAGCAGCTAAAATTTAAACTGATGAGGAACTACCATCTTTTCTGTCATTGGTAACCAAAAAAGGCTAGTGGCTCAAGGGGCGGGGGGGGGGCGGGGGGGGGGGGGGGGGGGGGGGGAATGTGGGGGGAGAGAGTTTCAGCATTTCCATATTAGCAGTTAATTATTCCAAACAATGTGCAAATTAAGAACTATTCTCTAAAGGCTTCTATGAATAATTTAAAACAGTAAATAATTCCAAGCTCTTTGTAATTTGAAAAGTGACATGTCATGATAAAAAGAGAGTTATTAGCTAGTCATCCAGGTATAATTTAACACAGAAAGTAGAGTTCTAACTTACCAATATTTGAAAGAATATTAGAACAAGGGAGATACAACATCTATAGAGTTGTATTACTTAATGAAGAATGACTTTGAAATTTATTTTTAATTGCCTCCTGGTTTACTTGAGAAAACATCATAAATTGCTCCAGCTGTTGTAGATCAACACTTACAGGAGAGTCCTTATTCTGTGATTTTACAGGACCTCTAATAAACCAGTATGAACCTGGGACGAGGACATCTTAAAGCTACAAAAAAGATCATGGACATCCAATGAAAACGAGTTTCTTTCTTCACATTTTAACTTAAACTTAAAACACCTTTTTCTTCATTTTCAAATATTTTAGTAAGCTTGCATGCAATTTGTCCTAATTTTATTTCCCACTTGATTATCATAGAATCATGGAATGGTTTGTGTTGGAAGGGACCTTAAAGATCATCTAATTCCGCACACACAGACCACCACCAACACCTTCCATATTATCCTTGCATATTTTTGTTTATGTTTGCACACACATATATATACACTCTCAAACACAGTAAAAATAAAAAGTCTATTAAAAAAAAATATATATTTTTTTTACTGTAATATTATATTTGAGGTGTTGACACATGTTTTGGTTTAACCTGGCTGGCAGCTAAACACCACACAGCCATTCGTTCCCCCTCCCCCTCCCTCTCTGAGATGGGGGAGAGAATCAGAAAGAAATGAAAGGCTGTGGGTTGAGGTAAAGACAGTTTATTAGGACAGAAAAGAAGGAAAATAATAATAATAATAATAATAATAGTACTACAAATAATAATATGTACAAAACAAGTGATGCACAATGCAATTGCTCACCACCCGCTGACCGATGCCCAGCCTATCTCCGAGAAGCCGGTCCCCCCACCCCAGCCAGCCACCCCATATAATTGTTCAGCGTGACACCAGGGAATACCCCTTTGGCCAGTTTGGGTCAGCTGTCCTGGGTCTGTCCCCTCCCAGCTCCTGTCCACTGGCAGGACAGTGTGAGAAGCTGAAAAGTCCTTGGCTTAGTGTAAGCACTGCTCTGCAACAATTAAAACATCAGTGTGATATCAACATTATTCTCATCCTAAATCCCAAACACAGCACCCTACCGGCTACTAGGAGGAAAATTAACTCTATCCTAGCCGAAACCAGGACAACACAAAACTTTAAAAGTTACTTATAAATGCAGCTACTATTTTATGGCAATATCTATAAAGAATGTGTCATGGGACAGATTTGTCTCAAAGAATGTTAATCTCCTGAATTCGATGAAGTTCAGAGAAAAAAAAAAAAGATAAAGCTTTGTTGAGATAACACATACTGTTCACAGACGTGTAACAGTTTTTATCAACAACGGAAATACATACTATCAAGGTGATGAGGTCTGTTGTGGGCACACTCTACAGTGGAACAGTGGGCGTTCCTGAGCCAGGGAAACTCCAGGGGAGCAGGGAGCTCGTGCCAGTGGCTGATAGGGCATGGGCAGGACCAGCAGTAATGGTGAGCACATGCACCCACAAAAGGCAGCCCTAGGGACCTCTAGTGACTAGGGTGTGGGGCTGCAGTTTCTGTGGGATCATGTGCAAGGCAGGCCCGTTTATGGAGGAGGGTCATTCCACAGGCTGAGTGGTTGACCTGAAGTATTTGTAACCCAGCAACAGGGCTCCATTGTGTGACCATCTGGGTACAGCTAGCAAAGACAGTGAATAGAAGTCTCCCAGGGATCAGTGCTGGGTCTGGTATTCTTTAACTTACACATCAGTGATCTGGATGAAAGGACAGAATGCACCCTCAGCAAGTTTGCTGATAACCAAAACTAAGAGGAGTGGCTGATGGCCCAGAGTGCTATGCTGCCATTTAGAAGGATCTTAACAGTCTGGAGAGATGTGCAGAGAGGAACCTCTTGAAATTCAGCAAAGGCAAGTGCATGGTCTTCCTGTACCTAGGAAGGAATAACCTCAGTACAGGCTGGGGGCTGACCTGCTGGAAATTAGCTCTGCAGAGAAAAACCTGGGAGTCCTGGTGGACAATGCATTGACCATGAGCCAGCAATGTGCCCTGAAGGCCAGTGGTATCCTGGATGCATTTGGAAGAGTATTGCCAGCATGTCAAGGGAGGTAATCTTTCTCCACTACGCAGCTCTGGTGAGGCCTCAGCTGGAGTGCTGTATCCAGTTCTGGGCTCCCCATTACAAAAGAGACATGGAGCTCCTGCATGAGAGTCCAGCAAAGGGCAATTAAAAAGATTAAGGGACTGAAGCATCTGTCCTATAAGGAAAGGTTCAGGGAGCTGGGCCTTTTTAGCTTGGAGAAGAGAAGGCTAGGAAGATCTGATCAGTGTGTATCAGTATCTGAAGGAAGGGTGTCAAGGAGGTGGGGCCAAAATTTTCTTACAGGTGCCCAACGATGAGAGGTGTATGTAACACAGGAAGTTCCATTTGAACATGAGGAAAAACTTCTTTACTGTGAGGGTGACTGAGCACTGGAACAGGTTGCCCAGAGAGGTGGTGGAGTCTCTTTTCCTGGAGATATTCAAAAGCTGTCTGGTCACAGTCCTGGGTAATGTACTTGAGGGTACCCTGCTTGAGTAGGGGGTCTGGACTAGATGGTCTCCAGAGGTCCCTTCCAACTTAAACCATCTTGTGATTCTGTTATTAATTTTATTTTTGTAAGATAATTATTTTTATTTGAACTTTAGCTAGTTTTGTTACAACAGAAAAAGTCTGATCAATTGGGAATGTTCTATCCAAATGACCAACTTCTTTTATCACTGTGGAAATGCGGTGATATTCAGAGTTGATAAGCTGATAAACCACACTGTTTGTCTTTATTTGAATAAATATACACATTATTCCAATGAGAGGAGACCTTGCCCAAGGAATGAGAATTCTAAGCCCCTCAGAAGACAATTTCTTTTACAGTGCATGGAAAACCATTTACCTTTGTTAAAGATTTTCTCTGTTATTTCAGGTATTTCACTTGAGTTTAGTGGACCGCTTTATTTTTATTCCTGCTAATGGAGTACAGAAATGGAAAGGAACAGATCAGGGAAAAAGAAAAACAAACAAAGAGGTAAGGAGTCATAACTGTTGTATTTCATACTAGTTAATTTGTAACTGAAACAGATAAAAAGCCTCTGTATAAGGTAGAAAAGCAACCTCTAAGAATTTTTTTAAGTATACTGAACTTAATTATAAGTAAATGCCCAGTTTACACAGACCTGAATATTAAGCAATGTGCATGCAGGGGCTGTTTACAGTTTTGTACTTTTAATCTAAAAGACTAAAAAATGTCTTCTTTATAGACCCATGTTTTTCTGAAAGTGTTTGTCTATAATTAAGCTGAATTATTCAGTTAATCATTGAGTCCTTCGGCCATTTTTTTGCAAAACAAAACTAATTCTGATGTTCAATGCAATGGATGCATCCAAGAAAGACAGAGGTTGGAGTTGAGATATTCAGAGTCCCACTGCCAAGTAGGAGGTTATGAACACTAATCAGTCTATTATTCATAGAATCATAGAATCATTAAGGTTGGAAAAGACCTCCAAGATCATCTGGTGCAACCATCCCCCTACCCACCAATGTCACCCACTAAACCATGTCCCTAAGCACCAAGTCCAACCTTTCCTTAAACTCTCCCAGGGATGGTGACTCCACCACTTCCCTGGGCCTGACAGTTCCAATGCCTGACTACTCTTTCTGAGAAGAAATGTCACCTCGTTTCCAACCTAAACCTCCCCTGGCGCAACCTGAGGCCATTCCCTCTAGTCCTATCACTAGTTATCTGTGAGAAGAGGCCGACCCCCAGCTCCCCACAACTTCCTTTCAGGTAGTTGTAGAGAGCAATAAGGTATCCCCTGAGACTTCTCTTCCCCAGACTAAACAACCCCAGTTCCCTCAGCCGCTCTTCAATAGGACTTGAGTTTCAGGCCCTTCACCAGCTTCGTAGCCCTTCTCTGGACACGTTCCAGAGCCTCGATGTCCTTGTAGTGAGGGGCCCAAAACTGAACACAGTACTTGAGGTGAGGCTTCACCAGAGCAGAGTACAGGGGACAATCACCTCTCTGGTCATGCTGGCTACAGTATTCTTAATGCAAGCCAGGATACAGTTGGCCTTCTTGGTCACCTGTGCACACTGCCAGCTCATGTTCAGGTGAGAATCAATCAGCACCCCTAGATCCTTTTCCTCTGCACAGCTTTCCAGCCACTCTGCCCCAAGCCTGTCACTTTGCATGGGGTTATTTTGGCCAAAGTGCAGGACCCGGCACTTAGCCATGTTGACCCTCATCCTCTGCCCATCGATCCAACCTGTCCAGGTCCCTCTATAGGGCCTTCCCACCCTCCGGCAGATCGACACTTTCCCCCAGCTTGGTGGGAAAATTCCTGCAATTCCTTTCTTCTTTCTCTTTAATATAAATCTTTGTTCTTGCAACTGTAGTACAGCAAGCCTGTTTCCAAGAGACTATAGCTCTCATTGTTCCCTGGTTTACATATCAGGAAAGTCACTTTATGGGTCAGATGGCAGAGACTGAGCCCAACTTCCACATTTGTCATAGAAATACCCAATTTGAATAAACTTTTTAGTTTTAAGCTAGTAACTGTGGAGACAACAGCCATAAGAGCTATGTTTGTAAAGACTGGAGGGCTTCTGAAGATGAATTTTCTTGCAAGGGGAACTTTCATAGCAAAGACAATGCTAAACATCTGAAATGAGCAGCAGTGGATAGTAGTTGTAATATTAGGAACGGAATTTACAAAACAAGGAAACATGGCAGACTCTGTCTCGAAGCAGAGTACCTTCAACTGAGACTTTAGCAGTGTTTTTTGAGTGTAAATATGGTTTTCCAAGTAAGATAGAATGCAATATTTTGTCAGGATATTAATATTTATAACATGAGTCATCTGAAAAGCATCATAGATACATGGCCACAAATGACTGCTCACTTGGATGGAGTTCTATTCGGAGTTTTGCTTGCGCTACTTACACAACAAACAGATGTCTTCTGAGATCTTTAAGTAGCTTGTGATATTTGAGAAGGTTATGGCTGGGCAGCATGAATACAGAAGGAGAAGTTATGTACCGTGAACTGGTTCAGAAAAAGGGTATGTGGTTGCTTTATATATGGTTTGAATAAATTAATAATCAGTTGCCTTAGGAAACAATACACGACTGCAAATATATATATATATAGTAGACTTTAGACCAGCATAAATTTAGTTTAAAAGGGTTGTATAATTAAGTTATGCTTAAAGAAACATAATACAGAAGACTAATTTTGTATTTTTATAAATAATTTGTTTCTGGAGGGAAAAACAAAATAAAAAATAAAAAATTGTTACTGGGGTGAGAGCCTTAATACAATAGGCTTTCTATTTGTATGCTTTCCTGTCATTTCTGGAGTAGGTGTGACCTGTTCTGGACCCAAAGTCTGACCTCAGAAAGAAATTTGTGTCCTCTCCACAGAAGAATATGCCTTATTTCAAAATTGTAAGAATCTCATATCTGAAGTGCTGAACTTTTCAATAGCTTGGGATGTCACTAGGAAGTTCTCTCACAAATTTTTATTTTTTTTAAGCCATCCAAGTAATGAAAGGTAATTTTATTTACAAGTTAACTATCTTCTAGATTTCAGTCTTGTTTTCTTGCAAAGATGGTGTGATTAGATTTAATAGGAATCTTCTTTCCAACTATTTTTAAACTAAAACTTCTCTAAATAAAAGACTTCACAAAAGTCCTTTCTGATATCAGTGCAGTATGACCTAGGTAATTCTCAGGGTTCCTTGTCCAAGGATTCTTGGTACAATTTTGGCTGTTGGACATTCCTCATGAGGTTGAAGTTAGATTTAAGGTCTCTGTGCCACAGACGTAATTGCCATAGGTCTGTGGCAATTGTATTAACTATAGAAAAGCACTTTAATATGGAAATTGTTAAAGAGTTCATTTATTCCAACAGGACAAAGTGATTCTGTGTATGCAAACTGTGATTCAAAAATGTTAAAACATTGAAGAAAAAGTACATTGATTATTTTAGGTACACAAAAATTTATGCTGACAGCTTTATGATGCAATATGTAATATACACGTGTATAACCAATGCATTTGTGTCTATGCTGTGTTGAAAAAATGAGTTGCAGTAATTAATTATCTGTTTCAGTTCAATTTGCTTTCTATTGAAAACATCTCATGCTGTTTTATAGTACTTAATAAAATCTAATCCATTAGACAATGTGATAGAATCTTAACATAATATATACTGACTGCAGACCCCCTTTGGTTCTAAAACCAATTTATATGTAGATTATACCCATTTTAAATCTCCTGTGAAATAATTTAGTTTACAGTTTCAAATAGTACCAACAAAGTACTTCTTGAAAGCCAACATCAAGTTCACAAACTCTTTCCATTGTGCTCTTATTGTTAACAAAAAAAAATTTTAAAAAAGTTCAAAAATAAAGATTTATTTTTCAAGATACAAACTAAAAAATCGCAGTGTTCATTAATGTCAAAAACAAACAAAAATGAGAAAAATACACTGTAACTTTGGAACCTGTTTTGAAAGTTCACTGCTTGCATATGTAGAAACATGAATCCATAGATAGAGCAATGATAAATTTCCTGGAATAGCAAACAGAAAAACAAACAAACAAGCAAACAAACAAATAAAAAAAAAAAAAAAAACACTTATTTTACTCACCATGAATGGATTTGTCTAAACCAGAATTGATTGCAAAAAAGGGTTTATGCTTAAAAAAAATGTTTAAACATTGTGTCATTGTCCTTTTAATGTGAAGTTCTGAATGGTATGTATGCTTTTTATTTTTTTTTTTTTTGCTTAGAAAGTGTAACTGTATTAAAAAAAAAAGAAATTAAAATAATTTATCTTTAAATAAATAGCTTTCTTTCTTACTAAAATAGATACTTAGAAGCAAGTTCAATCTTTATATATCGTACAGAACCAGAAGAAAAAAATACAACTGAATCTTAACAATTGCAGGACAGAAAAATTACTTCCCATACAGCCATATGAAAAAAATTGCGCACCATTATAATAATCAATATGAACTTTATTTATGTCGAGCAGAAAACATTAAAAAGAGTAAATTCTATATATCTGTCTTAAATTTTAGTATTCTATTTACAACTGCTTGCTGCTGTCTTCTAACTTCTAAAAATAAACAGTATTCTACTCATTTTATGTGAACCATCACTATATATCTCACTTTTGGCTGTTGATGGCTTTGACTGTTGAATCCATTACTAGAGAAAAGGTCAGAAATTGCAAGCCCCTATCTAAGATGCAGGAGTCCTTTAATATGTTCTATAGCAGCCTACATTTGCAGAAGAGGCCTTCGCATGATGCAATATTCATATGGCCCCAAAAATCCTTCTTTTATGGCCATTCTAAAACGGGGAAAAAGGGGAAGCTTGGTCCTTGCAGTGCTTTTCAAAATAGAAACTGGAAGATCTATTTCTCTGTCCTTTTAAATAGTAAGATAATAGAAGAATGAAAGTCATTTTGACCTCTATTTCCAATTTTACCCATAAAATGCTTTTAGAAATAAGAAGGGATAAATTAGACAAGACAATTGAAACTGGAAATTCATTTAGTGTAATATTTATTTATGTCAAATTATAATTCTCATGTAGACATGGTAATACATTTCTGAAGCCAGGAACACTCTTCTCAGAGGGATATATTTTGTTTGGCACACATCTAAAAGTAAGCTTTATCCTTGGTAGCATTACCCTATTTATAAAAATATGTAGGAATCATGCTGGCAATATTTTATCAAACACAGTCAAAATTTATGATTTCTGTAGTTAGGCCCAAGTGTCAGAAGAGAATTGTTGTATTGTTTCAGTTCTTTCTGAGAGATTCAACTCTTATTTCAACATTTCAAAACTTGACAATTAAGCCTATGTGAATTATCATAAGCTGGCTCAATAGTTGAGAATGAAAAAGAACAGCCAGCATTTAGAGTAGGAACATTGCTGTAAAGATGGAGTTTTTGGGATAAGAATATATCATGGTGTCCGCTACTAAGAAAAATAACAATTGTCTGAAAAGTAAAACACAGACTTCTCTAGCACTTGATAATGGCTATATAAGTAATAGAGGACAAAGTTACAGCACCTGTGAGAGAAGAGTGTTTCCAGATATTGATGGAAAGATCTTTTTCATCCTTCCCTCCCCTACTCCAATTTTATATTCAAATAAGTTAAAAAATAAAACTAAAAAAATATATATATTCATTTCTTCATTGGAACTTTTCACATAAAACAATTACTCCAAAGCCATTCTAAATGTCTTTGAAATGAAAGAGAAGAGGGTCCAAAAAGATTTCTCAGCATTTAAATATAAATCTACAAAACCAAAATAACTGCATAGCTGTTTAATAGGATAAATATTTAATTATTTTCACAATGGCCTTTGATGAAGTAAATTATCCACAGCCATTTTAAATGTCAGAAGAATGGGATTGAAACTTCAAATAATTTTTAACACAAATTAAGGTCCATAGATTTTTTTTTTCTCTATGCCTGTTTAAAAAGTGGAATACATATTTTTTGATTTTGTGGAATAGTTATAAAATAGGTTATCTACAAACTTATTTTATGAACTGTGGTGTAATTCCAGAGCTTTCTCCATAGAGGAACAGTTACAGTAGTGCCTACAGATACCAGTGTCTAGTGGAAACTACAGAAACTGCACATTACCTTCTTCATGTCAATTAGTCCTTTAAGGCATATAGAAATGCCTCATTATATTCTCAGTATCACAGCAGAAATGAATGAAATGGGAAATATTTTATGAATTTCATAACGTTGAAAAAATGTTATTTTAGTTCTCTGTATATAGTGCTTTCTCTATTGTTACAAACAGTATAATTGAGGCATATTCCTGTGTTCACCATGTATATTTAAATTTTCCATGATTTTGAATAGGTACAGTTTCTCAAAAGATTGTGCAAAGAATGCAAAGAAATGTGAACAATTTAAGTTCATAAAGCTGATTCAGCTTCATGCCAGTAGCAGGTGGCAGTAAAGGGATGAGGCCAGATTGTTAGCTCCTGTAAGTATTAGAATAGCTCAGCTGATGACAGTGGGTATGTGATCCAAGTTCCACAGATAAAATTTTAGGTCTTATATGAGCTGTTTAGAAAATAACTCTGACATTGAGCTAACTTTGTCTTCTTGTCTGCTTTCTTTGTTGAAACAAAGTTGGTCTAATTCTGCCACTGCAGCTTCAGTGATTTCTGTTGTGAGCTTCAGTGATTTCAGTTCTATTGATTACAATACAGCTAGTTGCATGAATAAAAGAAGGTTCTTGCCATGCTTCCAAGAAGTGAGAATGTTTGTTTATTACCACAAAACTGGATCAGCATGAGTCATTCCACATAAATGTGTAAAATTGATTTTGACACACACACATGTTTATTGCAATATATTCTTACCTGTAATGTACTCTTGTTTAGTTGTAATGAAATAGTTCAAGATTGTTCAAATTGTTGTAGCTTTATCATTTTAAGGAAGCATTTTGTTACATATTTCAAAACAGTTATATTTAATAGTTCAGACTAACAGCCCAGATCTTCATCTTGGCCAGAATCCTGTTTCAAATATTGGTCAAAATCTGGTTTTAAGAGAAGAGCAATAACAAGAGTAGGAAATCGGGGAAGGGGGGCAGGAAACCTGCGTGGATGAGCAAGGAGCTCATCGATAAGATCAAAAGGAAGAGGAAGGCCTATGAAATGTGGAAAAAGAGCTTGTCCTCTTGGGAGGAGTATAGAAGTGTTGTCAGGGCCTGCGGGGACGCGACGAGGAAGGCTAAAGCCCACCTAGAGATGAGGCTTGCAAAAGAGATAAAAGATAATAAGGCTTTTTCTTAAAGTATGTAAACAGTAAAAGGAAGACTAGGGATAATGTGGGTCCCTTACTTAACGAGGGGGCTGTCCTGGTAACGGGAGATGCCAAGAAGGCGGAGATACTGAATACTTTCTTTGCTTCAGTCTTTGCTTCAAGGACTCCCCCCCCGGGACTCCTCGACCCTGGCGGGAGGACAAAGGGGCTGGGAAATGGAGGGCTCCCCCCTGGTTGACGAGAGAGTGGTTCGGGAGCGTCTGAGTGGGCTCAATGCACACAAATCCATGGGTCCCGATGGGATGCATCCACGTGTGCTAAGGGAGTTGGCAGAGGTGATCGCCGAGCCACTCTCTATCATCTTTGAAAAGTCCTGGAGAACAGGAGAGGTGCCTGAAGACTGGAGGATAGCCAATGTCACTCCGGTCTTCAAGAAGGGCAAGAAGGAGGATCCGGGAAACTACAGGCCAGTCAGTCTCACCTCTGTCCCTGGAAAGGTGTCGGAACAGCTTGTTCTGGATGCCATCTCCAAGCAATTGGAAGAGAAGAATGTTATGAGGAGTAGTCAGCATAGATTCACCAAGGGGAAGTCGTGCTCGACCAACCTCGTTGCCTTCTATGATGGCATCACCAGCTGGGTAGATGGGGGGAGAGCAGTGGATGTCATCTACCTTGACTTTAGCAAGGCTTTCGATAGTGTCTCCCATGACATCCTGATAGCAAAGCTGAGAAAGTGTGGGATAGAGGAGTGGACAGTAAGGTGGGTTGAGAACTGGCTGACTGGCCGAGCTCAGAGGGTGGTGATCGGCGGCGCAGAGTCTGGGTGGAGACCTGTGACTAGTGGCGTTCCCCAGGGGTCGGTGCTGGGTCCGCTCTTGTTCAACATCTTCAGCGACGACCTTGATGAGGGAATAGTGTCTGCCCTCAGCAAATATGCTGATGACACAAAGCTGGGAGGAGTAGCTGACATGCCAGAAGGCTGTGCTGCCATTCAGCGAGACCTGGACAGGCTAGAAAGATGGGCAGGAGGAAACCAAATGAGGTTTAATAAGAGCAAGTGTAGAGTCCTGCACCTGGGAAGGAACAACCACACATATCAGTACAGGCTGGGGGACAACCTGCTGGAGAGGAGCTCTGAAGAGAAGGACCTGGGGGTCCTGGTGGACAACAGGTTGACCATGAGCCAGCAGTGTGCCGTCATGGCCAAGAGGGCCAATGGGATCCTGGCATGCATTAAAAGGAGCGTGGCCAGCAGGTCAAGGGAGGTGATCCTCCCCCTCTACTCTACCCTGGTCAGGCCTCACCTGGAGTACTGTGTCCAGTTCTGGGCTCCCCAGTACAAAAAAGACAGGGATCTCCTGGAAAGAGTCCAGCGGAGGGCCACAAAGATGATATGGGGCCTGGAGCATCTTCCCTATGAGGAAAGGCTGAGAGACCTGGGTCTGTTCAGCCTGGAGAAAAGAAGACTGAGAGGGGATCTCATCAATGTGTATAAATACCTGAGGTGTGGGAGACAGAGGGATTTGGCCAACCTCTTTTCAGTGGTTTGTGGGGACAGGACAAGGGGTAATGGCCACAAGATAGAGCACAGGAAGTTCCACACCAACATGAGAAAGAACTTCTTCACAGGGAGGGTGACGGAGCACTGGAACAGGCTGCCCAGGGAGGTTGTGGAGTCTCCTTCTCTGGAGATATTCAAGGCACGTCTGGATGCCTACCTGGGCAGCCTGCTCAAAGGAACCTGCTTTGGCAGGGGGGTTGGACCCGATGATCTTTTGAGGTCCCTTCCAACCCCTGTGATTCCGTGATTCTGTGAACATGGCCCACCATAGTGAGTCCAACGATTACTTTTCCATTGCCTATTTCCAGTTCATGAGATCTTCTACACTGAAACAGGTTGCCTATTTAATAATATTTAGAGGGCTTCTCTTTCTCTTCCAGGCTCCCCTTGTTCAGTCTTCTCTTAAAATAAATAAATAAATAATCTTTTAGCTCCACAATTCTATTACCCTTGTATGTGAAGTCATCTCCTTTTGTTTCTTATTAACATGACTGCTGGCAGCTTTTATTGATGTTCCCTAGTGCTTATCCGGGAAGATAAAGTGAAGAGTCAACCACCATTCACCTTATGTCACTCATGATTTTGTAGGTTAGCATCTCATACTCGCTTCCCCCCACGAATTATTTCTTAACCATGAAGTTATATCTTGATATATAGCTGATTTTTCTCCATGCATTCTCCCTTTCTTGTGTAGCATTTAAAATGATTATTCAGAGGATCCCATCACAGACTGGAGTAGGAGTATTACTATTGTCTGAATAAAGCTGATCTTCATTTTTCCTTTCAAATCTTACTCTATTTCCAGATTGTTGTAACTACAGTAGTGAGATTACCATTTACACCACCAATGACTTACTTCAACCAGTAACATGAATTTCCACTCTATATTTGGATCTTTGGATTAAGTGTTCATTTAGCTAATAATTTGGGAGGGAAAAAAAAAAAAAAAAAAAAAACAACACAAGTGAGCTTCTTTCGTTTATGCCAGAATGTAGGACAAATCATGAGTTACTTAATTCAGAGAGGAGCAGAAGAAAAAAACACAAACATTGAAAACTATTAGAACTTTTGGTGACAGATGATATAACAATAGTCATATGAAAATGCTATACAGTTTTTTAGTAAGCGTAAAAAAGATGTGAGGAGTAACTGTTACTATTTAGAAACCGCATTAATATTTTTGCTCCAAGTGCATTGCTTGAGTAGTCAAAGGAAAACATCTGCCCCAGCACACTTCTCATGGACCTATTAATGACTCAGCTTTTGCATTTGGTATGCCTAGACATATTTCTTTCATTCTCTTTTGAAGAAAGATTTTCACATTTGGTAAATAGCATTTGTTTTGTTTTGTTTTGTTTTCATAACCACCATCCATACTATGACGTTTCCAGCTTTGGCTTACCTTTATTTTATTTTTCTGCCTTTTTATAGGTGCTTATATATGGCAGATTTTTGATTATTTATTTATTTATTTCTGTTCCAGAAAATTCTAGGTCATTAAGATCTAGTTTCTATAACTTAATAAATATTTGGCATCAAATCCTTGTGTAGCCTTTTTCTGTGGTCTGAGGAGAGAGGCAATTAGACAAGCATTATATTTTGACTCTTCTAGGCAAGTGTTTATGGTTTGATTGCTGATCTCAGTTCAATGAATCTAAGAATACATTATAGTAGAGAAGATGAAATGTCTCAAGGGTAGATGAATCCTACTTCATATGCTTCATTCAATCCAAACAGTGACCATATTCTTTCTTGCAAATGGTTACATCTAGCTGTTTTTACTCTGGGTGCATACATAGCACTATAGATGTAAATCAAGATGTAAAAGAAGTTAAATCCTCTGACAGAGGATACACAGGAAACTGGGGATTCTGTTTGACAGCAAGTTGAATATGAGTCAGCAGTGTGATCTGGCAGCCAAAAGGGCCACCTGAGGTGCATCAAGCACAGCATTGGTAGCCAGTTGAAAGAAGTGATTGTCCAATTCTACTCTACGCTCAGCTCAAGTACTTTTGTGCAGTTTGGGGCACTACAATATAAAAAAGACATAAAACTATTAGAGAGCATCCAGAGCAAGGGCAACAAATATGGTGAAGGGTATAAAGGGGAAGACATATGAGGAGTGGCTTCATTCGCATGGTTTGTTCAGCCTAGAGAAGAGGAGAGTAAGGCAAGACAGTAAATTTACTACAGTAAATTTATGAATAAAGAGTATAATAGGCCACTCCTAGCTGAGGGGAACATAACTCATCTTGTCATGCCTCAGAACTAGCTTGGCTCCTTTGTAACACATTTTGTACAACAACTGCATATGAACCACAGAAGTCTTGCTTTATTCTCAGCTACAGTTTCAAGCAGAGGAGAATCTGGCAACAGTTAAGGAACAGGGTTTATTTATTTATTTATTTATTTATTTATTTATTTAACATGGTGGTGGCAATAGGATTCTGTTTTTGTTTTTACCCGATTTTCAATTCTTGTAGTCACCCTAATATATAAGAAGCTTGAAAGTTGTTTTTACTTTATTATGCATTGCTGTAAGTTCAGTGATTAATTTTCATGTGGAATATTTTAGACTGACTCTTACAAAGTCTGTGATCGTGCTGTGTGCCTGCGAGGCGCTCTGTATGATTCCAGCCTTTCAGCTGAGTTACCTGAAGGGGCAGAGCGTGCAGTGACACTGTAATCAGAGGCTGGATACAAGAGAGATCCAAGTAAGTGTTTAGCTCAGCAGTCCCCTAAGAGGGAGCACTAATCTGCTGTCTGGCCAAGTAGCGCGTTTGTATTGGTGACCAGTCAACATCCAGGCAGTTTGGAGCTGGTTTGGGGATGGCAGAAGTTACTGCATGTCAGGAAGCAAGGAAGGAGATAGGTGATTTTAAAGGTTGTGGGGAAAATGGAAGGTTTTGCAGGGAAAAAGACTGAAGAAAGTGTACACCGGAGAAAGTAGAGATAATTGCAGTATAGGAAGTGCGTGAAAATAGAAGAAAAAAATCCATGGACTAGTTTAATTAACAAAACTGTTTGTATACTTTATATAACCTAAATGTGAATGTGTGGTGCTATTCTACCTTCATGTTTTAATCCAAAGGTTAGGAGCTATATGTAAACATTTATAAATATCTCTGGAAGAACAAACAAAACTTCACAGGCGCTACAAGCATACACAACCCTAAAATTTTGGCATGCCTTGGTAGCAATTTCTGTAGAATGCATAAATGCACTTTACAAAAGCTACTTGGTTCTTGCAGAAACCTTTACAGTAGCAGTAGGAAGACAATTAAAGCATTGCTCAGTCTTACTATTTAAATGAATGCAGATAGTAATACCTTACAGTTTCTTGTTTCAGTAAGAATCTCTTGAGCTGTAGGAATGAAGCTACAATTGCTTTTTGAGACAGCTTGATATATAACACCTCTCGGAGTTGAGGGGCAACAGTTTTTGTTAATACTAACTTCTGTAGCTGGTTAGTGGTTTTCTTGATGTTAACATTAGAAAAAACTTCTAGATAGCGGTGTCCATTATGACAGTTACAGTCAGCCTGAAGGATGACCAATTTTGGTCATGGCAGTGTGAGGTAATTCATCAGAAATTGCAAAATAGCTTGTAGGAAGCAGGGAATTTTTGAGTGTGTCCAAGAGAATAAACATCAATTTAATGCTAATCTCAGAGGTGGCAGCAGGTGTTGAATGTAAAGTCTTGCTCTTGGGTTTGTGTCTTTCCTAATGTATGGGCCTTGTGCCCATAAGGTTATCTGCACTGCTGCTTCAGTATATATACCCCTACCAAGAGTGGTGTGTGGGGGTAAGCAAACAGTGCATTTTTTATAATTATTTTGTTTGGCTTGGAAGGAAGCTTTGATTTGTATGCCAGGATAGGCTCAATCTTCTTCTCATATGTACTGGCATGCATGCAAAAAGACAGCGTATTAACAGAAAAAAAATAAAATAAAGTCAAGTATGCAGAAATTTGAAAAAAGTCAAAAATAACTTTTCCTGTTCAAACCTGATTTGGCCACTTTGAGCATGTGCAGTACACTGTAGACTTCAATTGAACACATTCTGGACCCTCCCCTGACATTTTCCCATGTTCCACGGCCAAATCTACACATCCTTCCAAACTGTCTTTAGGCTTTCAGTGCTGTTCTTTGTTCAAATCAGGAGCCTCACCCACATTCTTTGGAATCAATAGTAGGGATGACAGTTGAGAAGTTGACAGAAAGATATGTTTTCTTTAAATACAGATGCCTGTGCTTGGTACAAGCACGATCTGCAGCAGTTGCAGAGCAAGTCATTTTCAGCATAGATACAAACTTTGTGGAAAATTTAGGATTTATCTATTTTACAAGTAGCTAGAGCCTCTATTGTGAGGCTGCATAATATACCTAGCCACTATCCCCCAGGCTTGTAAGGTAGCCATGTACCTATGGAGACTTGTAGAAAAGGTGGAGGATATGCCTGAGGTGCATCAAGTCCTAAGACCGATGCAGATGGTTAATCAAAGAAGTGAGTTTTCTCAAGCCTTGTCAGAAACAACTGAAGCATTTTACCTTTGAAAACAAAAGAACATAATCCTCAGCCTAAGGCACACACCTGATGTGTAATTTTTTCATAGTTAGCTATGTTTAAATTATGACAAAATTACAATCAACTGAAAATGGGCCTGTACTGAAAAACACTGGAAAACTCTCTAGTAGGTGGTTGTGTGCTACCTGTGCTATCTATAAACAACCTGAGGAAAGAGTACTCAATTCATGTGCATCTCTTTTTTTTTTTTTTTTTAAGTACTACAAATTCTGTCCATGTGCAACCCAACGTGAATATGCGTATATGAGACTACAAAGTGATGAAGTCCATGTTTTGAAAGAGATAATTTTGCAAGATCCTGGATTCAAAGTTAAAGAACATATTTGTAAATAAATGTGCTTGTAATGAGGAGAAAAGCACAGAAGGTAGAATATATGCAAATGTGCCTTGGCATATGATTAGAAAAACTGTTTTCTGTCCATTATATTACATAGCACTGATAGACACCAATGCTTCCTAGTCTCTGAGAATGACACCTTTCCCAGAGCAATTCCTCCTTCTCAGACAGTTTGTTGCTCTTACAGTTCCTTGCAATGGCTCAGGCACTTATGGCCAGCCACCTTTTGTGAGGTCATAGGGTGACAGTGACTTTGTGTCGCATCACAAGGGTCCTCAGGGTGCCCCTGATGGCAGCATTGACAGAGGTCACTGACTGTGGGAGCCAGGGATGTCCTTGACGTGCAGCTGGACACCTGAGCATTGGAGACATCCTGAAGAAACCACGTAAACAACGAGTATAAAACACAAATATGTAAGAATAACCTGAAGGGATTGCTGAAATTGCTCAACTGTTGTATCGGCCTCACGTGTGTGGTGGTTTTACCTTGCTAGGCAGCTGAACTCCACCACAACTGCTCTCTTACCCCCCCTCCTCAGAAGAGGAGGGAAAGAAGTAAAGGAAAGAACAACGCATGGGTTGAGATAAGGATAATTTAATTAAAGGGAAAAATAATTATTAAGGACGGATTATTATTAATTAATCAACTTAACTAAAGGGAAAAAAGGGAAAGTGGAAAAGGGAGGGGAAAAGGGGAAGAAAAAAAACACACAAAAAAAAAAAAAAAAAAAACAAGTAAAGGCTGTGTGGAAGTGCAGAGGAAATAAATTACTCTCTACTTCCACAAATGTGCGATGCTTGACCACATCCTTGAAGCAGGGCCTCAATGCACGTAGCTGTTTTCCGGGAGGACAACGTTTTTGCAACGAGAGCCCACCCCTCCCCTCTTCTTCCTTTTTCCACCATTTGTTGCTGAGTGTGACATCATATGGTATGAATATCCCTTTGGTTGGTTAGGTCGGCTGCCCTGGTGATGTTCCTTTCTCACTTTTTGCACACCCCTAGCCTGCTGACTCTGGGAGGGTTAGAGAGAGTACCTGATGCTGTGCCAGCACTGCTCAGCAGCAGACACAACACTGGTGTGATACCAGTGCTGTTCTAGCTACATGTGCAGAGCACAGCACTGTATGGGCTGCTGCAGGGAAAGTTAACATCCCAGCCAGACCCAGGACAACGTGATAAAAACTCACCTCTATCCACAAAATCCAGGTTTGAAGAAGGAACACGGTGCCAAAGTAGAACTTAATTAAGTTAGCTGAGTTTATAAAGATCAAAACTGCTGAAGCAGTTAAACAATGTCTGAGCATGTGCAAAATGGAAAGGAGAGAAGTACAAGATAAAGAGAACTATAGCCTTCATCAGAAAGACCCAAAGTGCGACCACCAGAGGTTACGCACCTGCAATAGTAAGAGGGACGAGGGACAATTAGGTCTGGGAAACTATTACATAAATCCTGCCCTTTCTTGTGAATTTCATGAATATGTATATCACCATACCATAAATAAGTACTCCTTGTCTTGCTTAGCTGTACGTGTTCGGCGGAATTTATCCCCCACATACCCAGCGCTGTTAATAAAGAATACCTGCTTTCTAATTCTCCAAAACGAGTCTTGGGAAGTTACATTGCTTTTTGCGTTCCACCATTGATAGGACACAACAAGAAACTGAGGAACAACTTATCACCAGGCAAGGTGGAAATTGGCCAGAGACAGTGGGAACGTGCATGAGAAATTTAGGGTTGTTTAGAGAAAATCAGGAAGTCATGTTGTGGAGGAACTGCGCCCCCCTGCACCTGAGTGAGACGCAGGACCGGTAGCTGGAGGGGCTCCTCTGCCGCTACACAACAACCCAAGCAGTGCTACAGCTGGGAGATGGGGTGGTTGGAAAGCTGCCTGGCATAGAAGGACCTGGGAGTATTGGTTGATAGTCGGCTGAATATGAGCTGACAGTGTGCTCAGGGGGCTAAGAAGGCCAACAGCATTCTGGCTTGTATAAGAAACAGTGTGGCTAGCAGGTCTAGGGAAGTGATTGTCCCCCTGTAACTTGGCCCTGGTGAGGCCGCACCTCGAGTACTGTGTACAGCTTTGGGCCCCTCACTACAAGAAGGACATCGAGGCCCTGCAACATGTCCCAAAGAAGGGCAACAACACTGGTGAGGTGTCTGGAGAACAAGTCTTACGAGGAGCAGCTTGAGGGAGCTTGGGTAGTTGAGTCTGGAGAAGAGGAGGCTCAGGGGAGACCTTATTGCTCTCTATAGGTACCTTAAAGGAGGCTGTAGTGAGGTGTGGGTTGGTCTATTCTCCACATGCCTGGTGATAGGATGAGGGGGAATGGGCTAAAGTTGCGCCAGGGGAGGTTTAGGTTGGATATTAGGAAGAACTTCTTTACTGAAAGGTTTTAGGCATTGTGGGGGCTGCTCAGGGAAGTGGTTGAGTCACCCATCCCTGAAGGTCTTTAAAAGACGTTTAGATTCAGAGCTTAGTGATATGGCTTAGTGGAGGACTTGTTAGTGTTAGGTCAAAGGTTGGACTAGGTGATCTTGGAGCCAACCTAAAGGTGGCTCTAGGTGATCTTTCAACCTAAATGATTCTATGATTCTGTGAGACCTCATCACAGTCTACAGCTTCTTCATAAGGGGAGCAGAGGGGCAGGCCCTGATCTCTTCACTCTGGTGACCAGCAATAGGACCCGAGGGAATGGCTTGAAGCTGCATCAGGGAGGTTCAGGTTGGACATTAGGAAAAGATTCTTCTCTGAGAGGCTGGCTGGGCACTGGAACATGCTCCCCAGGGAAGTGGTCATGGTACCAAGCTTGTCAGAGTTCAAGAATTTGGACAACACTCTCAGAAATATGGTGTGATTTTTAGGTAGTTCTTTGTGGAGCCAGAAGTTGGACTCAGTAATCTTTGTGGGTCCCTTCTAACTTGGGATATTTTGTGATTCTGTGATTCTATGGTTCTATACTTCATTGCTGCTTTTCTTACAGCCAATATCACAGAGCCTTCACAGAATGGAGAAAGATAAGCAATGAAGTACTACCAGCAATCAATTTTTCTTTACAGGAACAACATCACATTGCTACAGCTATATTGCAATCAAATCATAACATTTAGTATACTACATTTTCACCTGTACATTTTTACAGAAACGTGACTTTTTTTACAGAAAGATAGTCCCTCTTATGAAGAGGGGGAAAAAAAAGAAACAACACCACCAACAACAACAAAACAACTAAGGACTGTCACTGGCTGCCCTACTTTCTCTGCAAACTGCAATGTTGGGTTAGGTGAGAAAAGTGAGGTCATACTATCCCACTGTACCTCTTATCATCAGCTTTTACCTGCAGTACTTGAGATTCCCAGGCTTCAGGTCTTTACAATAACTCTTCAAGGCATTACAGGTCAGGTAGATCTATAATTTACTTGCACAGAAGAAAATTTCTCACTGTTATTTGTGGTAAATACATTTTCAACCCAACCAAACTCCAAAATTGGAAGGCAAGGGGGAGCCTAAGAACAGAGTCATCACTACGCACTATCACAGTTCCTGATCCAAAAGTACACACCAAAACTCGGGCTTCTGAACTAGATAAAATGTTAAGGGAAAGGGGAAAAAAATGCAGGCACCCAAAGCCAGGTAGCTGAGGCAGCCAAGAGCTGCACACCAGCTACCTTGTTCTCTCTTCTTGAAAAGAGAGTTATCCTTTGCAATTCTGGTAACTCTGATTGCCAGTGAAGTTCATTGATGGAACATACACCTACCCTCACTCCCACAAGCTCACTTACACCAGTAGTCTCTTGAACCCTAGCATGTCTCTTAGGTGTATGCAGTATACATATGGTGGATCTTTTACCCAATAATTGGCTCTTATCTTGGATTTTTTTCAGGAGTGGTCTTCTCTTGCTCCCCAGATAGTTCAGTTTCAAGTTACCTAGCAGAACTTTTACATAAACAAACACACACCCGCAAAAGTCTTCCCTTCCCTTCCCTTCCCTTCCCTTCCCTTCCCTTCCCTTCCCTTCCCTTCCCTTCCCTTCCCTTCCTTCCCTTCCCTTCCCTTCCCTTCCCTTCCCTTCCCTTCCCTTCCCTTCCCTTCCCTTCCCTTCCCTTCCCTTCCCTTCCCTTCCCTTCCCTTCCCTTCCCTTCCCTTCCCTTCCCTTCCCTTCCCTTCCTTCCCAGAAATTTTCAGAGCTGTTGAATACCACAAATATTCCTACCGGCTCAGAACAAAGCTATTTTATTTTATTTTATTTTATTTTATTGTATTGTATTGTATTATTTTGTTTTGTTTTGTTTTGTTTTATTTTATTCTATTTATTATTTTATTTCCCTTCCCTTTCTCTTAATTATTCTATAATGAGTTTGACTTGTTTGCACAGTCCCTTAAAACATACCATGGTAAGTTTCACACCATCCCACAAGCTCCCACAAATATCTCGTAATGATTGTTGTTTCCCATGAATCCTACAATAATTATGCTTCCCCCTTTCAAAGAATCATGAAATCATAGAATCGATCATAGAGTCAATCATAGAATCATAGAATGACTTGGGTTGGAAGGGACCTTGAAGATCATCTAGTTCCAACACCTCTGAAATGGGCAGGGATGCCACCCACTAGATAGGTTGCTTGAAGCTTCATCCAACCTGCTCTTCAGCACCTCCAGTGATGGGCATCTGCAACTTCTCTGGGCAACCTGTTCCAGTTCTTCACCACCCTCTGAATAAAGATTTTCCTCCTAACACCTAATCTATATCTCACCTCCTTTAGCTTAAAACCACCCCCTTTGTCCTATCACCATCTTCTTGAGTAAAAAGTCATTCTCTGTCTTTTTATAGGCCCCTGTTAAGCATTAAAAGGTCACAGCACGGTCTCCCCAGAGCCTTCTCTTCTCCAAGCTGAACATCCCCAGCTCTCTCAGTCTTTCTTCGTAGAAGAGGTGCTCCAGCCCTCTGATCATCCTTGTGGCCCTCCTTTGGACCTGTTCTAACACATTCGTCTGTTTTGTGCTGGGGCCCCCAGAGCTGCTTGCAGTACTCCAGGTGGGGCCTCATGAGGGCAGATAGAGGGGGACAATCACCTACCTCAACCTGCTGGCCTTTCCTCTATTTTTGTTTGTTTGTTTGTTTGTTTTTAACTCATTGATATCTACAGCTCCATAAAGTATGTGTGGTTTTTTGTCTTTTATACTTCTTCACTGTTAAAATGAGATATCCTTAAAAGCCAGATGTTCTTGCATACAGAGCATTGGACTTGTAGAGCAGAATTAACATAACCACAGTAAATTTTTACTCCAGTGATGCCTACATGATTTAAGATGAGAAAGTCCAGCTTACCAGCCAAAATTCTTGTTAAAAAGCTTAAGCAAGTAGAAAGAACAGCTGTTCGGGACATTCCTTATTCACACAGAAGCTGCTTTAAGGCAGTTGGTGGGGGATGTTGGAGCTCCCACAACCTCACCATAGCAACAGGCCCTCACTGCCAGAGCACTTCTCATTGCCAGATGAAAATTATGTGAAATGAAATCTAATAACATCTTTTGCCATTTCTTTCTAAATCTAAGCCTTATCCATGAAAAATAAGTTGCCATGGAGCCCTTTAACTTTTCAAAATGTCTGGCATTTCTCCATTTTCAGGACAGAATTTCTGGCGGTGGAGGGGGGTCTTTTATTAAAGTTGTATTGTTTGAAGGTTGATTTGTTTGGCTTTGATTCAGAGGGGTTTACTGGGTGAAGGCTGGTATTTTGTGAAGGTCATGACCACCTCAGAGGATGCCACTCATGTAGATCTATTGAGCTAGCATTAAACCAGCTAGCAGTGGTCTTGGGAGCATGGTAGCCATGGAAACATGGTGCTTAATGTAGTCTGCTAAAATTGCTTTAAAAGCTATCTAAAAGCTTAGATGGCTGGCCTGCATTGAGCTTCTGTGAGCAGGACCTGAAGTAACTCTTGAAAAACTAACTAATCTCTGTCTACTAGTGATTTGGTGAATGCAACGCAGAATTCAGCTAACCATAAACCTTCAGATGGCTGAATAACTAAAAGTTTTTCTATTTACAAGCAGACCAAGATACAATATTATATTGGTTATAGCATGTTTCAATGAAACTACTGCTTTCAAAAAAAAAAAAAGAAAGTGTTCCTAGAACTTTCATAAATGTGTAATATATGGTCTACATATCTTTTTGTGACTTACACTAACTCTGCTAATTAACTAAATAGTACAAGGGGCTCAGGACTTTCAATGCTCAAAAAAAAAAAAAGATGACCAGAATGTTTCAAAAGAGGTTATCCAATATGAGCAGGATATTCTAAGAGTTGGCAGATGTATAAACAGCTGAATATGTTATAAACTCTTCTTGCTTTATTCCAAAAAAGCAACATTTATATGAGAAGTAAAAAAAAAAAAATAATAATAAAAAAAATCACATCTATCTGATTAAAGCTGCTACTTTTATTTAGATTCTAGACAATGAAGTCTCTAAGCTATGAAACCACAAATACTAAGTTTGGGGTGGCTAAAGCTTTAGGCCTATTACCATAGAAAACAACTTTATTTAGGAAACCATAACAATTTGATGTTAATGGATTTGGAAAAAGAACAGACAAAAGATCTTTCTTAATGTTTATTTACTTTTCTCTGTGGAAACAAGAGTTTGGTTACAAGTATTGTTCTCATTACATATTCTAAATAGAAATGGGTGCATTTAATTTAATTACATTTAATTGAATTGCATTACATTTAATTACAGTTAATTAGAATAGTTGTTAGCTGTGTATTCCTACATAGTTCTAATCTGGTGCTCAGGCCCAGAACCATGAAAGGAACAAAATGCACAAAATCTGATCTAGTATGATTTTAGAGTAGTCCTTTGGAATGTGTTTTTTTAAAGCTCAGCATGAATGTTGGGTACTTAAAATGTATAGAAGCCTAAGTGATTGTTAAAAAGTTCCTTTAATCAACAACAAATCTGCTTTTGTTAATGCTTGGAACTATTACCATTTTAGCAATGCTGAGATTGCTACTCTCTTTTGCAGCACAGCCAGGTTAGAACCCCCAAAGTAAATGATTAAGTTTCAGAGGTCCTTAAATGCTGAATTTTAGTGTGTCCAGCACATATTAGCAAAACCAAATACTAAACAGAACAGAGAAGCTACAGCTGGTTCTATTCAAAACAGAGCCAGAGGAATATTTTATCACTTTCTTAATGAAAACTGAGGGTATAAGTACTGACAATATACTGAAGAACTTGGTTTTATACAGTCATCAACCACAGTCATTTTAAAGTTATCAGTATTTGAAAAATTTTACAGAGATAAAAAGTGTAAGCCAGAAGCTAGACTTTTGAGAGCATATTTCAGTTTCCCTTTTATATAATAATTTAGAAAAAAAAATTCTTTGGGGCACAACTGATCCATAGTGATTAGTGATTACAGTTATCAGTGCCAAGAATTTGGTCTGAAATTCCTCCCTTCTTCCTTGGCTTCTCACAATCCATAACTATTAACTGGAGAATTCAGTCTTCTATTGGGAATGACTAGGCTACCTGGTAGGAAACTCCCAGATTTACTCAGTGGCAACAACCACCTTGGACAAAGGAGTTCTGAATTTGCAAATTTTTGAGTGTTTTTGCTGAACGACTTTATGTGTTTCAATGGCCTTTTTTTCAGTGCACTTCTATTTTTATTTAGGTTTATTGAAAACCTCAGTAGTAGTTGGTGGACTTTAAAAATCTTCTGCAAAATCCAAGTCAATGTTACATGAGAAAAAAGTCATATTCAGAATCAAATATCTTGCATTTTTACCATCTAAAGAAGCAAATCAGCTACAGAAACTGCTTATATGTGAGAGTGCAGAACCTGTTGTATAGGCAGCTTCCTTACTGCATTATCCTATTCAGTACAAGGTTCCACGAAGACTGTTCATCTGGCAAGGGTATCCATTATAGTAGTTGACATGTATTGACACAGCAAGATTTATCATGGAGCAAGTTGCTTTGAAATTAAATTATTTTTTTCTGTATTAAATTTTAGCACAGCAACTATACTGTAATATGCAGAAATATGCATATCATGTCCTAAAATACATCCCAAATTCATAAGCAGTGCATTTGTAAAAAAAAAAAAAAAAAAAAAAAAAAAAAAAAAAAAAACAGGTTGAAAATTATTCAGAAATCATTTTGCCTTTTTCGGTGCTACATTTAGAGATTTTGAAATGTTCATGATCAATCAAAATTGTAGTGTTGGAAACTGCAGAATCACAATTATTTATCTAAAAATACTAATATTTTTAGCTTTTCACTACTTGTCTGATGTATTTTTTTGTTGTTGTTGTTTTCCATTTTTATTTATTTATTTATTTTTAGAAGGACAATCATTAAACATAGCATAATTTTAACCAGTCTTTATATTTCAAGAAATTTCCTCAGAAATATTGGTTTTAATTTGCTGATTTAATGTTCTTCCTTTGGAGGTTTCCCAAAAAGCATCTAAAGCTATTGGTATGTTTATTCTGTATTTGTTGCTTTTTATTGCTTTGAAATGGAAATGCAGAAAATGTTGAGTTGTTCAATGACACTTTCAAGATGAAACTGAAACCTTTTGTGTGGGTTGTGAGCCGTTTGCAATCCAACACCAGTCTGAAGCAGCACAACTGTGTACAGTTAATTCAGTTTTATTGATAAAATTGTGGGGAAGGCGTGAAAAATTACATGAGCTAAAAGAATTAGAGATAAGCAATTTAAAAACTTAGAATGGCAACTGTTAGCAGCTCAAAGACACAAGGGGAATAATATGAGCTGGAAGCTATAAAATCTTAAGAAAATAAATAATTGAAAGACAGCAACTTCAAAACATTAATGACTGGCTTTTTTTAAGGAGTAGTGGACTGATGACCACCAAACCAGCAGAAACTCGCCAGCTATCTTGTCTGGGTAGGTGAGCATGTTAATGAGTAGCCTAGTCACTAGTTAGCAAGAAGGTATCTGTTATATATAATAGCCAATAAATAATTGCACTGTATACCACAGCTGTAAAAATCTTGCCTGTAGTCTCTTTATATGCTGCAAAAAGTTATTCAGAAATAGTGACCCAGAGAATCATTACAAATTTTCTGCTAAAATTATGCTGAAGTAATATGACTTCTCAAACCAGAAAGCACCATCACCTTTGTTTCCTATCTGACACAAAGACTAAAGAAAGTTCACAACAGACATCAGAAAAACAAGGACTGACATTTACTATTTACCTACTCACAACAAATGTCACTCCGTCTTTGCAGCAAGCTAACTCACAGGAAGGAACATGTATAAAATATTCACAGCAGTCATAATATTACTGAGAGATAATGGAAAAACAAAACAAAACACACAAAAAAACACACCACAAAGACCTTTGTTAAAAGTTTCCAAAGTGAACGAAGCTTTGAGTCAGCCACTGGATCGGACATGATATATAGTATCAAAAACCAAGCTCTATTTATTTGTAGCATTCATGTTTCCTATCATAAGCTTTGCAAGAGTATTAAAAGAAGGTGCCTTCTTCAAGTTCTGTGTAAAAGAGTATTGCAAGCTGAACAGTATTCCCCCTTTCACACATAAACCCGGTATAAGAAAATTCTCTGTCAGAAAAAGGACACTAAGAGACTGGTTCTGATCTGTACTTCAACTTAAGCCTGTCACATCAGCTTTAGTAGCAGACCTTCAACTCCACCTACCCAAGATTTCCTTTGATTTTAGTGGAAATAAGCCTCCAGTTAGTTCTACACAAGCAGCATTTAAGACACATTTGTCAACATAAGAGAATAGAAATTTTCCAAGTGTCCCGAGGTGTGCAAATAACACTTTGGAGATGTTAGAAATTCTAAAGGTGAGTTGGTTTGGTTTTCTTGTTTGTTTGTGTGTGGTTGTTTTTTTTTGTTTGTTTGTTTGTTTGTTTTTGGATGTTGTTTGGGGGGAGGGGATGTGTGTGTGTGGAGGGAAGGAGAGAATGGTGTTAGCACAAGTTACAAATGCATAAGGTGTCAGCAGCTCCAAAACCTATGGAAAAGTTTTTACTTTGTTCTGTTTCATTTTTAATTGTGACAATGTTAACTTCAATGGAATGTTTTGACACCCTCCTCTAAAAATTTCTTTTTTTTTTTTCTTTCTTTTTTTGAGAAAAATAATTCAGCGCATATGTTTTAACGTTTAAAGATGGTCTAAATCATTCCCATCTTCTGTTGCCTCTTGCTAACAAACACCTAGTTGTTCACATTTATTCTACAAAAGGGCAGAGTGGAAACAATGCCATGCTAAATAGTGGTTTTACCAAACACTTAGTAGCAGATGCAAGAAGCAAGAGATTATTTGTAAAACTGAAAATAAACAAATTTAAAAAAAAAAAAAAAAAAGAAAGAAAAAGTATATATATATATATAAATATATAAATATAAAATTTATATAATAAATATGTAAATATATATATATATTTGTAATATATAATATATAAAATATATAATAAATATATAATATAATATATATAAATTTATATAAATATAAAAGTACGTAAACAGGGCATTCCTAAGAATTCAAATTGAATTTAATTGAATATTGCAAAAAGAGGAATGAAAGATAT
Source organism: Cygnus olor (assembly GCF_009769625.2). Taxonomy (NCBI): domain Eukaryota; kingdom Metazoa; phylum Chordata; class Aves; order Anseriformes; family Anatidae; genus Cygnus; species Cygnus olor. The sequence goes on from NC_049171.1 coordinate 45,949,192, forward strand.
TAATAAACAAGGTATCTAGTGATATGAGGCCACATTTATAAGCTTTTTGAAATCTGAGGTAAATATGTGAAATTGCAACATTCAGATCTTTCACCTTAAAAACTAAATTCATTTTTTTAAAACTGAAATATTAGCTGTGTTCTTGGAAAAGGCGTCATCTACAGCTGATGCCTAAATCTACCCAGAATAAGAGTTGTGTTAGATGTATTACCTACAATGACAGACAAATGCAGTTGGCCAACCACTTCAGCAATATTTGTTCAGTTTATTTCATTTGTTCATTTTAATTTTCTTGAGTTTAAACATTTGGGAGATAGTCTTCAAGTTTGCAAACACAGTGTGTTGCAAATTTAGCAGCAGTAGACAGGCTTCTAAATATGTGAGTATCTAGTGGTTAACAGAACAAAATATGGTCAGTGCCACATAGCTGGCTTATCTGTGATATCTAACTATCACTAGAGAAGACAGAACAAATCAGAGTGATGGTGAGTTAGCCACATATGCAAAAGAAACTATTCTGCAAGCTTTTCATAAGTCAGTTTTTAATTGAGTCAACTAGAAGCATTGCCTATACAAGAATTCTTGCAACAAGACTTCAATATGTATTGCTGTGCATACAGAGGGAAAAGAAAAGAAAAAAAAAAAAAAGAAAAAAAAAGCAAGCACATTTCAAGTAATATTTCTAATTAGATAGTGCTATTTAAAAATTGTCCAATTTAACTGCAGATTGAAAGCATATGACCTGCTTTTCCCAGGGACTGTTCAGAGCTTTAATTCATTCCCTTTGTGAAATATTTTTCTTTAACTATGTTCACTGTCAAAAATACTTAATTTCTTTTTTTGATTCGCTAATTATTTCTTGCCATTGCCTGATTACTATTCTGGCATGTGCTGTTATCTGTTTGTTTGCATTTCCTTAATTTTTAGTTTTCAGTAATCTTTCTGACACTTGGTTCTTTATCCTCCCCTTTATTGCGTAGAATTGTTTGGAATGTTTTTAGTCAGCTTATCTAAGTGTTTGTTTACAGAGATTTCCTTTTTGTGTCTGCTTTTCTGTAACACCTTTTAAGTAGCCTTCCAATTCTTCATTCTGAGTTTTTAATGTGCTCTATAATAACTCCTTGCAAGACTACAGTCTTTTAAACCACAGTCTATTCATAATCTGAGTTTCTGAGTAGGTGGTATTATTTTTCTTCTCCATCCACTGCAAACAATTTTGATGCAGTGAATGCTCAGTTTCTTGCTGGTTTGCATCTGGTAGGATGTCTTCAGTGTTACTTTTCATTTTTTGTTTCTATTTATGGCATTACAGCAGTATCTTGTACAATAGCGTTCTTACGCACTATATTCAAACAGCAGAACAGAATTACAGGAACGTGAAAATATGCGGCAGAAAACAGCAAAATGTTACTTAATTAAAGTCTTTCACATTCAAAAAATGGTAAGTACAAGAAATTAGCAAATAAAGGCAAAGAGGGGAGAAACAAACAAACAACAAACAAAGCAGGTTTGTTAAAAAAAAAAAAAAAAAAAAGTAGAAAGTGAAGAAAAGGTGCAAAAGAATATGTGGAATAACAAGATGTTAGAGAGTTTAAAGTCTTCATTCCAGAAATATCAAGATAGCAAAAAATACAAAAATACTAATAGATATATGTGCTAAAATTGTTTAGAAATATACATACATTAAGGAGCTTCATGAAATGTGTATTGCGCTTGCTTGATGTTGGAACGGTTGTGAAGTATGTGGGATTGATTCATATTTTTTGATTATTCAAAATGACAGATGCAAGAGCTGAGTCATAAAAACTAGAATTCTAAAACATACCTGAGAAGATGTTGACGTGGTGGAAAATAAAACATAAATGAGTATTTGAAGCATTAAATAGTAATTTGAGACCAAGCTCATCAGTCTGTTTCTCATCAGCATACCACATGAATATTTTTGTTCTATTTCTACATAATAGGAAATTACTTAATCCATGGAATTTCAGATACAGATGACAAAGAAAAATAATATATTTTACTATGAATGAAAAAACAAAAAACAAAACAAAAAAAAAACACCACAACCGTGAAGTACCAGTAGAAGATTCCTATCAATAATACATAACAGGGAAAATTCTACCATCTTCACTAAGATATTGAGATATCCTTTCTAGAGATAAAAATATGATATATATATATATATATATATTGCTGTCACTTTTTATGATCATAAATCAGAAAAAATAATATAAACACTGTATGTACATGTTGCTATGTTTGGAAGAAGTCAAGATTGAAGAAATATCAGTTTTGACATTCATTTGAAGTGAAAATTATTAAATTTATATGTTTGAACTTTTGACAGCTTGTTTTAACCTTCCAATAAACATTTCATTGTAAAGAATTGAGTTAGTGATCATGAATCTTATCCTGAAGCTTTAGATAATCCATTAAACATTTTATGCCGGAGTCCAACCAAAAGTCACTGCTTTCAGAGTTGTTAGGGAACACAGAAACACAGAACAGGGGAGAAATCTTGTCTGAAAACTCCAGAGTAAGAATCCATACAGGGCGAAAAATTTTTTCAAATGTGAGCAGAACAAGGAAAAGGAAAAGACGTTTGTCAATGGCAACATTAAGATTACAGAAGAATTGAGTGAAAGGACTAAAGGAGACACACATAGTGATGAACCTGAATGATGTTTTCTTCCTGAATACAATTTTTAAAGGGATATTCCACCAGAAAGACAGGTAGAAAAGTATTTTCACAGCTGTGCAGTTGCATGCTTTTTCATTTTGGAAGTGGCACTTTCTGTAAAAACGGAACAACACAGTATTTTAAGAGTACAATTTTGCCTCCTGCATATTTGAGAAACTGCTACAATACTTCTTAAATAATGTGTATTTAGTAGATATAATGTTTAATTACTTTATATTTTGTGATAGGAAGTACAATAGCCATCAGTAAGTTAACTGAGTTCTCATTGACAGAATGAGCATGAAACTCAGAGTAGATTTAGGCTGGAAATTAGGAGATATTTCTTCTCAGAAAGAGTAGTCAGGCACTGGAACAGGTTGCCCAGGGAAGTGGTGGAGTCACCGTCCCTGGGGGTGTTCAAGGAAAGGTTGGACCTCGGTGCTTAGGGACATGGTTTAGTGGGTGGCATTGGTAGTAGGGTGATGGTTGGACCAGATGATCTTGAAGGTCTTTTCCAACCTTAATGATTCTACGTTTCTATGATGAACCACTTTTTGTTAGCACAAGTTCTGTCACTCAGGTGAAGTATTTGAATCATAATATATTTTTTTTTTATGATCTCTGTATTAAAAACTGGCAGACTTTTTTTTTTTTTTTTTTTTTTTTATGGACGGTTTCTATGTGCTATGAAGAACAGAAAAATACCATGTGCTAAAAAAATGGGATTTCATTGTTTTGTGACTTTACATGAAACATTGTGTTCTTTCCCATTTTTTGCATTTAACATTCAGATATAAATCATTTATTTTCTGCTATAATTTTATTTTCAGTGTTAATTATTTTCATCTCTCACAGTAATATGTTAGAATCCAAGAATATTGGAATGTAAGAATTTGCCAGTGACATTAATAACTCATGAATGGCCAACTCCACAGGCAGTGTACTAGTGGCTAATATCTTTCAATGCACAATGGAATACTTCAATTTAATTGGTTAAAATACCACTGGACATCACTATCCAGCCTTGATTGCATTAGCAAAGATATCAAGGATATCTAATTTATCTAATTGACTTAGGCTACTAAGCAATTTAGACAGTTAAGGAGCTAGGGTTTTGTGGTTTGTGGTCTTTGTTTGTTTGTTTGTTTGTTTGTTTGTTTTTGTCCTGATATGGCGTGTACATTTTAGTGCATTGAGAAATGACATATGCATCCCTATTCTCTGTTACAGGAAAAAGTGGGTAAGAAATTATGACCTACACTTAATGAGGAAATAGTAGACAGATGGAAATCAAAGAACAGGGATATATGCTCAAGAAAAATCTCTTTATCGATATGGTGATAGGCACTTTATATATATAAATATATATATATAATCACAGAATCACAGAATCACAGAATGGTGGAGGTTGGAAGGGAGCTCCAGAGATCATCTAGTCCAACCCTCCTGCTCAGGCAGGGTCACATAGAGCTTTTTACACTGGATTGCATCCAGGCAGGTTTTCAATATCTCCAAAGAAGGAGACTCCACAACCTCTCTGGGTAGCCTTTTCCAGTGCTCTGTCACCTGAACCGTAAAGTTCTTCCTCATATGGCGATGAAACATCCTGTGGTTCAATTTATACCCATTACCCCTTGTCCTATCACTGGCCTATAATGATCAAACATCTTGAAACCCCATCACCCCAACCACCTCATGCATCTGTATGTAAATGTATGGAGGAGGAGAAACAGCAAAAGTGTATGAGGATCACATGAGAGATTACTTGTGAGCGCTCAACTCATAAAAGTCCATGGGACCAGAAGGGTTGTATTGAGAGATTTGAGAGAACTGAGCATGCTTGGGAGATGGCATGAGAGGAAGATGCTGTAAATGTAATGCTTCTTCGACCGATTTTTAACAGTCTGTGAATCTCAGATGAAGCACCCTATAATACAATGCATTTGCAAAACGATCTTTCCTGATGTGCTCACATTTCCACAAGGAAACAACAGTGGATTACAATTGACTTTAACTTCCTTAGCCTTCACACTGGAGCTGGGAGAATTTAGCATTAGCTAAACATAGAATAAAATTGCTGTATCTGGCCTACAGATACTTAAAGTTATTCTAAGACTGTATATCAATTTTCCGTACCACTTTTCTAATCCTTATCTTGATTTTGCAGATTTGTGCCAAACGTGGTTTCAGAACAGTCAATTTCAGTGACAAATTACACTAGTGTTTATCAGAGCAATTTTCTGCTTTCTTTTTCTAAAAAAAAAGCAAGTTAATCTAAATCATTGTCATCATGTCAAATCCCGGAACTAAAATGTGGATTGAGAAATTCAAGCACGTCTGCTCAATGATAATTAAACTATATAACACGTAACATGTGAGATGATGAAGTCAGTAGAACTAGTATATAGCAAGGTGAGCAGACTTGTCCCACCTTATTACAGTAAACTTCTCTCTAATTCAGCATTGCTAGTTTAAATCCTCTACAGGTAAGGGAAACTCTGAGCTGTGTGAAGGAATAATTTTGAAGTGCATTTTCCTATTATTAAATTATGGGTAGAGCTCAAGAAAGGGGGTAAAATGGATGCACTGTAGGCTCAAAAGAAGAGAATAACTGTGGGTCTTTCTCTATTTGTCCTAGGTTAAAATTTACGTACTATCAGCAATACTTTGGGTGTTCTGTGTTATTTGGGGTTTTGTTTGTTCTGTTTGATTGTTTCCTTTTTTGATTTTTACTTTTGTTTTTGTTTTTAGAAAGTTCTGAAATACCGATGTCATAGTACATTTGTGGTGGTTTTACCCAGCTGGGCAGCTGAACTCCACCACAACTGCTCTCTCACTCCCCCTCCTCAAAGGGAAAGGGGAAGAAAATATGATGAAAAGGGCTTAAGGGTTGAGCTAAAGGCAGGGAGATCACTCAACAATTATCATCATGGGCAAAACAGACTCAGCCTAGGGAGCTTATATAACTTATTACATATTAAAAAGCTGGATTCTGTAGAACTCTTGGTTTAGTGAAAACTAAAAACAAAACTAAAAACACTTTCCCCCCATCCACTCTCTTCTATGTCCTCCCACCAAGCAGTGCAGGGGAATGGGTAAATGGGGGCTTCAGTCAGTCACTAATGCTTCGTTTCCACCACTCCTTCACGGTTGCTCTCTGCCCCTTCTCCATGTGGGGTCCCTCCCATGGGATGCCGTCCTTCCCAAACTGAGCCTGTGGGGGCTGCCCACGGGCAGGAGCTCTTCAAGAACTTCTCCAATATGTTTCCTTTTAAAGCATCTCTTAAGTAACTCTAACAGAGATGTAGTCCTGACCCAATATATTTTCCAAAAGTTCTCAGGGACAGGTAATGAATACCATACCCTCACTCCTACTTTTGATATGAGGGATCCTTTTAAGGAGTGTTAAACATTCAGGGTTTTATAATCACACAGTAACTTTGAAATGTTTTTCCTTCCAAGGAGACTTATTGAAGTATAGATTTCTCTGAAAGTCATGTGTGTTTAGTTACTATGTTAACCTACAATAGCTTGAGATGTAGGTGCACAGGCTTCTGAATCAACATCGCTTCAATATCATGGTGAAGATAATTTTTCCTCTTTGAACTAGGCTAGCCAATGGTTCTGTTATTACTCTCTCTCTCTTCTTATTTTGAACTCTTATATGAAAGTTTAAGCAACCTAAGTCCATAAAGCCTTTTTAGAGTCTATAACAATTTAGCAATACCTGGTTTATAAGTACTTTTATAACTACTGCAGAAGAAAATGAGAGGAGCGGAGCGGAGCGAGGAGGAGAGGAGAGGAGAACAGTGGAGCGAGGAGAGGAGAGGAGAGGAGAGGAGAGGAAGGAGAGAGAGGAGAGGAGAGGAGGAGAGGGAGGAGAGGAGAGAGAGGAGAGAGAGGAGGAGAGGAGAGGGAGGGAGGAGAGGAGGGAGAGGAGAGGAGAGAGGAGAGGAGAGAAGAACTTTAATTTCTACAGGGCTTTACCACGTGAAAACTTGATTTATTTATTTTTTCCTATCAAGAGGAAAAAAAAATATTCTTATTAGAAAGAAACAGATGAAACAGATTTTTTTTTTTCCTAAACTGGTCTGTTTGGATGCATACTTTGTGGTCACTTCTAGACTGAATTTTTTTCCCTGAATAGTCATTTACATACTTCTTATGCTATTTTCTTCACAGGACCTAGTCCTCTTCTAGTAATCTTATAAATAGTGTGCAATTTAGAAGCAGCTCTTTAGGTTTCACATTGTCCTTATGTTGAGTGTAGGGCTTCACCATCTATGCAGAGAAAATATCCTTTTTTGCAGACGTGGACTCACTTATATTGTTCTCCACTACACTATTTGAAAATTTGCAATTATTAACGAGCATGTGAGGTGCTTTTTATTATTTTCATTTTCTGCTTAGGGAATATAAGTTCTTTATACACCATCTCTATTCAGATCACAGCTATAATTTATTTTAGTTTTATTTGAGTGCTGAATACTACATCAGGGCATAGGCAAAAACTGTAGGTACAGGCTCTTTAAGTTGTTGCCTGCTTGGTTTCACTGCCTTCAATCCCTAAACAGTTATGCTTACCTCTTCCTGCCTGACTCATATCTTTGGGAAAAAAAAGGGAGGGAAAGGAAAAGTTTGGCTTGAGACTCCTGCCCAGTGTTTCACGGGAAATTTATGGCAGAGTCCCATTCCCCAGAATACTGGTACAGCATCCAGCTTCATCAGCAAAGGGGTCTCAGGGATGATAACCTCTTTCATTTGTTTCATTGCTTTTGAAGAATCAGGCTGTGTATCAAGTAACAATGGGTTCTGATACATAGAAGAGGAAATACACTGTAGTTACATACTGTATCATGAGACATATAAGGGAGCTAAATAAAGATCCAGTAATGCTGGTATGTCATGAAAGATGATGACTATTTAATCTGTAAAACTTTCAACAAAGATTATTTGTCTGTAGTATGAATAGAATTCAGTTCTCCATACCATGAGCCCACAGTATGACTAAAACAAATATACAAAGCATTTGTACACATAAATTGAAGCTGATAGAAATATAATGGTTTCAACTTAAAAACTAAAGGATACAATGACAAAGCTATATCTTGTGGGAATTTGGGGGAATGATTCTGCCACAGAATCAACTCCAGTATCAGTGAGCCACAACTTTGTCATTTAGGACACCATTAAACTATCCTGCTGTCAAATGTTTGTCATTCAGAGCCAGTCCAGATGAAGTCAGCAGGAGTCTTCCATGGATTTGAGTGAACTTCATATAAAGCCAGGAGAAAGCAAGACCTTTTTTCTTCCTTGTAGGATCAAGATTAAAAAAAAAAAAAAAAAAAGAGAGAGAAGAGAGAGAAGAATGATAAGAATGATTGATTAGGTATGACATTGTCAGTTCTGTGAGCTATGTATTTTATATAATGTTTTAGGCTAACCCTAAGGAAAAGTAGTTTGTGTTGGGGAGTAGAGATGATTAATTCTGTGTCCTGGGGTATTTGTTTTGATCATCTTGATGTGAATAGCTCTTGTTTTTAACTGGGTCTTGGTAGGACAGAGACAAACTTAGGAAAAAATTTTGCCTATATTTTCACTCACAATGTCTAGTGACTTAAATCAAAACTGATACAAACTTAGCTAGGGCAGAATTTTATCTTTACCCTTTTGAATTTTACTAGAATATATATATATGTCCTAAGGTGATATGTTCATTTTCCTATGTTTGGTTTTTACTTGACATTTGTTATTTTAAGGCTTTTAAAATAAATACACATTCCCAGAGCCAAAATAAAAATGCATCTTTTTGCTTTATTTATTTTATTTTGATCTTAGTATGGCCTACATACTCCAGTGTGCATGCACATGTACAAAGGGTTTTGGTTACAAAAACTTGAAGGTTCTTGAAATCATTATGAATATGGCTCTAAAGGATAACATCAAAAGTACAACCTCAAATGAGCATCAGAGCATAAATCACAGAGAAATATATCTCTGTTGCATTCTCTAATGGATGCAATAATCAAAATAAACATCAGATTTGCAGTCTGTAAAACCCTGGAGTTACTGTAAGAGTTAAATTATCCAGTTTCAATATTTTTTTCTTGTAAAAGATATTTGCTGGGAGTAGGACGAAGCAAGTCGGAGTGTGAAGGGGAAAAAAAAAAAAAGGCTATATAGCCTTGCAAGCATTTAGAAAAACCTATGTCCTCTCCAGAGATGCTTGATCTGACTCTGGTAGTATAATAAGCTGTTCCTTTGGCAAAAGAAGGGTATGCTAGTTGGTTCACACCACACAATTTATTTACAAGACTTCAAGCTGCAACAGCTGCAGCTCATTCTTCTGCTGGAAGATAGAGGGAACGCATCCAAGTGTAACATAAATATACAAGTCAGATGTGCCTCTGTCAGATACACCCTTGAAGACATTTTCCTTGGAATGGGTGATTTTAAATCTCCAGATATTATTTCACACTGAAAAAAGTACCATAATGAAAACAGTGCATTAGAGAATGGATACAGGGTTTATCTACTATCTATCTATCTACTATCTATCTATCTATCTATCTATCAATCATTGAATATAACTAACAGTATGCTAAATGATCTTTTAAAGAACATAAGTAAAACAATTTATTTTGAACTTTTATTTCCTTAACAAGAACACAGCCTTTCTATTCTGCATGGCACCAGCTATGCAGACAAAAATATTTCATGAGAAAGGCAGATTGTATATGACTGTGATTATTGAAGATTTGTTTCATTTTAATAACATTTAATTATCAATTTTTTCCCTCATGCTAGGCTGAATATTGGATTGCCAATGGTTCATTAGAAGTACTTACATGTGAAGCTGTCTTGGCCACTCATGTTAAAATGAAATTTGGTATATAATGGTTATCTTACAACAGATATGCAAGAAGTCATATGGTTTCTCTATAACACTAGTAAATACTAGTTCAGAGCTAGAGGTGGGAAATTGCTTTGGTTCCGTTCAGTGCCCTCTTCACCAAATTTTCAAGATAAAGGATTTGGCAAGACCGTAACCCACCAAAATTTGCAAACATTACCAGGACCATGAAATGCTCTTTTTCAGACAGAGAAATATAAGGACTCAGCTGCGTCACCTCAGATTTCCCCTTTGACTTCTGTCTTGGCCAGCAGGATTCTGCAGTAGAGGTATTGCCAGAATTCTTGCTTCGCCATAAACAGTAGCTAAATCAGGATTGTACTTACAGTAAAGCAAGAATTAAACCATGTGAAACAATGGCTGAGTGCAAGTTCTGACAGTAAACTAATAAATGCAATGGCATTAATTGGATTAAATTAATTCTGTTTATATTTTGACTTGCTCAGCTAACAGGAAAGAACTAAAGGTGACACCTAAGACAGTGAGGAGAGTTTTCTTTTATTGCAGGGCCTACAAAAATTGTGCATTATATAAAATAACATTATGCAAATAGTATGTGTTTCCATGCAAGAGGTTAGCTAATAAATTTTTCTTCTAAAGAGACCAAGATAATTACTTTTGAGGTAGGAAGTTAACATTTCTAGCTTTTTTAAGATACAGGATGCTGTTTTACTAATTTCTAGTTTAAAAGACAAGTACTTGATATTTTAGCAATAGACTGCCAGGCTAAATATATTAAAATACCTTTATTTCATAATATTATTTTACTGCTATTATTGGCAGTAAAAAGCATATACATAGTGTATAGTTATGCATGTATGTTTAGTTATTGCATGCATGAGCAGACTGAGGACAACAGTACTGTATTCCAAGAGCATAAATAGCCCTGTAAGAATGAAGTCAAAAGAGGGGCCGTTGCTTTTGTTTCTAGACCCTGAATGCTTCACCCACAGGTTATGAAATGAAAGGGTTGTTGCTGTATATTTTTTTTCTGTTTCTTCAGAGTTCATGAGCACTCTGATTACCCTGACTTTTGTTCTTTAGAATAAATTTCTTACAATTGTGTTGTAGCTCTTTAGTCCAGTAACAGTTTTTAATAGGACAATCAGCATGAAAGATGAATTTCTTTAACTAGATAAGATTCACTTATTTGACCACATCATAAAAAAACAGATGTGTGATGTAAATATTTGTGTTAACCAATTACTTTTATATGAATATGCACTAAAATTATTTCAAATCATAACTAGGTAGTAAAATATTCCTCTAGCAACTTTCTCAGATATTCAGTAATCCCCAGTTCCAGATAAAAAAAAAAAAAAAAAAATCAAATTAAAAATATTATATTTGAATAAAACATCTTGTAGCTTTTTTGCAGCTTGAATTATGTTTGATGATAATCAACTAGAGCGAGTTGATAAATAGAATATCCACAAAAGAATAGGAAATATTCAATAGAAATAGAAAGAAAAAAATTACTTGTATGAAAGTTTGCTTTCCAGTCATGCACACTATTCATAAAGCAATAAACAAGGTGCTCTGTGGATATTAATCAATAAGTTACATTATTTGTCCTCATGTAAATTGAGTGCAGATGTAGACAGTTTAGTTAGCAACAGATGAATCGAGTCTTTATACTTTTTTGAGAGTGTGTTATTCAGGATTACTTTTATGTGAACATATCTATTCACATTTGTGTAAGTGGTGAATATGGTAATATTCATGTTTCAGCACCAAAAATCTAAACAAACAAACAAACAAAATCAAAATAAAATAAAACCCAAGAAACTAGGTGTTATTACAACATTAAAATTAACAGCATAACACCATTTCTGTAACACATTTCACAGAACTACTGAAATATTGGTATGAACTGGAAAAAATTATTTATATTAATTTTGATAGTCATCTGAATATGAGCCAGCAGTGTGCTCAGGTGGCTAAGAAGGCCAACAGCATCCTGGCTTGTATAAGAAAAGGCGTTTCCAGCAGGTCTAGGGAAGTGATTGTCCCCCTGTACTTGGCTCTGGTGAGGCTGCACCTCGAGTACTGTGTTCAGTTTTTGGGCCCCTCGCTACAAGAAGGACATGGAGGTGCTCGAGAGAGTCCAGAGAAGGGCAACGAAGCTGTTGAGGGGTCTGAAAGAACAAGTCTTACGAGGAGTGGCTGAGGGAGCTGGGATTGTTCAGGCCTGGAGAAGAGGAGGCTCAGGGGAGACCTTATCGCTCTCTATAGGTACCTTAAAGGAGGCTGTAGTGAGGTGTGGGTTGGTCAATTCTCCCACGTGCCTGGTGACAGGACGAGGGGGAATGGGGCTAAACCAGGGGAGCTTTAAGGTTGGATATTAGGAAGAACTTCTTTACTGAAAGGGTTGTTAGGCATTGGAATGGGCTTGCCCAGGGAAGTGGTTGAGTCACCATCCCTGGAGGTCGTTAAGAGACGTTTAGATGTTGAACTTAGTGATATGGTTTAGTGGAGGCCTTGTTAGTGTTAGGTCAGAGTGTGGACTAGGTGATCTTGGAGGTCTGCTTCCAACCTAGATGATTCTGTGATTCTGTGATTCTATGTAGTATATAAAGTACATACAGAAGTCCTTAAAATTGACAGATATTTGAATAGTTTCACAGTTTTCGTTTCAGACAGCTCAAAATACAACTTATATAGTTTATTTAGGTGTCTAGGTCTTTTAGCCCCTCACAAAATATTTCAAGGAAACTAACAGTCATGGAATAAAGGAGAAGTTTGGCGCATTGCCATAAATGCATTGGATACTGTTAAGGGAACATAGTAGGATTAAAGGTCAGTCTTGCAACAGAGGTCAGTTCAGCATGGAGTTCTGCAAAGATCTGGGCTAGAATCAGGGTGCTAACATGCTTCTTAGAGTACCCCAGAACAAACAAATAAACAAACAAAACAGAGGAAGCAGTGTGGGGAAAAACCATTGCTAATATTATTCACAGCAAGAAGGGCAAGAACAAACCGAAAAATTCCAGAAGCTTAACAGGACTGATCATGGAAAATGAGAACAGTAAATTTAATTCATTTATATAAATATAATTCATTTATATAAATGTAATAAAGTAAATAGAAAAAAAAAATCTTTCACATCATTGGTAATTCAGTCATTTCCTAAGGGATGAGTTCTGAATAGATTGTTTTCCGTTCAGAAGAAGAAGACACTGGTTTACAAACAGACAGTTCTATGGAAATAGGATGGACTTGTTATTAACCACTAGCAATCAAAAGAAATCAAATACTAGGAAATGCTAGGAAAGAAACAGAACCAAATAGAAGACAGAATGGTGAATTCATGGCTTCACTCATTCCTTATACTATAGCACTATAAAGTGCTAGGTCTCTTACCTCCAAAATGATATATGAGAATTGAAAGAAAGTTCAAAGAAGGCAACAAGCATCATCAAAGCTATGGTTTGCTTTTTTGTATGAAGATGACTGAATATATTTGGACCCATCAGCCTGGAAAATAATGGAAAAGGGATATATGATAGAGGTCTATTAAATCACCAATGACCTAAAGAAGACAGAAGACCTGGAGAGATTGTATCTGACTGCCTCACTGACTTTCTCAAGGTAACTAATGTCCAAAATGTGAACTTAATAGTTTGATTTTAACTTCGAGTTCAAAATAATCAAAAGACATGCTCTCCACTAAACAGGAACAAAATGGTGGATTCCTTGCCAAAGTATTCTGTGGACGTAAGAAGTTTTTGTAGGTTTGATAGGAGACTAGAGACATACATGGAAGACAAATGATGTTTGGCTGATGTTTAGCAAATAAACATCAGAAATTTAGGTAATCTACTGAACTGAAAAGAGATACTGGGAGAATTGCTGAAAGGTAATCAAATATAGCCTTATCTTATTTCTGTTCTTCTTCTTCACCTCTACTTTTGACCAGTGGAGACAAAATACTAGGACAGATGGATGCTTGTTCTGAACCATCTCAATTGGTTTTATGACCAAAGAGAAATTATATTTTCCCTTTGGAAAGCAGGCCAATTTTGCTTTGTGTGTGTGTGTATGCATAGTTTTAGCTGTCAGTTCTGGGATATATAAAGGGTAAAAATAGGTAAAATATTCTCAGATATGTTCTAATATTTTCCTCTTTCAAAGCCCTCTGCCAAGGTTACAATATCTGCTTTCTGTCCTCGGGGAGTTATGACTTTTTAAAAGGACGTTAGCTTAAATTAATGTACAGCATCTTCATTTCCAAAACCACCAGTACATTGTTTTTTTGTAAATTCAAAAGGGAATGGCATGGAGCTGCGACAGGGGAGGTTCGGGCTGGGTGTTAGGAGAAGATTCTTTACTGAGAGGGTGCTTGGGCTCTGGAACAGGTTCCCCAGGGCAGTGGTCAGAGCAGTGAGCCTGCCAGACTTCAAGAAAACACTTTGGACAACACTTTCCGACATACGGTTTGATTTCTAGATAGTCCTGTATGAAGTCAGAAGTTGGACTCAGTCATCCTTGTGGGTCCTTTCCAACGCAGGATATTCTATGATTCTGTGATAAGAAAGTGTCACTGTGAATCTGTCTTTATGCTGACACTTACTTTATATGCAAATATAAACAAATAATATAAAATATAAAATAATATAAACAAAGGAGGTTCTCCCCTTTGGTGAATTTTCTATCCTCCTAACCAATGTTAGAAATTCATAATAAAGTCCACCCTTGTCATAAATCAAGTTAGATAACTGAAGATTTAGGAAGTCTTAATATCTGTAACTGTTTCTTTCTCTTTCTAAGTCAGAAATTCTATTTCAAAAATTTGGATATTGTAGTGAAAATACAAAGCAGAACACTGTTTAATGTATACTCTGTCTTCTAACAACATTCAGAAAACTTATGGCCTAGAATAATGATGTTCTAGGGCAGTAGTGCTCAAAATATAGCTCTTTAGGGACCTGATACAGCTCTCATGAAACCCCTGTGTCTCATTTGTTTTACTTTGTTGTATTTTAATCCTGGGCAGCAAGAAGAATTATGATAGTAGCAGGAATCCCTGTGCAGAAATATACCTGCAAGGGAACACTTGATCAGGAGAGAACCACCCTGCAACTTTTTTAATTAAATGAAAGATACAGGGAGAAAAAAATAAAATAAAATAAAATAAAATAAAATAAAATATATAAAATAAAATAAAAATAAAATAAAATAAAATAAAATAAAATAAATAAAATAAAATAAAATAAAATAATAAAATGGTATAAGGGTATATAGTTATTTATCTGGGTAGAAATGCATTGAATTATTAATTCTATGAAAAATACTTCTTTTGAACTCTTTGTGATCTCCTTGCCCTCTGACTAGTTATAGATGTTGAGTCAGAACAGCAGACAGTTAAAAAAGTGAAATTTTATTGTTTCAAAACTTAGGTTCTACATGTAAGGACCCTTCTGTTTGTACGGTTACAACCAAACCTGAGCTTCCATTTCTTTCTTAACATTTCTTTCATTTAGCTACATTTCTCCTGAATATGACTTCAAAGGCTGACACAAAGAAAAGACTGACAGCAGTGCCATCCATCACCACCCCCCACCCCACCCCCCCCAAGGTTTTGGTTGATTTTAGTGTTCTCTTCCAGTCTTTGATTTTTATGACTCTGTGAACCTTCAGAACAGACTAAAAATGAAGATATTAAAAGAAAGAGGGTTGGACATAGAAAGAACCTTTGACTATTTTATGTAAGGTTAGTAGACCTTGTGCTGTAAACACACTGGATTAAAAATGTAAAAATAAAAATCATTTATTTTTATCCTTTATTGTTATACAGAGAGATACAAATCTTCTAAACAAAGAGATGAAAAAGAGAAACACCATTAGAAACAATGTAAGCTTTTTATCTTGTGTATTAGCAATATTGAATATGAATAATCAAGACCAGCTCTCTATATTCCATGAACTGTTTATAGACAATTTTTAAACCAAAAGATCTTTGAAAACCTTCAAATGTTTGTGGCTGATGTATACACTTTCTTGAGGCTAGCTCTTATTCCACCACTGTTCTTTATTATTATTTTCATTTATTATTTATTATATATTAGTATTATATATTTATTTTTTATTATTTATTACTTTTTAATAAAATGTACAACAAAGTGTTCAGAAATATAATTCAATTTATTTGTCACTGAAATCTGTTAAAGTACATTAAATGCATACAATGAATGAAAAAAAAAAAAAAAGTGACTTACAATGATTGGCAGTAGGTCTTTGGAGGATTCTTACTCAGTGCCTGCTGCATATATGCAGTATATAGACTCATAATAGTCCCGTTGTTACACAGAGATGTTATGAAAGGAAGAAACAATATGATATAAGTGATTATGTACAATTCAATAATTCCGTATGTGAAGGCTACAAGGATCCTTGTCCTTCATGAGAGATCATTACCCAGAAGTTGTAGTTAGGCTTTAGACTTACTCCAGTCACATACAGCCAAGATGGAGCTCATGATCTGCACATCTCGCGTGATCTTTCTATTCAGTGCAACAGTGGTAAAGCCATGTATACTCTCCTTCCTGCGCAAGGAAGTGAAGTAACAGGGACAATAAGGTTGAACTTGGAAGTTTAGATGATCAGCCCAGTTCCATCCTATAATGATATGAAAAAAAAACTTAACAGAGAAAAAACATCTCCGACCTCCTGCTTATGACCAGTTTATGAAGCTCCTCCTTACCTATGGCTTTCTGAAATAAGAACACTGGGCTAAGGCTGTCAACCATACATAAATTCTAGTACATGATTATCAGAAAATGAGGAAGTGTAGCCACCAGATGAAGAGGTATGCTTCTTCTTTTACATTAGAGTATGTTTGCATTCTCTCTGGACATGAAAGATAAGATCTTCCTGTGTGTATAGCAGAAGAAAGTTGAGTTTTTAACCAGGGAGACTGGTGTATTATAACACCCTTCTGCTAATTTGATTCTGAAATGTATTTAGTAGGAAATGAGCAATTATGACCATTAACTCCCTTGCACTTTTTCATTCTTTAAAACCTACAAACTGCAAAACTTTATTGTTATTAGATTAGATTGTAATTACATTAGATTAGATTTCTACAGTATGTATTTACAAGACAAAACAGTGTAGTCCAAAGTCCAAAAGAAAAAAAAAAAAAAAAAACGTAAACACCACCACTAACGTTATTGTCAGCATGTTTCTATCCAGTCTTCATTTTTATTAAAATAGGTGTCCAGCACTTCAGCAATCTAGAAGGTCTACTGGGGATGAAAAATAAATAAATAAATAAAACTTCAGAGATTAGAAATGTCCCATGTGTGCCATTTGTGTACTTATCTTGATCTTAAATTCTGAGTGGAAACATATTTCACAGAAATACAGAACACTATTTTTTTCTTAATAATCATGTGTGGGTACCTAATGCATTAATTTAAAATAGAAGTCTGATTGTTCTGTACTGGAAAGCATGGTACTACTTTAAAATTATAGTTTTGTCTAAGGCATAGATTGTCCTTGAATAAGGTACTTATCCCATAAATGTGATAGACAGTTCAGGGAAAGTCATATTTTGGGAATGAGGAAAAGAATTCATATCTGTTCTTACTAATGAATAGTAGGCTCTAGGAATTCAGTGTTCCACTCTGCCCACACCAAACACCTACTGAAAACACATTTGGGCCTCAAGTGGCTGTGTTTACCTGATCACAGAAAGGATATGGAGGGAGAAAAATGTTACCTTTGCCTGTAGAATCATTTAATTCTATTCATTCATTTCAAAATTCATTTCTGGCTGGATAAGTAACGCTTATGTGAGGAAAGCTAAATCCTACTGTGGCAATTATGCTAACAGACTCTACAAATGTTCTGAAGTTTGCTGTTACTGCATTGCATGGCAGCTTAATATTTGGTTTCAAACCTCGAGAATGTGAGAAAGCTATTGGGCTTCAAGGAAATAATTTCTTATTACAAGGGGAGTAAGGCAGTTTAACATTCATCTCACATACTTAGATTGAGATGTAAGCATTTATAACTGCCTCCCACTGCATGTTAAGCACTGTTTTTAATTCTATAGGTGGATTTAAACTTAACAGTTTTAATTTATGATTAAACTTGATTCTGTGTGGTGCCCTGTTGCAGTGTGAAAATCTCCATTATAATGCACTGATTTCTATGCTTTAAAAATATCAGTAAACTGTACCATAGTTTTATTGTGTTTTATTGTGTCACCAAGAAAATATTTACTATGTACAAATTGTTGTTCCTGCAACTGCTGTAGATTGAAATTGTAGTTTTTATAATTTTATCAACTTCTCATTAGAGTTTTCAGAAGTAGATCATCAAAATCTTGGGGAGACTCAGAAGTCATTAATCAAGTCTCTCATTAATCAAGTAAAACCTAGAAAAGCCAAACCATGAAAGTTGAAAGAAAGGAAGGAAGGAAGGAAGGAAGGAAGGAAGAGAAAGAAAGAGAGAAAGAGAGAGAGAAAGGGAGAAAGAGAGACACAGAGAGAAAGAGAGAAAGAGAAAGAAAGAAAAAAAGAAAGAGAAAGAAAGAAAGAAAGAAAGAAAGAAAGAAAGAAAGAAAGAAAGAAAGAAAAAGAAAGAAAGAAATAGAAAGAGGGAGAAAAGGAGAAAGAGAAAGAAAGAGGGAGAAAGGGAGAAAGAGAAAGAAAGACAGGAAAGAGGAAAGAGAGGAAAGAGAGGAAAGAGAAAGAGAGAGAGAGAGAGAAAGAAAGAAAAGGAAAGAAGGAAAGAAGGAAGAAGGGAAAGAAGGAAAGAAGGAAAGAAAGAAAGAGAGAGAAAGAGAGAGAGAGAGAGAGAAAGAGAGAAAGAAAGAGAGAGAGAGAAAGAGAGAAAGAGAGAAAGAGAGAGAGAGAGAGAAAGAAAGAAAGAAAGAAAGAAAGAAAGAAAGAAAGAAAGAAAGAAAGAAAGAAAGAAAGAAAGAAAGAAAGAAAGAAAAAGAAAGAAAGGAAGGAAAGGAAAGGAAAGGAAAGGAAAAAACCTCTGCAAAGCAATGTATTATGAACTGCAGGTACTGCTTGCACAGCTACACAGTCAACTTATTTTACCAAAGACCAACTGCTTTAAGAGTGAAAGATAATGTAATATCTTTCTAGTCACGTGATTATATACTGTCCATTGAGAAGTCTCATTAAATGAAAAATGTTACTCTTTACTTAGAATCATATCATTTAAACCTAAGACCAGAGTAGATTCTGCCCACTGAATAATAAAGAAGCTGATTTACCCTAATGCTTTCTAAATATATTTTTACCATAACCTTACTATTCAGGGTAGGCACAATACATGTCCTTGTATTGTGCCTTTAATTTCATTATTTCCGTGACAGAAAATGTAGAACTGCTCTGTATTCCCAGTTAATTAAAAACTAAATTTCTTTTCCTCACACTCTGAATTTCCATTTAAAAATTAATTATGGACAATAACAAATAGCAAAATGTTCCTGTTCTAGAATAAGTTCTCCACTGGGATGTAGTGAAAATGTTAATAATTAATCAAATCGGATAACTTTTTTTGGTGGTGGTGGTGGTTTTTTTTGTTGTTGTTTTGTTTTGCTTTTTTGCCACCTCACACATATATTAATTATTACATTATATATTATTACAAAACCCTACTGATGTTGTTTGACTTTTTTGGTTTCATAAATATTTATATATAATTGCATTTTCCTTGTAAATTTCATTTTTCTACCCAAAGGAAGGAAAAACAATTTGTGTATTAATTTTATCTCACTGGTTTTGTTCAGCTTCATTAGCTCTGTATATAAAACAAGAGATTAGATAAAAAGAAATGCACACAACCTGTGTTTGTTAATGTAAAGAATAATAATTAGGGAATGTTGCTAATTTTGTAGCAATTCAGGTATATTGCTACCTACTTACCTTCAAACTATGAAAAACAGATAATTCAGTGTTTATGTTACCCCAACCTCACAACTTTGATGTTTATTTTTTTTTTGATTCTGCTGCCCCCTACAGAAAACCAAAAATATTCAAGGATTTTACATACCCAAGGATTGCTGTCCATTCTCGTTATAATCACACCTGGACAAATAAATACACGTCTTTGATAATGTTCTAGAGAAGCAGAACTATATTTGTTGTTGTTTACTTGTTTGATACTTCTGCATGATTGTGATTTACAGAAGCTTTCCACTTTTTGACATATTAATAAATAAAAATAGTAGTGATAGGCACAGTTATTGAACCTTTGAAATATGAAACATATTTTACATCTTAGAAGAGAACAG
Organism: Cygnus olor; assembly: GCF_009769625.2. Classification (NCBI taxonomy): domain Eukaryota; kingdom Metazoa; phylum Chordata; class Aves; order Anseriformes; family Anatidae; genus Cygnus; species Cygnus olor. The sequence goes on from NC_049171.1 coordinate 45,969,046, forward strand.
AAAGCAGATTTACTAGCCTTTGCCTCTCAGTAAGTAAACTTATATTATGCTTTATGAGCTGGTATCTGTATACTACTATTCTTCCCAGATCCTACTGTCTGTAAAGAACAGCAGGAGTTAAATGCAATGATGCACTTAAGACTCTAATAGAAAACAGACTGTCAATAGGACAAGAGGGAATAGAAAAGACTCTAAATGTAAACTGTATACTTTCAATTACAGATCAGAAATGTAACATTCTCTTTGAAATCACAGAAAAAAAAAAAAGAAAAAAAATAGTATTTGTACTAGCTGATATTCTTAGAAACTAATTAAAAAAAATACTTCTGGCAGCTAACCTCAAAGGTGAATAGGAAAGTGTATTCTCCATGGATATGCCTTGGCTGCTTCCATCACACTGTCTCTGTCCAGCATTTAGGAGGTCATGCATGAAGGAGAGGAGGCAGAGAAATCTTCTATCATGTCTTGTCCTTGTAATTGTGCGGAGAAAGCAAATAAGCAGGAGATTTCATACAGTCTGAATTAGCTCTCTATGTACTGTTCTGCTGAGTTATGAACTATGTTATCTAGAAGCCAGAAGAGAACTGTCATAGATGTGTGTGAGCTCCTCTTAATGAATAATTCCCAAAGCTTACATAGTACAAAAAACTCGCATGTCCATTTATTGGGATTAGGAAGGTTAGAAGACAATACTAATGACCTCCCTCAAACATCTTCAGTTTTCCTGAGTGTTTTCCCAAATGATGAGAGAAACAAAAGTCTTGAGGAGACAGGTATAGGGTACCTCTTCCAAGGTATATAGTGGATGCATTGTGGAGCACAAAGACATTTAAGCATAGCTATTTTTGCTTAAGAAATAAAGAACTGAGTAGAGATATCAGCAGAAAAATGATTATGCATATCAACACAAACTGATGGTGAGAGAGTCCAGTCAGCAATTTAACTTAGTTTCTCCAAATGTGCTTCTGGAGGACAGTTTCTCGCCTCTTTCTCTGTTCTTTATGTGTAGGAGGATCCTTGAGAAATATTTTTTTTCTGAGTAGACGTAGACCTTTGTAAACTGTATCCTAAATTGCACATCTCAAATATTCCGTGGGAGCTGACTGAAGTCAGTTGGGAATGTGTCATTGTATCCTTCTCTTGTGATCTGCCTGGTCAGATTGTGTGTCAAGATTTTCAGTACTTTGAGTGCCTTCAATATCTCCAGTACAAGTTCATGGTACAACTAAGCTGGCAGCTAGATGTGCTGCTGCACATCTCTCATTCTTGGCCATAAAATCCCGCTGCTCTCCTTCTGCAAGCTCCAGGGATCTGAGCATTTGATGAAGTGATGAAGCATTAAATATATATACATATATATAATTATTTTCTAATTTAGTTCCTTAAGTATAGACGAAAACTTCAGCTTCAGATTATAGGCTGTTGCCCAGCACTTTCTTCCTCTTTCTTCCTCTGAAATGAGATCTGTATATCTGGATCCTTCATAGATTTTTGGCTATGGTCAACATTGCCCAAAAAACACCCCTCAACCTAAAAGAAGTAAATAGCTGGTTGAAAGTAATGCACATAATGTTTTGGAGAACTGGGCATATCACCTTCTGAGGAGGGATTTGGATTTCTTTTGGATTAATTGTATACTAAACCCCAATCTGTATTTTAGGCTTTGAGTATTTATTTCATAAAGAAATAACAAACAAGGATTAACTATATATGAGCAAAAGATCCATAAAGATAGACCAAAAGGCATTAATGGGGTGTGATGTATAAATAAGCATTGTACATATGTCCTTCAAAAGACAAAAGTCATTCTCAGATGAGAGAAGTATATTTTCAGTCATATATATTTGTTGTGACAGCCTCTGCATCACTGAACACAACAGAGACAACAGTACACATGTATAGAATAGCCTGCCCAGAGAAACTTGCTGGTCGGGATTCCTTTCAAATAACAAACAGTTTGCTTCTGAAATATATTCCAGTATTTTCCCAACCTGTATGTTTAAAAGATTAATGTATTTCCTGGAGACAGGAAAAATAAAAAAAAAAAAAAAAGATGAAAAAGAGGCTTGAGAAAGAAACAGCAGTGTTTTTGAAGCCTTAGGGTGTTTTTGTTTGTATGTTTGTTTGTTTTGCTTTGGTTTTTGTGTGTTTGTTAAAAAGTTAAGGGTAAGGGGGAAAGTCCCCAGCTAAATGTATTCTCCAACTTTCATCCCTCCTCTACCTGAGAATCTGTCATTCACTCAAATTATGAACTTATTTCCTATGCACCTTAGGAACAAATATGTTCACTACTTCACTAAATAAATAAAATAAATAAATAAATAAATGACATACAGCATAGGGCTATTAAAGCTAAAAGCTTTGAGAATAAATCACATACCTGACACTTTTCTACAGCTTTAACTTGACTAGGTTGGGAGGAGGAACTGAATAAGAAAACAGCTTTTCAAGCTTCATCTAATACTTCAAATAGACTAAGTGCAGATTTTGTAGATTTAAATATTCACACTAATATTGATTTGCAGGAGTATTAGACAAGAAAAACAACACCATTAAAAAGATAGAGACATTTTTTCAATTGTAGTTGTTAGTAATGAAACTGTAGCATTACTAAAAGCTAGTCTTAGATTAGAGAGGCATAGGAATGATTCAAGCTCTGTGAGAAGATAAAAGGAAGAAAGATGTCATTACTACAGAGCCAGAATGAATAAAGAATATAAACATTTAAATGGTAAGACATTATTCCTCCCAGTAAAACTGTGGCACTAAATGGAAGAATTCTCATACATTTTTTGAGCAAAGGACTGAAGGCCTTTGAGTGAGTCATGGGTTCCTGTTCAGACTTCAAGATTGTTTCTGTATTTTACAATAAAGAAGTTGTTGTTCTAGGACAAGGTTGTGGAAACCCTAACCCTCCCTCTGAGTTCTTTAACTACAAGCTGAAGAGTGCTGCCTCACCCAACAAAAAATATAGCATGTTCAGATAAATAATTTTAACTGAAACTGGTCAGAAGACCACTTAGAATATGGATTCTGGTAGGTTTTAAGGATAAATAATGTGATCTTGCAAATTAGGTGATCTCATGGCTGGGATGATCTGGTAGAGGAAGGGAGATGGAGGAGTGTGGATGGAATTCATCATAAGAAAGCAAATGCAAATTCTATGCAAAGCCAGTTGTTCTCTATTGCAGTATTTACTTCCTCTTGTGTTTCTGACAAGGAGCCAGATTCATTGTTTTGATAACACATAACATTAATTTCAAGTCCCATCTATACCCTCTGAAACATAATGCTAAAATAATTTCCTTAGTTTAATCCAGAATTTTAATATTTCACTGGGAGACATATAGGCAAAACGTAAGGAGATGATGTTGGTCTCCAGTGAATGAAGATTTACTGAATTTTAGAATTCAAACTCTTCTTCCACTGAATGCAGCAAACATCTTTTTAAGTAACTTCAGAAATGTCTTTGTGATCACTATGTACAATGCAGTACGATACCGAATATATGCAGTTATCTTTAAAACTCAGTATTACGTGAACTGATAGTTTTAATCACATCAGAGATATCCTTCACATCACATATCATATCGCATATATCCTTCTAACTTAAATGATTCTAACTCTGGGTTTGAAAGAACTTTCAGACATTGGTCACATTACATCTTTCAGGCCCCAGCAGACAATTGGTCTCTGTAAAGACAGATCAGCTCTGCCAGTAGGTGAAGTGTCTATGAAGGATGAGAAATGAAGATGTGCAGAGAAAATTTCTCATATTTTCAGGTCTTGACTTCCTTGTTGCTTCTACAATCAATGCAAAGTAAATACAAGGTTCTGACAAATTAGGGACTGGCACAGAAATAACTGCAAAACTAGCCATATGCATGCAATATTACATCTTTCTGTATAAATTTTGGCTTTTACTTTAGAAGCAGTCATTTTTTGTTTATTCTGCTTACTTCACTGCCTTGTTTCCATTATAAACTTGCCCTTAGTATTTTGTTTCAATTATATGGTCCATTTGTATGGCATTAGTAGTTCCAAGTATGTAAATTTTACATCTAACATAAATATTTTAGTGATGCTCATAATTCCTTCACAGCTTCCTTTCATATTTTGCAGAATTACCTTTTGTTAGAGTAATTACTTTAATGAGAAGATTGTATTATTTACTGATGACACAATTATGGATATATTTGTATAGAAAGTTTCTCTTTCATTTGTCTTTTTCATGTGTTAAAATGTATCACTGTCAAGAAATCTAGAATAAACAGCTAAATTATAAGAATTTTTTTTTTTTATTGAAGCCACATCTCTCGTTGTCAAACTAACATATTATAATATTTTATATGGATATGACATTTGCTATATTATATGCAGTTATATATAATTGAAGTAACAGCACATGATAAACTAGGCCAACTCCAGAAGTGTAACAAACAATATTTATAGAAAATGCTTATTAATTACATGAATGCAAAGAAAACCTATTCTTTGCCTCCTATAATTCTGTTTTCCAAAGTGAAACCTAAGAGTACGGTAAGAGTGCAATAACAGCAGAGACAAAAAGCTTTGCTCAAGGGAAAGGCTGTTCTATTACTCAATGAGGAATACAGCTCCTTTCGTAAGGACAAGTGGTCTTTTATTCCCTTAAAATATCCCACTGTGGTTAGAATTTTAACCAGGCACTGCTCCACTATATCATCTCTCCCATTTACTCCTGCAGTTGGACTGTCAAGAACACCTTGATACACAAAACAAAACAATTCTCCATTGAATTCACATACAACTTAAAACACTGGGAGACTGTATCATCTCTTTCAGCAAATGGCAGTTCCCAGAATTTCCTTTCCTGCCCAGATGCTGTCCCATTAAACTTTTTACAAAAGAATCAGTAGTAGCTATAAGAAAAGTGTTAACCCATAAGTGGCATGTGCTCATCCATTCATGTTACAAGCGAAGATTCTATGTTGTTCTCTGGACAGATACGAAATAGTAACACTCCTCAATTTTCCAGTTTTAATCTGAGAATGGGAAGAGGACTTAGTGATACTTGCATGTCCTGTCAGCTTGCAGCAACCTGTAGCTTTGGCCCTCTTAGAACTACAGGTTGTGTCTGTGTGGTTGTGCTTTAATCTCTCTCCATGACTTCAGTGGCTCAATATACTATTGCCTTGAATTGTTTATTTTTGTTATAAAAGCCACCCTAAGACACTGAAATACAGAATGCATGTGTGCATTATGTGAAAAATATATTTATTTTATTTTATTTTATTTTATTATTAAGAAATTAAGTGCTCTCCACTTCTTGTAACATGAGAAATGATAACCAACATTTCCCTACCAAATTTTTGACATATTGTTAATTACTTTATCTACCTATCTTCTATCCCTCTTTTCTTTCATGTTGAAAAATCCTGCTTTAAAACAGATATTTCTGTAGACTGTATAAGTTGTACTGTCTTTTTATCATTATATTACATGTAGACATGCCTGCATACATATATTACTGATATACACAGTCTTTCTTCTTTTTTTCCTGATTACTGATATCCACAGGCTTTCCTTTTTTTTTTCCTGATTCTCTTCCCCCAACCCAGAGAGGGAGGGGGGAGGGTGAGTGAACTGCTGTGTGGTGCTTAGCTGCCGTCTGGGTTAAACCACAACACTTCTTTTTCTAGCAAATTCTAAGATTCAATTTACATCTTTGAGCATTGCTGAGTGATGTTTTCATAAGGATTGAATGTCACGGGCAGAGAGTACCTGCAAAGTAGTAGCTAATTTTTAGCCTACTGTGGTATATGTTTAGTTAGGATTACTTTTCTCCATGTAAAATTACTTTTATTTATGGATATCACATTTATTATATTTTTCAATTTATTTCATTACCAATCAGTCTCATGATTCAAATTCTCAGGTATTCACAGTCTGTGTTAGTTTTGAGTAGCCCATGTAATTATGCATCTTCATCCAGCACTGTCATTTACTCCTCATGCCTGCTATGGGCAGTTCACGAATAGAATGAGCAACCTAGGTCCAATGCAAACCCCCGTGTGATTCTTAACATTAACACACATCTACTGCAGGGTTTGATCTCTTTTTCTACCTTTGTTTCCTGTCTTTCAGTTAAATATTTATCTGTGACAAGACTTTTCCACTTTCCCAAATGAGCTTGTCAAAAGTATTTTGGAAATCCACATATAGTATTACAAACTTTTCCGACAAGTTCATTGATGTTACTAAAAACCTCTGCAAAATTTGTGGGACTTCATTCTACAGAAACTGTATTGACTATCATTGTAACACATATTCACTTAGTTCTATTCTTTGTTGCAGTTCTGACTGCCTTGCTTGGTACAAAAGTCAAATGCACTCATACCAGTGTCTGTATTCATATAGATTTCTTCTAAATACCTTTGTGAAAATAACATTACATTTATCATCTTCCTTTCCTGTGGTAACAAGACTAATTTAAATGTCAGGTTATACAGCACAGTTACCACTGTGGCAATTTCATGTTAGGCTTCTTCAGAGTTTATTTATAAAGAGAATGTAGTCTTTTCTGCTTCTTTCCACTAATGGATCACCTTCTTCTAACAATACTTCAGCATGAGATAACTTCATATTTCTCCCCTATGAAGACTTTCATTGTGTTAAACTTCCCAAGTTATCTGAAATGAAGAGTTTTTAAAAAAAAAAAAAAAGCTCATTTAGCTTTTGTAGTATGACATTGGCTTCTCTGAGTGTGCTTTTTATACATTCTTTATCCATCAGTGTAAGAAAAGCTTTCAGAGGTTTCCTTTCAATAGAAATCTTGACTTTAAAGCTCTATATCAATGAACTGCTGCAAAAGAGCTTGATAGTTTTCCCTCTAGCATACCAGAATGCACTAGTCTTAGAAATCTTGTGCTGATAAGAGAAGTTTTGCCTAATAGCTGTGGCTGCATAGCAGTTCCTTGTATCTCATTGTAATTTATAAATCATATGCTCAACTACTTGTATCACCTGTGCAACTCCACATCCATTAGATCTGGCTCCAAAAGCACCACAGTAAAGCCTGGGCTTCTTAACCAAGCACCACCAGCAGAGTTCTTACCACCTTAGTTTAGAAGTCTCACCCAGAACAAAGGAGACTTCCATGCAGAATCCACCTATCCCATTTAAGCGTCCTATTCAGTGCAAGTAGCTCTATTGGTAAGTAGCCAGAGTGGCTTTCTCTCAATCTGAGAAATAAAGTTCTTAGATAAATATACCTTCAGGAAATCTTTTCAGATACGAATTTACATTGGAAAGAGGACACTTACCAGCATTGCTGAAAAAGGTAGTTTTGAGTCAAAAAAGCCTAGAAGACACATGTGAACATAACATTTGCCTTTGCCACTTTAGTTTTGTCAGTTGTTTGGTTAGCTATAAATAATTTTTATATTTGCTTAGGCCTACATTAAAATATATGTATATATCTGTTCAAACAATGCAGAAGAATGGTTTTGTTTTATGTCTGTAGTCTGCTTAAACAGTGTTTCTAAACCAGGCTTGACAAAATGCAGTTTAAATATAGCACACTTGTTAAATACTGACATGTGCCTGACATATATAAAATGAAACAATCATATGCATCAGGCAGATTTGCAAGAAAACAGACATGGATGACAACAGGCATAGCTATCAGCTTAGTCTTCCTTTATTAATAGACTCTAACAGGTACAGTTGTGCAGCAAGTCAGGTCTGAAATGCAGTTAATACTACTTATTGTTAGGCACTCATACACCCATGTGTCTGAGACCTCTGTTTCTTTAACTAGGGCTGCTGGACAGTCACAGTTCCCATGTGCACTGTGGGGAGAGACTAGAGAGGTCTTCCTTTAACCCCTAAGGATCCTTATTCTGTCTTTGTTTCCCTTACATGAATGAAGTAAACCAGGATGATAAGGTTTTGGAGTAGGCACATTAAAAAATTATCATAGTCATTTGTCATATGCAAAATTGGTGCATCGGCATAGCTGTTCTGCTGTCCTATCAGTGACTTATAATAATATGCCCCCAAACGACCTTTGTTGCTTTTGAAGTAACTGGAGGTCCAGTTGCAGCAGTGGCTCCGGGAACAGGGCACAGTAGCTGCTCTTCACAGCTTTCATACACATCAGAAAATAACTCCAGACTAGATCATTAACCTTATCTAAATATATCCTGAAATCTGACATTTAGGGATTTAAATTCTCATTAAAAAATACAAGAAGATAATAAAAATTGAAATTAGGCTGTACTGTCAGCCCTCTATATCTTAGCAAGAAAGTAATCTCAAGGTGGAGTAACCATGGGGTGAGAAAAACAGAAAAAAAATAAAAATAAAAATAATAAAAGCATGTGGCTGGGGGGAGGGGGGGGGGAGAAAGGGGGGAGGGGAATAATAAAAATAAAAAAAATCCAGATATTATTGGAGAATTATTTTCTACTGCCTCACACTTTTTTGCAGTTATGGTATAGATGTGTACTGTTGCCAAATGCAAAGTATAACACTGAACACCCACATGGCCCAGCTCTTGACAACCATGCAAGATTTAATTTAAAATAGAATAAGACGCTTAAAACTTCACACCTTTAAAATCAGTGAAAAAATCTCATTCATTTCAGAAGAGTCAGCGTGTCAGCATTTCACTGTAAAGCTTTATGCTTCCCCAACAACTGTTTGAAAAAATAAAAAAGCAACAGGAATCAATGCATTTCATAAAATAAGAATATTGTTGAGAATGTAGGTTCTTATCTTTAATCACTTTAAAATCTAAATAAATTCACTAGTGGTCACAGACGTGGAGTGAACTTCATCTCAGGTAATTACGTATTTACTGTTTAGGTATCTGTATCTTGATTAGTTTAAGCTTAGTTTATAGTAAATGAGAAAAAATAAACAATACTAGGCCATCAGGCATTTGACTTATTTTAGATTTCTACTTTAGAAGAAAATAAGTCCCCAAAGTGCCTTACTAACTTCACTGGCTGAAAGAGATGCCAAATGAACCTCACATTTGGTAGACGACTCTTGTCATCTTAGACTTTGGTGTAAGAGGACAGGATACCTTGATGTTACATGCATGGCTTCATAGTAACATATCAGACCCAGTATGCATTAGAGGGAACTACAACTGCAGCTAATGTAGAAAATCTGTATCTTGGGATGAAGGAAAGTCAGAAGAAAAACAGAAAAAGAAAAAAAAAAGATGAAATGATCACTCTTAAAAAGCTGATGCACATGACAGAAAGTACCAGTCACACCCCACCTCTGATCACACTAAGCTGATTTAATAACATGTATAAATATATGCACACTGCTTTGGCCTTATTAATATTGTGCAATTACCAACCACCAGAAGTGCCAGGTAGAATAGCTAAAATTTTGGAATAAAATGTATCAAATTGAATGGCAGCGGTATCAGCTCATAGCAGCCTATAATGACAGCTGTGAATACTGTTTTTTCTTTGTCCTGCCACTGAGAGCAATTGTATACCTCCGTATTCAGGTGTTTGGCAGGAATATCATTGCTGTAGTCCATATCATCATTTGTGCCTTCTTTATATCTGGTTGGCAGTATTTGCAGCTGTGATGCAACAAGCCCTTGAATTGCCTATTAACTTTTTTATTTATTGGCTTATTCTGAAAAGCATAGTCATGCATGCATCATCAACCATTTTGTATGAGCTTGAGTCATCTGCAGTTCCCAAGCTAAGCTGCTGACTCATACCATCACCCAACAAGTGCATTGTATTACTGTTAAGTATTCTTACTGATGTTATTAGTGTCATAAACACAGACTGGGCAGACTGAGGTAAGAGTGTATCTTCGGATGCGAGCTGAGTCATTGATGAAACATATAGACATTCTCTGTCTGCAACTCCTTTAAGAGGCTTTTGGTCAGGGGAGATACAAAAGCAGTAATTATGTGAATTTTATTGTGACAAGTTACTTTACCCATTTAAAATATATTCAGCCATAAAAAGCAATGTGTAATAATGAGCCAGAAGGAGGAAAAACATGACTTAAGCTTACCATATCATCCGAACTCTATAAAAGCTCCAGGTCTTTCAGCAAATGGGAATGCAGGGAAAAAAGAAAAAAAAAAGAAAAAAGAAAAAAAAAAAAGAAAAAGAAAAAAAAAAGAAGCAGTAGGTGGCTTGACCTGATCTTTTTATTCTTTGCTTATTGGACTGTTCTAAACTTCCCCAGTTCTGTGATATAGCTCTGAATTCCTATAATACCAATGACACATGATGCCCACAACATGGTTACATCCTAAAAAGGAATTTAGTGAGAATGTACAAAGCTTGATTGAACAACGAGGAAAAGGGAACCGGGGTCCTGTCAGACAACAGGGTGAACATGACTCAGCTGCTGAAGATGTGATAAACCTCACAATAAACTTCATACATAACGATACAGGGTTATCAATCAAAGCGTAGCACAGCATACCAAAACATCTTTGTTGGTGACATTGACAGTGGGATTGAGTGCAGCCTTAGCAAGTTTGTTGATGACACATAGCTGCATGGTGCCTTCGACTTGCTAAAGGGAAGGGATGCCATTCAAAGAGACCTTGACAGGCTTGGGAGGTGGGCCTGTGCGATCCTCATGAAGTACAAGGCCAAGTGCAAGGTCCTGCACCTGGGTCAGAGCAATCCCAAGCACAAATAGAGGCTAGGTGGAGAATGGATTGAGAGCAGCCCTGAGGAAAGGGACTTGGGGTTTTTTGGTTGATGAGAAGATCAACCTGAGCTGGCAAATGTACACTTGCAGCCCAGAAGGCTAGCCAAATCCTGGGCTGCATGAAAAGAAGCGTGACCAGCAGGTCAAGGGAGGTGATTCTCCCTCTCTACCCCACTCTTATGAGACCCATCTGGAGTACTGCTTTCAGCTCAGGGGCCCACAGCACACAAAGGACCTGTTGGAGCAAGTCCAGAGGAGGGTCACGAGGATGATCAGAGGGCAGGAGGAACTCTCCTTTATATAGGCTGAGACAGTTGGGTTTGTTGAGCCTGGAGAAGACAAGGTTCCGGGGAGACCTCATTGGGGCCTTTCAGTACTTCAAGAGTGCTTATAAAAAAGGTGAAGAGTGACTTTTTGTCAGGGAGTTAAGTGATAGGACGAGATAATGGCTTTAAACTAAAGCAGGGGTGATTTAGATTAGATATTAGGAAGAAATTCTTTACTCTGAGGGTAGTAAGGCACTGGAACAGGTTTCCCAGAGAAGCTGTGGATGCCACGTCCCTTAAGTATTTAAGGCCAGGTCTTTGAGTGATCTGGTCTAGTGGAAGGTGTCCCTGCCCATGGCAGAGGGCTTGGAACTAGGAATCTTTAAGGTCCCTTCCAACACAGACCATTCTATGATTCTAAAAAGTTAAGGGAAGTGATTTTTTTCCACGAAATTTATGTCCAAGAGTGCACAATAATGTGAAGCAAGTCATTGTGAAGATTAGGGGACAAAAACAAACAGTATACACTTTGAGGCTGAAGGACATTATTTTGTTTGGTCTTGCTGAAGAATTCCACTGAAGGGTGACTGTAGAGAGAACAAGACAGACCTCTCAGTAGTGCACATTGAATGGCAAGATGCAATGGTCATAAACCAGGGAAATCCTGACTGGACAAAAGGAAAAAAAAAAAAAAAAAACTCTTTGCACTGGGAATGCACTGGAGCAAGCAGTCCAGAGTGGCTGTAGAATAGTTACCCTAAAATATATTCAAAACTTGACTGGGTAAGATAGAGCAACCTGGTCTAACTTAGAAGCCAACACTGCTCTGAACAGCAGGTTGTCCTGAATGATCCCCAGGGGTCCCAGGGATCCCTTTTAAACATTTTTTTTTTTCCACATGATCCTTTGTTTTTATTAGCCCTGGAATTAAAGAATTCTCCCTCTGGGAGTTGTGTTTATTAGTATTTTCATTAAATCCTGCAGGATTTCTTGGCCAGCTACCTTCATCATCTGACTGATGAAATCAGTCACTTAGACCAATAGAGACTAAAATATTTTGTAACAAACAAACATAATATAATGCAAATTAAAGGAAATTATGAAAATTACTTGCATCCTGAATTTGTTTGAGGGAAATAAATCATGTATATCATTGTAGCCATTCATGGAAAACATCTGTTCAATAGAAACTAAAAACAACTAAGGTCTTTAACTGTATTGAAAAGAGATAGAGTTGATCAAGAGTCTGACAGATTTCCTCCTGTGATCTGGCCTACAACTATTTTATTTATTTTGGTTTTCAGAACAAGGTTAAAGGATTATTACTATTAACTTACTAAGTTAGAGTGTGTATATGTAATAGAAATTTTTTTATCTGCAGAATTTCTTATGTCTTAATGGATTCAGTAAATAACTTCAAACAGAGAAAATGGTCCTATTATCAGAATTATGGGTGGTTGACTTCCTTGATAATAAGATGTTTTTTGTTCCAAATGGCAAATATACATATTCTGCCTTTTTACCACATTTATCCGTAAGTGCTCTATGCCCTGGTTTTCACAAATTATCAGGCATATTTATTGTGGGAGGGTAGCTTTCTGCTTCTAGTTCCCTTTCTGATTAGAATTGCTAATTACTTACCTCACAGTTTAAGATGATATGCCATAGATTGCAAATGATTCCAGGGTAGTTATAAGCTAGATGAAGAAAAGCTGAAAAGCAGGTGTCTGCCTTTTGATTGGATGCAGTGCCAGAAATGAAGAGAAAGTAATGATTACTGAAGAAAGAAATCAGATAGAAATCTTTACCTCAGCTTGTAAGTGTGCCTACTATGCTTGACATTTTATCAAGAGAGGACAAATATCACCTCTCTTTAAAGATTTTAGTGGCAAAACTAGAACAATATACCACTGAGAATGTGAGATACCATCAAACATATCAGAATTTGCCTTGAGAAGACACTTGTTTGAAATTTGTGTGCTATGGAGGAAGAGAAGTTCTGAATTTTAGAGTCAATTTGTGTCCCGGTCTTGCAAGAGGTACTATATCCAAGTTCTGGGTTCAAAATTAATTTCTATGCCATTTTGCCTTTCTATGATTTTTGTGTACAGTTTTAAACAGTTAAAAGCATGTTTTTCTTAACAGTATGGAATAAGACTCTTCCCCCAGGACAAAGTGTATATTCCTCCCAGTCAAGGAAAACCTTAAACTTCCAATGTGCAAAATCCTTTGGCACCCTATAATTTCATGAACAATTAGCTCTTTATAAAGTAATACTTCTAGAGTGCCAGAGATAATTTACCAATTTTTTAACCATTCCTTTAGATGGAATGATTCACAATAGCCTTGTTGGGAAAATTTTCTGGAAAAGTTCTGTCATTTATAAGTTCAAAGACAAATTCAAGAGTGAAAATTGAGTGTATAAGCAAGAACTTTTAACCTTCCTTTCACCTTTTTAGTTGCTTCTAAAGTTAGACAGCATTATTTTCAATAGTATAAAGCAATTTTTCTTTTTGATCATTTATGACTTCTAGAAATTTCCCAGAGAAAATAAAACTATGTAGGTGGAACATTCCTTCCATTTCTCAGTTTTTGGGGTGCAGAGCAGAGAATTCCAACTTCTGCATTCTGTAGCTTCCCTTTCTTTTCTTACAGAGATTGCTGAGGGAAGAGGGAGCCAGGAAAGCACACAGGGCTGGAAGCTTAGCTGAAATTGTACTCCTGGCTCTGAGGCCCTGAAAGCCCCAGGAGTCCTGGCCTGAAAAGCACATTTCCATGACATTCATGGCATTTTCATGTTATCAATGGCATTGCAGACATTTGAGCAGTGTGACTCACACTGCCTGGGAAATCAGATGTCTCCAAAGGCAGACAGAGACAGAAAAATCTCCAAGGCTGCTGCAATACTACTGATACAATTCTTAGAGCTGCAATGTCATTGCAACATGCCCCCCTGGCAACAGTGTACTGGTAGAGTTTAACTGCTATTACTTAGCGCATGTCCTACAAGTGCAATTTTGTTTATAGGTATTTATTAATTAAATTTCATAATTAAATACTGAGGAATTTCAGTATTGAATTCATTTGGTATTTCATTCTTGATTCAGAATATTATTTTTCTAGAAAACAAAAAAATACCTACACATATACACACACACCAAACAAAATATAACACATTAAAATTCAAACCCCTGATCACTACTTCTTGCAAAACACATTTAGAGAGGAGAAGCAGTTTTAGTGACACCTTTGACAACAGTCCTTTATTGTATGGATGGAATTAGAATTAAGTTTATGATCTTATAATAAAATCTTGGAGCATAAATTAAGAAAGCAAGTACAAGTTTTTTGTCATAGAATGTTGTAATTATTTCCTGTGTCCCTTTATTTTTTATTATTATTTTTTATTGATTAGAAAATAAAACTATGTTGTGGGACAGCTTCTGACAAGTTATGAGGACAGTCGTTAATACAAGGCAACACAATAATCATTCCTTTTCCTCTCTGCAGGAAGGACTGGAGATTTGCTAGAGCAAACTAATGTCAGTTTGTATCTTGCACAATCTAATGTGATATATACTTAATGTAGCTTCAAACTTCTCTAATAGGAATAGTATAGCACTTGAGATTATGACATCTAAATGGAGATGTCTGCATAGTGGTATCTTTAGGTCCTGTGGATATCCAAGCAATACAGAAGTGGGACTTGGTTCCATTTCCTAAATAAATATATCTGGGGCCATTTTAGATGTCATACACTGTCTCACCAATCTCTAGCTGCCACTTGAAAATGTTGTAGGTTTCTTGTAGGTCTTGTGTTAGACCTACCAGCCACATGAGAATGTCTTGAAGTGATCCTTCCACTCTACTCAGCATTGGTCAGGTCGCGCCTGGAGTGTTGTGTCCGGTTCTGAGCCCACAGTACAAGAGAGACCTGAATATATTGGGAAGAGTCCAGTGGAGGGCTACCAAGATGATCAGGGGACTAGAACATCTCTCTTATAAGGAGAGACTGAGATAACTGGGACTGTTCAGACAGGAGAAGATGAGGCTCGGGGGGGGATCTTAACAATGTCTATAAATACCTGAAGGAAGAGCACAAATAAAATAGAGCCAGGCTCTTTTCAGTGCTGTGACAGGACAAAGTGACAGGACAAAGGTAATGGTCACAAAATGAAACACAGGAGGTTCCCTCTGCACAACAGGAAAGACTTTTTTACTGTGTGAGTTACCGAGCAAGGCACAGGTTTCCCAGAGAGGTTGTGGAGTCCAGCCAGTTTTGAACCCAGCAAAGAGTGTAGCTGTCCAAGCCATGGGATGCCAGCTTCTCCAAGAGAATATTATGGGAGACAAAGGTGTCAAAGGCCTTGCCAAAATCTACGTAGACTACGTCAGCAGGCTTTCCCTCATTCACCAGGTGGGTTACCCGGTCATAGAAGGAGATGAGGTTGGTCAGGCAGGACTTGCCTTTCATAGATAATAATAATAATAATAATAATGCGTACAAAACAAGTGATGCACAATGCAATTGCTCACCACCCACTGACCAGTACCCAGCCCATCCCTGAGCAGCAGTCCCCCCACCCCAGCCAGCCACCCCATATTAATTGTTCAGCATGACATCATATGGTATGGAATATCCCTTCAGCTAGCTTGGGTCAGCTGTCCTGGTTCTGTCCCCTCACAGCTCCTTGTGCACCCCCCACAGTGGTGTTTAAAGTGGCAGCCAGATACCTAGAAGAACGACTTAGGGTGTTGTCAATAGTACTCGGTCCTATATGTGGACATGTGAATAAACTTCTCAGTGCTTATGTAAGCTAATGATTCATGCAGGATACAGATACCAAGAAAACTTGCAAACTCATTCTTCTTCAAGATAAGTTGATTGTCTAAAGGTATGTGCTTACTACTAACAATCCCCTCAGTATCCTAACAAATATATTTTCTTTTATTTATCACCAAATCTGGAACAGATAATTTTCTAAAAATGTAAATGAATTATGGTTTAATATATGAGGGAAAAGGAAGAGTACTTGGGAAATATTTACAGATTATGAGTTCATTTTATGCTGTGATCATAGTTTCACAGACTTCTTGGATGTTTTCTTGAAACTTCTTTGTTAAGTTTTGATAGCATATTGAATTATTATGACACAAAATAAAATTGTAGCACATCTTTTTCCTTCATCATGATACTTTTTGAGCAATAGAGGATCATGCTCACCCTTTATTAGAACTGCTTCAATTGTTATTAAGAGTATATGGTAAGTGTTGGAAGTTCTTCTAATTTATTAATAGACAATACCTTCTCTTTTCCTACCAATTCTCTATAAACAATCAAAGAGACAGTCACCAGGATTTCTGGATATATTAATATTCACAGAATTGATTAAGCAGTCTTCCTAGTAACTGAGACAAAATGCACTTAGTGGAATTCATCCTTCTGTATGGCAGTGTTGTCTCTATCAGATGCTTACTCAAGAACTTCTTTTAAAAATGTAATGATCAAAATAAGATTTCCCAAAAGCTTCTGAAGGCATTGATTATAGAAGAGAAGAACAGAACAAATGGAACATACTATGGTTCAAAGTCATAATATATTGCTGCTCAAAATTGTAAGCAATTCACAATGGTAAAGACAATCAGTCATATTACAGAAGGCTATACTTGCATCCCAGAGTATCATTATATCTATGTTTTTTCCCTCTTTTAAAATTCTTTTATTTTTTCCTATTCTTTCCATCTGCTGACTGGCCACATAAGAAACACAACTTACAATAATAACTAATTACTGATTTCCAGTTACTTTACAGTCTAAATTTTTCATGTCTAAACTATGAATTTAGTGATATTGAGTGTTTCTTTGTGATTTTAACAATAGAATGATTTCACAGTATGACATAGCACAGGGGGTTGGATTTTTCTATAATGTCATTAAAATAATTTATATATTATGACAATGTAAGTCTTAAGTAACTAATTGAAATAAATAAGTTAAAGAAGTCAGCAGTTAGATTTTTTGGGCAGCTTTTTTTCTTTTAATGTACTGTGAGCCCTACTGAGACAGGGGAAACAAAGTAATTATGAAGTTGTTGCTATAGTTTATTTCTTCCTTTCTTGCTTTCTCTCTTTTTTTTTTCCTCGTATTCTTTCTTTCTCCCTCCCCTCCCCTCCCCTCCCCTCCCCTCCCCTCCCATCCTCTCCTCTCCTCTCCTCTCCTCTCCTCTCCTCTCCTCTCCTCTCCTCTCCTCTCCTCTCCTCCCCTCCCCTCCCCTCCTCTCCTCTCCTCTCCTCTCCTCTCCTCTCCTCTCCTCTCCTCTCCTCTCCTCTCCTCTCCTCTCCTCTCCCCTCCTCTCCCCTACTCTCCCCTCCTCTCCTCTCCTCTCCCCTCCTCTCCTCTCCTCTCCTCTCCTCTCCTCTCCTCTCCTCTCCTCTCCTCTCCTCTCCTCTCCTCTCCTCTCCTCTCCTCTCCTCTCCTCTCCTCTCCTCTCCCCTCCTCTCCCCTCCTCTCCTCTCCTCTCCCTATGCTTTCTTTTCCCCCCTGCCCCCTGCAACTTCTCTTTGTGGCGAGTTTGGAGAGACAGATGACAGAAGATCTGAAGAAATGCAGCTTAGCATTTCTTGACTAGTTGCAACACAATACCATTGCCAGTCTGTGTTTGTCAGAAGTAGCCATAAAAATGAGACCTAATGTATCTTTGTGGAAGAGACAAGAATTTGTTCAAAACAATTGGAAGAGTTTGAAGATAAAATTATGTGTAAACTTTAAAGACTTCTGGAAACAGAACATGCCCATTAAACATATATGAGAAGCTTTTAGTAGTTACTAGAAGAACCAACGGCTTGCAAAACACATCAGCTCATTTATTTCACAAATTTCCTCAAAATCTACATGTTTTGTTTCACAAAGAATTATCCTGAAAGACAAAAAGTATGTGTTACAAAACAAACAAACAAACAAAATCTATTGAGGTAATAATTGAAAGCATTCAGCATAATAAATAAATAAATAAATAAATAAATAAATGGAAAAATAAATACATATATGGAATCTAGATTCAAAAATCATGAGCTATTCTTTTATTCTATCATTCCTGAAGTCTCCAGAATGTTCCATTCTTTTTTTTTCCTCATTTCCATGTAGTTCCATCCACCCACTAGATCAGGTTGCTCAGGGCCTCATCTAACCTGGTCTTGAACACCTTCAGGGATGAGGCATCCACAACATCTCTGGGCAACCTGTTCCAGTGCCTCACCACGCTCTGACTGAAGATTTTCCTCCTAACCTCTAATCTAAATCTCCCCTTTTTTAGTTTAAAACCATTCCCCCTCGTCATGTCATTATGTGATTGAGCAAAGAGTTGCTCTCTGTCCTTTAAGTACTGAAAGGTTGCAGTGAGGTCCCCCGGGAGCCTTCTCTTCTGTAGGCTGAACAGTCCCAGCTCTCTCAACCTTTCTTCATGGGAGAGATGCTCCAGCACCTTGGCCATCTTTGTGGCCCTCTTCTGGACCCTCTCTAACAGATCCACAACCTTCTTGTGCTGGGGTCCCCAGACCTGGATGCAGTACTCCAAGTGGGGCCTCACGAGGGCAGAGTAGAGGGGAACAATCACCTCCCTCGACCTGCTGGACACTCCTCTTTCAATACAGCCCAGGATGCAGTTGGCCCTCTGGGCAGCAAGCACACACTGCCAGCTCATGTCAAGCTTTTCATCCACC
The DNA here is from genome assembly GCF_009769625.2 of Cygnus olor. Taxonomy (NCBI): domain Eukaryota; kingdom Metazoa; phylum Chordata; class Aves; order Anseriformes; family Anatidae; genus Cygnus; species Cygnus olor. The sequence continues at coordinate 45,987,726 of NC_049171.1, forward strand.
AGAACCCTCAAGTCCTTCTCCGTGGGGCTGGTCTCAATGTGTTCTTCTCCCAGTCTGTATTCATGTCTGGGATTGCCCTGGCCCAGGTGCAGCACCTTGCACTTATACTTCTTGACCCTCATTAGGTTCATGTGGGCCCAGTTCTCAAGCTTGTCCAGGTCCCTTTGGATGTCATTCCTTCCTTCTGATGTATCAACTGCACCACTCAGCTTGGTGTCATCTGCAAACTTGCTGAGGGTGCACTCAATCCCACTGTCTGTGTCATTGATAAATATATTAAACTGTACCAGTCCCCAAACAGACCCCTGCAGTACACCACTCTTCACCAGCCTCCACTTGGACATAGAGCCATTGACCACCACTTCTTTTCCACTGAACGTACCACCCATCAAATCCATACCTCTCCAATTTGGAGACCAGGATGTCACGTGGGACCTTGTCAAAGGCCTTGCAGAAGTCCAGGTAGATGACATCAATAGGTTTTCCTTTGTCAACTGATGCAGTTACTCCATCATAGAAAGCCAACAGATTGGTCAGGCAATAATAGATTGGCCATAAAATAGATTAGATAGATAGATAGATAGATAGATAGTTAGATTAGATAGATAGATAGATAGATAGATGATAGATAGATAGATTAGGTAGATAGATAAAAGACTTGTCATAGCATATGTCATATTCTGTTTAAATTTTCAAAATATTTTGAAAGAAATATACAGTCACAAAGCACTCTGTGATGCTGCTATTTCCAGATTCTAATGAAACAATAATACACCACATGTACCCAAAAGTTAAGAAGTTTTGGCAGCTCATTTATCTCTTGCAGAAACCAATACTGCACCCTCTAATGTGGCTAGTGTTGCCTGTAGGCAAGGTCTTCACATTATTTATGAGGTGTTCACTGTCTGTAAATACCATGAAATGAAGAAGGAACAAAACCAGAAAGCATGTACCTAATTCCCCAAGTCAGACAGACGACAATTCAGAAAAGAGCCAAGGTCTTGAGACCCAAAATAATTACAAGAACACAACTATTTAAACTGATTTCAGAGCATACTTTCTGACAGAAAACACAAATTCAAAGGTTAATAAAACAGCCAAAAGCACAATACACAATATAAAAGAACACTTTTATTTATCTAAATAAATAAATAAGTAAACAGATAAATAAATCCACTGAGCCCTTGAGTAAGTAGAAAGCTATACATTGGAGGCAGAATAATCTCTTTGGGCCTGGTAAGATTAAGTTTGTAGTTTGCAACAGACTGATTATCCCAAGAGAAGGAATTTAGGTATTTGTACCCATTTTCCTATAGTAGACCTCCACTTGGTATATTCCATGCCTTTTTTTCCCCTTTTAGTTACTTCCTGAAAAAAATCAGAAGTAGCTCACTATTTCTACTGTGAAAGGCACGTAGTTTTCTCCCTTTGCTTTCTTTTCTCCCCTCTGGTCTTCTATTTTCCATAGAAGCAGATCTTAGCAAAGAATGTGATTTTGTTTGTTTGGTTGGTTGGTTGTTTTTTGTTTGTTTGTTTTTGCTTTTCCCTTCTACAAATGTCCTGGCAAACTCAGTAGCCACAGAAAGATAACATTTAAAGCAATTTCAGTAACTCATGACCATTCTCTAAAGGGATCTTATTGTCAAGTTTACAAAGTTAAAATCAACAGAACCCTCAACCACTTTGCACTCATTCTACTTTTGGTCTACAGTTATCAAATGAATTTAAAATTTTTCAACATATTTGTCTGAAATGACTAAGTGGGGAGAGGAGTGTTATCCAAATTTTCTTGTTCCTTTTAGGCATAGTCTTCTAATCCAGCTGCAAGTTGAACCATCCTTGGTGTAAGACTCAGTGACATACCCTTCTTTGTATTTCTTGCCTTTTACAACTGGCATTAGGATGACAAATAAGAACCATTATATCATTTGAATTCTCAAAAAAAAAAAAAAAAAAAAAAAAAAAAAAGACTCTAGTCTCAACATCTCCAAAATTAATCCTTACACATAAAACTGAAGAAGTTTATCTGTTTTTAAGGATGAATCCAACGGTTTTTAACATAAAGAAGCACTAATGATGGATGATTGGATGAGGGAATAGAGTGCACCGTCAGCAAGTTTTCTGATGACACTAAACTGGGAAGAGTGGATGACACACTGGAAGGCTGTGCTGCCATCCAGCAAGACCTAGGCAGGCCTAGAAGCGAGACCTGGAAGAGTTGGGAGGGGAAAAATTTAATGAAATATAACAAGGGCAAGTGTAGAGTCCTGTATCTGGGCCAGAAGAACTCCAGGTATCAGTATAGGTTGGGGACTGACCTGTTGGAGAGTAGCATAGAGGAAAGGGACCTTGGGGTCCTGGTGGACAGCGGGATGATCATGAGCCAGCACTGTGCCCTTGTGGCCAAGAAGGCCAATGGCATCCTGGGGTGTATCAGAAGGGGTGTGCTTAGTAGGTCGAGAGAGGTTCTCCTCCCCCTCTACTCTTCCCTGGTGAGAACACATCTAGAATATTACGTCCAGTTCTGGGCCCCTCAGTTCAAGAAGGACAGAGTCCAGTGCAGGGCCACGAGGATGATTAAGGGAATGGAGCAACTCCCTGACGAGGAAACGCTGAGGGAGATGGGTCTCTTTAGCTTGGAGAAGAGGAGACTGAGGGGTGATCTTATTAATGTTTATAAATATGGAAAGGGTGAGTGTCAGGAGGATGGAGCCAGGCTCTTCTTGGTGACATCCAATGATAGAACAAGGGGCAATGGGTGCAAGCTGGAATATAGGAGGTTCCGCTTAAATATGAGACAAAACTTTTTTATGGTGAGGGTGACAGAGCACTGGAACAGGCTGTCCAGAGGGGTTGTGGAGTCTCCTTCTCTGGAGGCATTCAAAACCCACCTGGATGTGTTCCTGTGTGACGTGATCTAGGTGTTCCTGCTCCGGCAGGGGGATTGGACTAGATGATCTTTCAAGGTCCCTTCCAATCCCTAGCATTATATGATTCTGTGATTCTAAGGAAGGACAGGTTTCTTGCTCCGAGAAAGAGTCCTTACTTTCCATCTGCACAGTATAACTATTTGTAAATTAAAAAAATTGCTATCACCATGAAATATTGTCTCCTTTAAGTTATTTGTTTAGTTTTAAGGAAAGGAACTTAAAGAAAGTTTTAATAACTTTTAATAAATTACTTTCAATAACTGCTGTTATCTATCATTCACTGAAAAAAAAACATATAGAATAAAGTCATTAAAAATAAGTTGAACAAAATTACAATAATGTAATTCTGCAATTAATTTCCACCTTGGATGCAGAATTTATTCTTTTTAGATGTTATAGAGGTCTCGTGTTTCAGTTTCTGACTATTCTCTCATTTCTGTGGTTGCAAAACTATGACTGTCTGCTTTTTCCAACTTCTATAAATTTATTTACTGGCTTTTACTTTGGAAAGTAAGAAAATCCTGCAGTCCAATACTACTGGAGAAGGAAATTGTGGAAAGAGGAGAATCAATGGAAAAGATGTTTCTGATAAGTTTGATAAGATGATTTTTCAAAGAAAATTATTTGGGAATTCTTATCATTAGTATGGGGAAGTGAGTCATTCATGTATTAAGACATGCATTCTCTACTGTTTCAGAAAAGGAAGACTGATATCTGAGTTCCACTTTACAGGTTAAATAGATGCAACTACATTTTTTTAAATTATTATTATCTATTTATTTATTTTACTTCATATAAAACACTTTGTTTCATATGAAGCAATTTGATTGCAATTGATTTGAACTGAGTGCATTGTAATTCTGTAATTAAGAATTCCCAACAAGTTTTCATGAAAACGGAAAACAATGCAACTTAAATAGAAATGTGGTAGATAATTTTAATATTTCAATGCACCTTTTCAATATTCTTTACAACTTTTCAGTGACTTAGCTTTTCTTTTTTTTTTTTTTTTTTTTTTTTTTTCGGTGGGGGGTCTAGTTCTATAGAACAAGTGATAGTTTTGTTTGTTTGTTTTCCCTGCAGTCTTGGTCAATAGGTTGTATCTTAAATCAGTATTATTCCTTATTTATCAGTAAATTTTGTAACTATTATGAGTACTTAATATAGCCACATCCATTGACAAATCCATTAAAGCTAGTGTAATCACTACCTTTTATTACTTCTGTCCATTAATTTTTGAAACACCTATATGACATTTCTGTATTGAATTCAAAGAAATTATTAATGCAGTTAAAGTTTCCCGCTTTTTCTTTCTTATTTTTAATGAGGTTATAATTTAGTAACATGTATTGTTCTATTAATGTTGATTTACTAATTTTGTTATTGAGTGTTTTATTGAAGAGTTTCCTCCCTATAATTTAAAGGAAAAATTATATGTATATAAACATCAAAAAATCATGAAAACCTAGCTGAGTCATTTTTCCACTGTAGTCACCTATTAAAATAATGATGAAGATGGAAGGACAGCTCCTTACCTACAAAGGCTTTATTGTAGTAAGGGGAAAGCAGAGTGAGCAACAGAATTCAAGATTTTGTAAATAGAATTAGAAGGAATTATTGAAAATAAGAGATGAAAGTTTATGAAGTCCAACATACATTTCAGGCTTTATTCAAACCATTACATCGGTGTTTAAGCAGTTCTCCAAATGCTGAACATAACATAGAGGTGTAGCAGAAAGAAAAAGAAAACATCACCTTCCTTTCGTCAGAGAGCAGTACAATTAAACTCTCTCCCAGATAGAAATTACAGAAATCATAACAACTAGGAAAGAAATACCTCACACTTTCAGGTTATAGTTTCAGTTGCAATCTAAAACACATCATCAGCTTAAAAGTGCAATAGACAACAGATTTATTTTAGCATAGGCTGGTCAATCTTCCTCTCTTGTACTGATGTTCAAGCACACATTCCACAGTCCTGCAAGATGGAAAATAACAACAACAACAACAACAAAATGTTTCATTACCTGTGTAACTCTGAAACAAGCCTTCTGTGTACTAGATTTGTTTTGGTTTCCTGTCATTATATGCTACAGCTGGAGGGTCTAGCTGACAGATTTTCCCATCGCTGTGGATTAGGGCAAGTCTATTTCTCTCAATTCAATTCATTACAGGTCCTGAATAAAAGTGTAAGCTTTGTACATTCATCCTATGGGAAGGATGATGCTTTAAAAAAAAAAAAAAAAAAGTGTCCTTAAATCAGCACTCTTCATCCTGAATGTAAAGTATATCTTTCCATTAATCAATGTAGATGGAAATACACTCATATAAGAAAGCATTACCTTACATTAATACTTTGGTGGAGGACATATGGGGAAGAGTGTTAATGTTTTTTTCTAATGAAAGTTCTCCTTTTGTTTTATATAATTATTGAGCAACTTAACAATAGATGAAATATTATCTAGACTTCTTAGGGTAGAACAGAATTAATTTATTTCTAAATATTTTTTCAATCATTTTTTAATTAAATAAGTGGGTTGTTTCTTTTGACATGCAAGAACTAAATCATGTTTTGAAATAAACTGTCAGTATTTTCTCCTTCCTTAATAAGACTATTTAAAATCTCTAGAGAACAGGACCGGGTATCATAATTATTAGAATCAAATAATTTACTGCTGTTCTTCCTACATTTATTAGAACTTGATACTGTTAGCTTACAAGCTTTTGTGCTAACATCTGATTTCGGTTTATGAAACTAAACATGACAACATTTACTTCTAATATTGTCTTGAACATTCAAGGGCAGTTAAACCTGAAAAACAGATCAAATGCAAAGCAGTTATCTTTATTGATATGTGTTGGTAATAAAAATGTATTGAAATGGCTGATTATCCTTCTTCCTAAATGGTATATGGCTTTTATATTTGGGGATCATACACCCCAGGAATGTATTGATCTTGATTTGTCTGTAGAATAAAATATAAATAATAAAGATATTTTACAGGTATAGGACAGTTTTTAATTTTTAACACTGTCTTATAATCATAAATACCATTGAGAAAGGTTCCATAGACTCTATCTACTTAAGCATTGATCTGACTTGCATTTTAATATTGCCAGCTTTTCTCTTTCCTGGCTTATTTATTTATTCTACCCCTTTCTCTCTCACTTTTGTGAAAATGACTGTTTTTTCAGTGGACAAAATGAAGCTGGAGAAAATCAGTCATTGCTCAATGTATACGATGCCTAAGGCATATCATCATCCTGCTGGGAATATTTTACAGATTTAAGCTACATTTTTTCTAGTTTATTTGTAGGAGGAATGAACTTGCCACCATAGTTACTTATTTATTTATTTCTGTTTATATAAAGGTTTTTATTGCATAAATTTTTCAAAAGCTTCAGTCACAAATTACAAAGCAAACACAAATGTATTAGCCTCTTTAAACCTAGAAAGAAAACACAAAACATCCAGTCCTCTATGCACATATACTTGTCCTCCTGGTAGTCTGAGTAGCATAAATACAAGTTCAGAACATTGTGGATATTTTGGACTGGAGAATAGGAAGAATTCCAGAACTTAGGGATTGTCCTACCAAAAATCTTTAATGCTTATCTTCTGCGAACACTGCCTCTATTGATCCCAGAATGATCTGGATGTTATGAGTCAGTATCTACAAACAGGTGTAGTGAGTTACTTGTAGGCTGAAACATAAAATGTGAAGTAACCATCATGAGAGTCCACATCTTCCAATTAACCCTCTCAGAAACCTCATACAGCAAGAGGAAACAGATGGATTCGTGAAGACTCAATTCTACAACCTCTCCAAGGCCTTTATTGTGCAATTTTGAAGGACCCTTGAAAACCAGTCTGCAGTCTCAAAAGGATTCTAAAGTAAAGCAGTCAAAATAAGTCCACTTTCCAGCACATTGAAGAGAGCTCACAAATGGAATTGTGAAAAGTTTTGTTTGATAAGTAAATATTTCCAGTGTGCTGATCTTCAGTTATCAGTAGTATGGCCAATAGTAAGAATTGAGCTTGGTGATAATCTTATCCTTGTCCTATAAGCATAATCAAGTATGTAGCTGGAGAAATCACTAATCATTATCAGCATTGGTACTACTATATTCAGGAAGCTCATATTGGGACTTTCTAGCACAGTAGGATCTACAGAGGTCACCTCCCTAATAGACATGAATTGATTCCTTTTGTATTTGTAGGAAGGAGGACAGACATCATGAATCAGTATTTTTTTAAAGCACAGTGTTTATTCTAGAGGTACTAATTACATGTTAAAACAGGCAAAGTTTTGCATGTCATCAGTGATTTTCAGGAACTTATATTTCTCAACCTATGTTTCTTCTCCAAAATCTTGTCCATATCTACCATGATACCTATATAGAGGACAGTAAAAGAAACAGAAATATGTTTTTAAAAGTATATGTCAAACAGCAATTCTCAGCTTAGGGAAATGTGCAGGCCTTTGCACCAAAGTATTCGTACAAAGGAAAAGTAAATGATCCATACAAACTTGATATGTAGCCCAAGTTTGAATGAAAGATGTATTCAATTTGGATGAATACCACGTCTATGCTACGCCTCTTGTCACCTTCTCTGCTGCTCTTAATCCAAGGCATACCTGGAGCCGTCTGTACTGATATGACCCTGATATATTCACCAACCAGACTGCTGTACTGTTTTCAGAATGATTACGATTATATGAATCTGATACTATATAGTATCTATAGTATCTACTGTATATAGCAAATATATATGTATATATATTGAGCTGAACATTTTTTTCTTTAGAACAGAAGTGAAAATATGTATATGGTTTAGGGAAAATAGAGATGTGATTGTGAAAAAAACAACAATAAATAAATAATAAACTGATTATTTCACTGTTTACAGTAGTCACTGTCATTGAGTCATGCAGTTTAGCAATGTGAAATCAAAGTTAATGAAAATTTTTGTGTAAGGATTTTAAATATATACCAGTCAACAGTAAAATGTAATATAATGGAAGGAGGATATTGAATTGATTTACTGTAGCCAAGATGAATTTGATAACAGTTATAGATTTAAGGCTAGTCAGTTAGTTGGCTTGGTGTTATAACTGTTTCTCCAGAAATACATTTTTTTTCTATTGTGTCATTACAGTTTTCATGATCATGAATAAGATTCCTTTATTCTTGTGCTTTTGCTTCTTCAGTGTCAGCCTACAGCATTCAGGAACAATCAGAACAAAGTTTTCTCATTGATTTGTAAATATAATATATGCATGTATAATAATATATATTATGCAATTGGAAGGGACTACAGTATGGGTGTTTACCATGTTTATTGTCTAAAAGCAATATAAATTAACATTACAATTTAAAGGCCAAAAAGTGATTTCTGCATAAATAAAACTAACTTTATACATTTCATGCATTTGTTCCAGTCTCCATGGTTAACCAAAAGTTCACTATATTAACAACAATAGAATAGAGACTACAAAGTTATTATCTTATATCATCTTCTATTTTCTCTGAATACAGTTTTTCAGGAACTGACTTTTCAGGATTTTTCAAGATCATTTCAAGTATTAAACAGGCCTTTTTATTTATTTATTTTTTTTTTTGTCTTTCTTGTGTGTGTACTGGTTGATGATTTAAATAATGTGAAAGCCATTGAAGGTAAATGAAAAGTTAAAACTGAACAGCAGTGAATAAAGAGCCCATAATAGGGCTCATAATTTGATATTCACATTAATATCAAATGAACGATCTTACTGGAATAAATAGCAGATAAATTTAAATTGCTGAGGCCATTAATTAATATTTTACAAAGAATTGTATGAATCTGGTATACTTTCAACTTAATATTACTACGGTATGTAAGCAGATGACTAGGCCCTGTCCTGAGGTTTAGGTAACAATAGACAATGAGAAGCTGCTGAGTACAACAGAAGAAACTGCTGGACATTGCAAATAACCAGCAGGTATTGGAACAGATGTCCCTGCTGGGGCAAGGGTTTTAAACCAGGTGAAGGCTTGGATGATGGATGCAAGTCGCGAACTGTAGGGACTGCCTGGGGACTCTTTAATGACAAGAGAGATGGCTGCCTTTCCTTCAGGAGGTGTTCTGTCTTTGAAAAGTTGCATTGCCAAGTGGAGGAGTTATAAGTGTAAGTGAGCAGGCAGACTGCTCAGCATCAGAGAAGATGAAAGAGAAACAGGCAGAATCTTCTAAGAGATCTGTTTGGTCACGCATTGGAAAGGGCTGCCCATAGAAATGGTGGAACCCCAATCCCTGGAGGTATTTAAGGTTCGTGTAGACACGTCATAAAGGGACATGGTTTAGTAATGGGACTCAGTAGGTCAGGTTGATGGTTGGACTTAATGATTAGGATGTCTTTTCTAACCTAGAACCCCAACTGCAGTGGAGACACAAGCAGTGCTCATCCATAGCATAACAGTAAATGTAATCTGTGGGGAAGATGAAGAATAGAAGATGGTGACTTCTGGCATCAATAAGAGAGGTTGTGATTCATCTAAAAGCTTACTACTTGTCTTGGTTTTGGCTGGGATATATTTAATTCTCTTCTTAGTAGCTGTTATGGTACTGTGTTTTGGATTTAGGATGAGAATAATGCTGATAACACAGTGACGTTTTACTTGTTGCTGAGCAGTGCTTACGCTAAGTCAAGGACTTTTCAGCTTGTTATACCACCCTACTTGCCAGGCGGCTGGGGTTGCACGAGATGCTAGGAGGGGACAGAACCAGGACAGCTGACCCAAACTGGCCAAAAGTACATTCCATACCATGCAATGTCATGCTGAACAGTAAATGGGGGCAGTTGGCCAGTGAGGGGGGAGGTCACTGCCAGGGGACTGGCTGGGCATCAGTCAGCAGGTGGTAATCAATTGCTTTGTTCATCACTTGCTTTGTACTATCTTTTATCATAATAATAATAATTAGTAGTAGTATTCTCCCTTCCTTTTCTGTCCTATTAAACTGTCCTTATGTCAACCCATGAGTTTTTTCCTTTTTTTTTTTTTTTTCTGATTCACTCCCCCATCCCACTGGAGGGGGACAATGAGTGAACATCTGTGTGGTGCTTATCTGCCTGCAGTGTTAAACCACAACACAACTACAAAACAGGTTCACATTCCTCAAAGTTGAATAGAAGTGAGTCAAAAGTGACTACAGAGCTCTGGGGGAGACAGTTAGGGGCATGGGGGACTAAGTGGTGTTCTCCTCAATCCTGCAAGTAAGGGAAGAGGAGGGGACTGATACTGAATGTCAACAATTGTTTGCAGAGTTGTCATTGGTGACAGGGTTTTGGCTTCTACAACCCTTGTTGCCAATCAGTATCTGCCTGGGAGAAATGGAATTCACCTTACTAAGTGAGGCAAAGGCATCTGCAAGAGAGATGGCTGACCTGGTAAGTAGGGCTTTATAATAAGAATGATGGAGGCAGGATAGAGTTGTCAGAAGCCCTCAGGTAGTAAAAGACAAAGTTGAAAAGCAAAGGGCCTGGAGTGATGTGATAGAAGAGGGTCACAAAAACAACCAAAGAGTTCTTAATATGGGTCAACTCCACCATTTGCATATAAGCAAGACAGCAAGACAAGTCACCATTACAGAGAAATTGCCAAAACCCTTGTCTGTTTCCTTTTCAGACTTACTGCTATTACAGTGTTGTTTCTGATCTTTCATTTCTGGATTATTTTACTGTAGGAAACTAAATTGAACCCACCCACCCATGCTAGAAAAACCAAATGTAAGGGGTGTCCTGGTTTCAGTTAGGACAGAGTTAATTTTCCTCCTAGTAGCTGGCAGGGTGCTATGTTTTGGATTAGAATGAGAAGAGCGCTGATAACATGCTGATGTTTTAATTGTTGTAGAGCAGTGCTTACACCAAGCCAAGGACTTTTCAGCTTCTCGCTCTGTCCTGCTAGCGAGCAGGCTAGGGATGCAGCAGGAGCTGGGAGGGGACAGACCCAGGACAGCTGACCCAAACTGGCCAAAGGGGTATTCCATACCATCTGACGTCATGCTGAACAATATATAGGGGTGGCTAGCCGGGGGGGGGGGGGGGGGGAGGCAGCTGCTCGGGGATAGGCTGGGCATCGGTCAACAGGTGGTGAGCAATTGCATTGTGCATCACTTATTTCGTACACATTATTATTATTAATACTATTATTATTATTATTATTGTTATTCTTTTCCCTGTCTTAATAAACTGTCTTTATCTCAACTCACAGACTTCACTTTCCCGTTTCTCTCCCCCATCCCGGAGAGGGAGGGGGGAGGGTGAGCGAACGGCTGTGTGGTGTTTGGCTGCCAGCTGGGCTAAACCACAACAGGGGAAGGTGTCATTTATCTACAAATGTCTAAGTTGATTTTTCTGACATATTCTTTCTTACAGATTTTAAATTGCTTCAGGTATGTGTTTGAAATGATCCTGGAAATCAGGAAAGGAATAGTATCAACGACATGCTGCAGATATGTTGTCATTCTCTGCCATTCGGCCTGTACAGGGTCTTGTGCTGATGGGTCATTTATGCTGCAGTCTTTTGAGATCACATGCCTTCCTGGTCTTAACACAAGCAATGTGCTCCTCAGTTTTACTGCCCAGAATGACATTTTAGGAAAGCCACTGGGAATTATGTCAATCATTATCAATATAGGCCATTCTTTTTACCTTTCTGATACTGTTTCTCCCTGTATTTTCACAAATTTCCATTCATCTTTCATTTGTACCAATTTCAGTATTTCTGCTACACATTTCTGTGCTATAGCAGCAACATCTCCATCATGTAACATATATGAAATAACCAACACCCACACAGCACCTTCTTCTCTTAATCAATAAAGGGCTATATAATTCTATATAAAGGATTCTAATTATCTATTTTTAATCTGAGTCCAATTTTTCTTTACAAAGTATTTTTCTTATACGTTAGAAGATAAAAAAAATATTTTACTTATGGCTTGAATAAAAAAATAAAATAAAATTCATTTAAAATGGAGAACGTGTTTTAAAATGTATTATGTAAAATATAACTATCTTGTATGTTCTTGCTGCATAAGAATAAAAAGATAGTTTCTTAAAACATATACAGTTTAGGACTTCATTTTCACAAAGGAATAGAGAATGAGATTCAGATGCTGAAACACAATTTCTAATGCCATTTTAGGAAGCAGGTGTTAGAAGAAATCTTCCAGGCACCACATCCAAGCTGTAAATGTCAAAATTTGAAATAAACTTGGAAGTACCTAGTCCTTATCTGTCTCCCCTTCTGCCTTGGGGGATGAGCAGAACTGCAGAACTGTTTGTCTGTACATAAAGAGGAAAACTTGGAGATATCCACAACCTAATGTCTGGGCAAGGTACAGAGGCTATTGCTGGACTAAGGTTCTGTGACTGACCTATGAAGAACCAAGTTAGGAACAGCGGCAAACACAATGAAGTGTCACACTTCTGGTGACTGAAAAATGACAAACAATACATCACACTTAATCCCCAGTATACATTAAGTTTGGAAAGGTGTGCTTAGTGTGTGCAGCTTTGTCCCTCTTATGTGCTCAACCACTTCTTGAAAATGTCGGATTGAAACTTAAGTTCTTCAACTCTCTGGATAAATTTAAACCTAAAAAGAGTTGAGATAGGCCAACAAGCACTTTGAGGTGGAGTTCCTTCATTTATCAATTTTTAGGTTGCTAAAAGCATTTTAATATCCATTACATTAGACATGAAAATGTTGCAATATTCAGCTTTGAAAGAAATTAATGTGGGACGCAGATGATTCAGTTTTTCGTCCATTCTCTATGCTTAAATTTTAAAAAATCTCCAATTCAATTGGAAATGTTACACCTCATGGAAAATAGTAATTCATGCAGAATTTGGCAATCTACCATATTAAGTTTGTTTTTCAAGATTCAATGAAGGTTCAAGATTCTCTGTTTTTCCTAAGAACACTTTTATGTTGCTCTCAAGAGATTCCATCATATCTCTGTATTTGAAAACTGGTTTCTTATTTTCTCTAAACCAAAAACATTCCCTCTAAAATAGAAATAAAATGACAGGAAATGACAGGATATACCTACCCACAGCTTATAGAAACACCACACTGCTTTCTGAGATCCACAAAAAAAAAAAAAAAAAAAAAAAAAAAAAAAAAAAAAACACAGATTTTGGAATCCTTCAGATGTAAAAAAAAATTAACTTATGTGCATCTTGGAGCTTAAAGTCCAGCTTCTCAAATCTTGTTGTGTTTCTGACAGTGACTGATTATATAGCTGTCCTTAAAGCAGTTTTGTTTTAGAAGAGTGAAGTCAACTCAAAACGGCAATTTTTCTGTTTGTCAGTCAATGCCATAGCTTGTAAACAGTATTGAAAAGAATCACAACCTCTTTTACATGTACACTGAAAAGGTGATAGACCAGGTCGGTACCTATCCTTTTATATAAAAACAAATTTTCTACAAATATTGTCAAAATGAAAAACACAGACTTTTTGCACCATGAGCAAAAATGGTTACACAGTCAGAATCTGAACTATTATGTTTTAGTCATTTGTTCTCATATGAAAGGCTGTTTTAATAATGGAAGGTGAGAATAATTTTATCTTTTATCTTGTCTATAGTTTCATCCTGAGCTAGGCAATGGCAAATTACTTGATGAAAATTAATGATTATCTGTCCTTTTTTTAGAAGTGACTTAATTATAAGTTTCATAAATAATGGATTAGCAATTCATTACATAACAAACTGTTGAAGTTAGGCCATTAGTATACCTTCTGTTATGGTTAGATGAGCCTGCCACACACACAAGTTCAATTTATGGAGTTATATCCTGTGTTGCTGCAGCATTCACTGGCTTTGTGATGATTGAGTTAAGGTCCATTTAGCATTTCCATTATAAATTACATTTTTCAGCTTCTAATTTCTCAGCTATTTCCAGTCTTTTTGGATTAAATTTGGCACAGAAATTCAATACTCAGTCCTTTTCCTTTTCTTTTGCAACAGCCAAACTAGCCAAAACATGGGATTTTCAAAAATGTATTTCCCTATGTATATTGTCTTTGCAATGGTCTTAAAACTTAACTAGATTTGACAAGTACATATAAATTGATCTACCAGAGGTCAATGTAGCCATTTATGTGATAAGTAATAATGCAATAAACTTTTAAATGAGTACAACATTTAATGTTAAACTTTGCTACTAGACATGCACAGTCACATTTTTGTATGTCATTATCATAATTCTAATCTTCATTACAATATCTTTGTTATCAATAAAAAATTTATATTATGTGTTTTTTATTATCCCATGGGATTTCACCCTAGCTAATTAGAGATGAATTTGAAATTGATATTTTTTTTTAAATAAAAGGGTAAATGAAATAAATAACCCCTTTGAAAAGGTGTTTTTATGACATACATTAAAAAAATTGAGAAACAAGATGGAAGCAAATGGAAAATAAAATAAAATAAAATAAAATAAAATAAAATAAAATAAAATAAAATAAAATAAAATAAAAAATAAAATAATTATTCTCAGATAAGACTAAAGGTATATGTAAAAGAGCACTAAAAGCTATAACTACTAGTACGTTTGTACATATACTTGGTGTTTAAATGATTCTCTGGTTTGGTCCAGAAGTTTGGAAGACAGTTGGTTTAGAAAAACTCAGAAAAACATTTTGCTTTCAAGCAAATTGTTAAGTCTAATCACGTTGAAGTTTGAATCATGGTTTAAACAAGTTTAGATAGCCCATTATAGCTATCAGTTATCAATGGCTTAATATTCAAAATGACCCAAAGATATTTTTCTTATTGTTTCACCTAATATCTGACAACCTCAAGAACAAATCCATAATGACATGTCTTTCAAACATTTTGGGGGTTGTTACATGGCTCAATCATACACTTTTTGTGTTGAAACAGTTCTCTCTGAAGATCAAATTGTTGTCACTTTTATTATTCCGAAAATAATTAAATTAGGATATAAACCATATGACATCCTTAACTGATGGTTAATGATGATTCAGTATTGGATCTTGTAATTCAGATGGATCTTAAGATAGAGAAGGGAGAAGACTTCTATGTTAAGTTGATAATCACTAACTGGTCCAGTACAAAGTCTCTAAAGGTATCATTTTCAACTCGAGTCTTTTAAGGGCCAAATATTGTTGTACTTGTCAATCATGATTCAATATTTCGTTTGAATTATCCTAACATTTTCAGGTGTCTCTAAGAACTGAATACACCATATTCTTTTAAAGGTTTAATTTGAATTTTTAGTTATCCCAATAGATATAGTTTATATTTTTAATTAATTTCAGCCTTCTAACTCAAAGTCAATTTGGATTAACATTAATTATGTGAATAAATAGAGACACTCTCAATTTATGAGCCATTGTTCACATCAAATCAAGGAGACTTAATCTACCTTCAAATAGGAAAACCTCTGCAATAACTCTGTTTCTTTAAAAAAAAAAATATTTACACTTGAAAATATCATACAATAATCTGAGCCACAGTTGAAGAGGAAACAGGGAGAATTGCAATGTGGAAAATTGCTCATTTTAGAGGGAACAGAAGCATGGTATTCTATTTTCACCACCTGCTACTCTTTAAAATCTGCTGTGAGGAGTTTGAAGATACATCCAAGTAATTCTCATCCAGTTGGAATAAGGTTTAGTTTGACGATGTTACATCAAAGAGCTGTTCAGGTCCCTTGAAAAAGCAGAACAAACAGTAAGGATCATTAGCTTATTTTTCTTAGTATAAACCAAATCAGTGCCATATAGATGTCCAACTCATCAAAACTGGATTAAGGCCTTAGATAAAATATATTACTTTTTCAGAGCATGGAAAGATGTGATTCAAATTTTACATATATAGTGATGAATAAGTAAGGTCAAAACTTATAAATTTCTTTGTTACTTTTATGTCGACATCTAAAGATGGGGAAAAACAACATTGTATATGTATTTCTCACTAAAATATTTGTAAAATGTGTAATCATTCTTTATAAAAATCTAGACATTTTGAGGAATAAATTAACAAAATATGCAGTAGTAAGACTGAGTCTATTGAAGAATGATGTGAAAGATTTAAAAGCCATATTTATGATATTTGTGCAGTTTTTGCTTTTCAGAAGTAATTTTGTATTCTTTTTTTGTTTGTTTGTTTGTTTTTTAGTAAATTATATGTTGGCTTTCAGCTAAGTAAAATGGGATATTGAGTAGGTGTAATGCCAGGTGAGTCATATAAATATATAAATATATTTCTTTGTAGACCTTGTGGTTCTGAAAGTATGGTAGAACCATAACCCATCATAGTTTGGTTTTGGTTTGTTTCCCTCAGATAAATGTAATCGACCATCCACAAAACCAAAGTAAATATATATTATTATGCACACAGAGAGAGAGAGGAGGAGAGTGTATTCAACAATGTTATAAACTGCTTTCAAATACCTGAAACTTCTAGCCACAATTTTACATTTATTCACAATCAAATTTCTCCAACAGTCTTCTGTAATATATTTTTCATGAAATCAGTTGATTATGACAGTTTAGATTACTAGTTTACTAATAAACTATCTAATACTCTCTGCTACATACAAGTAGCTGAAGACTTAGGATCCATCCCTTGACTGTACTGGATTTAATTGATTTTCAAGCAATTGGAATTACTACAGAAAACAAAACAAAACAACAACAACAACAACAACAACAACAAAAAACACCTGTACTGTGAAAATGACAAATTATTGTTGGGCTATTTATTTTTATTTAAGTAAGTTTGATTAATTCAACCGGATTATTTCTCAGGCTTTATGAATATTATTTTGCTGATTGAATATAGGCAAAAATCTCCAAGGCTTTCTGTTTCAGATATAGTCGTTCACCAGAGAGTGAATGAGGGGGGAATATGTTTTTGATAATTAACAGCTACACCAATTGACCAAGCTAAGTCTATTAATAATTCACTAAAACTAACACAAAGTTCCTGTGGTACACTTAGGAACCCGTATACCAATGATTCATATTCTGACACACCTCTGGGCAGATTTGATGACAAAAAAACGTGTCTGGACAAAAATGGGGAACACTTCATGTTTGTAGTTCTCCCTTTCCTTGCACTGACAAGTCAACTGGAAGATAAATATTCCATATAAATCATTGGTGCCTCTTGACCAAATCAATATGACTAGAAGGTATCATTCTATTTCTCGGCCTTTTTTTATCATAGTATCCTATTTATCATTTATAATTTTATTAGAAGTATTTTTTTAGCTGTCCTGAGAACGAAGAATCCAAAAGAGAAAGACATCAAAGGTATTCCGAAGATAATTGCTTCCTCCCTATTGCAGCTCTATATAAGTATCATTAAAATATATTGTTTACAATCAGTATTCAGCATTGGGATTCTTCATATGTGACAAGGAGAATTCTCGGAAGTGATTCTATAAGTGTTCCCTTTGATACAGTAATGCAAACAGCCTGACAATGCTTAGGAAGCTAAGAGATTATTGTCTCCTACGCCTGTAAATATTGTTTGGGAGATTTACTTGAAAAATGAAAGTGCCTTTCAGATGGAATATGCTTGGTTTGTTTAAATGCCATAGGTTCTCCTGGAACTAAAGCATATTTTAGGGTTCTTGAGGGTTTCTTCCCCAAAGTGAAAAAGTTAACTAGGAAATTCCTAAATATTATTTTCATCTTGTTGTGGGTTAACCACAGTAGGCAGCCAAATACCACATAGCTGCTCACTCACTCCTCCCAAATGGGATAGGAAAGACAATCAGAAAGGTAAAAGTAAGAAAACTTGTGGATTGGGATCAAGATAGTTTAACATGTAAAGCCAAAGCTACACTCTGGCTACTATATCATTTTTAGAAGTGTCTTTGAAATGGAAGATTCACCCTTGTCAAGAACCCTCTCTACTGAGACAGTGTTTATGTAACACTATTGTGAAATTCATTTAAAAAAAAGAAGAGAGAAAATCAATTGGCACTTTACACCAAAATAAAGAATATATATATAGATATGGATATATATTTTAAAAGAGCTTTATCTCCTTTTACTTCTTTATAAATGGCAAGGAATAAAAATTAAATTTCATGTAATAAAATACATGAAGAAAAAAACATATTAATATCTCCTGACAGTAAGTTTCTTGACTCTTACAGGCAATCCTGGGCCACTCAGGCACATGTAAAACTCTACGTGTTGACAGAGAAAACAATACAATTTTTGGAGGGCTAGTGAGATAAACAACTTTTACTAGCTGGACTGCTATAACCATCCCAAGAAATCTTCCCGTGTCCAACAATATTAGGTAACACTGCTTGAATTAGGCTAAATGGACTAGGCTGCCTGATCTTTGTCTGTGTCAACTATGAGTGAAAACTGTTTTGTAGATATTTTTTTCCTTTTTTTTTTTTTTTTGGTATGTGTGTTTTGGTTTTTGTTTTGTTTTGTTTTAGTTTGGGGTTCATTTTTTTCTCTTTGATTTGCTTTTGCAGGGCTGTTTGTCAGCATTGGTGAAACTTTGTACATAAGAGGATATGCTTTCTGGTTTCATTTTGTAAAACTCAACCTAGCAAGGTATTCCACTCTGCTGATGAGAACTTAGTTGCATAACATGGATATTTGTTTCATCTAAATTTCATTTCATTAACATAGGTTATCAGTTCTGTCTTCCTAAATCAAGCATTTGTAATTACTGTCCAGCCAGTGAAGGAAGGTAAAATCTATAACTAAATGATCGAGTCCATCTAATTTAAGCAGCTGCCTCTCCATTAGATGACCTGAGATTTTGTTGTAGGATGTATAAGTCATATACTTATGAATCTAACTAGTTTCATCAACCAGTTTAATTATTTATACTATAACAATAATGCTTATATTATGTAACAGATTTATAATAATTTATATTTAATTACAGTTTTCCATTAATATCTATGTAGTTTATACGTCTCATGAGCATTTTCCTTTTTTTTTTTTTTCCCTTGGGAAAAAATTCTATTACGCAAATGTCTTCTTATCCAAATTAATAGCTCATTCTTGTTTGATGTGGAGGGTAATTATATGGTACTAAATTAATTTTAATAAAATCAAATATCAATTTTTCCTTGCATCCATCAGTATATCTACCTAATTAGAATGTCTTGTAATGTTTCTGGAGGATAAAGTAGAAATAGCCTATTTCAGTGTACTGTCATTTTAAGCAAATATTTATATTAGATGGTGCATTCAATAACAATAAGATTATCATCTTCCATACTGTGTTACAGAAAGCCTTTCATTAAAAGCTTAAGGAATAGAGTTCGTGTGAAGGGACTATGGAAAACTGCAATTTACTCCTAGGCTCATCATCATTAATTCATTCATAAAGGGTAGCTTAGGACCAAGTTTGTGTTTACTGAGGAATTTAAATAGGCTCCTTGCTTTTTTCTAGCTACGTTTTTCTACTTTACTGCTTCTAAATGTGACAATTGTAAACTCAGTCTTTGTAAAAAATACTGAACATAACACTGATTCAGAGCCTTTCTTTGCTTTGTATTTCTAATAATTCATGTATTATGAAAGTAACATATCTTGAGTATCTTTCTGTTGAGAAGCATTTAATCATTTTATGAAGGAAAGAACCTGGGAAAAGACAGTGAATGTCAATGGATAAAAATTATATCACAATACTTACACATTGCACAAGCTGTGAATTATATTTAATTTCACTAAAGCTTAAAATGTGTTGAGGTACAAGTCTAAAAAATATGAAAGTAATTTTGGATTGTTATTTTCAAATGCCATTCTGAGAAATAATAATAATAAAAACAATAAAAAATAAAATATATGGCTTCAGAAGTCCCTCTCCTTCTCTGAATCCTCATGGAAGCAGAGGGCTAAGTTCAGTTATGGTGTAACTTTATTTACTTCTGTGAATTCTGACCTATTACAGGAGAACCAAGTTTCATTTGAAAAACATCCCAGAATGTAGTAAGAAATTAAACCAAGCCTTTTTTTTTTTCTTTTTTCTTTTTTTTTTTTTTAGTAATAAATTAATACTGAATACTACGCTTACAAGCAGGTTTCCAGTTTTAAAATCAGCTCTTGAATTCTTTCTGTCAACATCCCTGGTGAATCAAAGTAATTGCTTTGGTAGCTGTTTCTAATCCAGAAAAGGCATAACTTAATGTTAAGTCTAACTTTACAGATATCAAATAACCTAACCTTCAGCTCATTAGTGATTCAATTCAATCCTGCTTCAAATCAAGAAACAATTTTTCAATAAACAAAGTTCCATTAGATTGGATAACCAATATTATGGAACATACTCAGTAATGCCTGCATTAATAGGCCAGGATAAAGTACTTATCACAGGAAAGTAAAAAAAACAGGAACTACAAAAACTTTTGAAAGGTAAGTTAATAGCTCTGGAAGGAAAAATCTTTGAATCTAACTCCATTGTTTTGAACAATGTTATTTAAGACTCAACATAACAAAAACACAATAAACATGCAACAGTTTGGAGACTCAAGTGCTCAAATTGGTTGTGCCTTCAGCAACTTTGTGGACAACACCAAGCAGTGGACATGCTGGAGGGAACGGATGTCATCCAGAGGACCTTAACAGGCTAGAAAGGTATGTCTGTTATAATATCATGAAGTACAACAAGGCCAAGTGCAAGGTCCTGCACCTGGGTCAGGGCAATCCCAAACACAAATACAGAGAACGGGATAAGAGCAGCCGTGAGGAAAAGGACTTGGGGGTTTTAGTTGATGAGAAGCTCAACATGAGCTGGAAATGTGCACTTGCAGCCCAGAGAGCGAATCATATTCTGGGCTGCATGAAAAGAAGCACGACCAGGTCAAGGGAGGTGACTCTCCCTTTCTACCTCACTCTTGTGAGACCCCACCTTGAGTACTGTGTTCAGTTCTGGGGTCCCCAACACAAGAAGGACGTGGACCTGTTGGACAGGGTCTAGAGGAGGGCCATGAAGATGATCAAAGAACTGGAGCACCTCTCCTATGAAAAAATTGGGATTGTTCAGCTTGTAGAAGAGAGGGCTCCAGGGAGACCTTATAGCAGCCTTCCAGTACCTAAAAGGAGCATACAGGAAAGATGGGGAGGGACTCTTTGTCAGGGACTGTAGTGATGGGACAAGAGACAATGGTTTTAAGCTAAAGCAGGGAAGATTTAGATTAGATATTAAGAAGAAATTCTTTACTCAGAGGGTGTTGAAGCACTGGAACAGGTTGCATAGAGAAGTGACACATGCCCCATCCCTGGAAGTATTCAAGGCCAGTTTGGCTTGAGCATCCTGGCTTAATGACAAGTGCCCCTGCCCATGGCAAAGGGTTTGGAAATAGATGATCTTTAAGGTACATTCCAACACAAACGATTCTATTATTCTATGATTCATTCTATGAACCCAGTAGTGTTTCAACGGCAGTTTTCCACAGCTGTCTATGATTTCAAAAGATAAAATATTGAAATAAAGGTAATAGAATGAAAAGTTCAGAATCATTTTTAATGTATTCTTTCTCTACCTGTGTCATAATTTTGTTTCCTCTCAAAATTCAGTCATATTTAATTGCTTCAAACAAAAATAAATTAAATGAAAATGCAGGCTGCAAACTAAATTCCAGCCAACATGGGTTCACGAGGGGTAGGTCCTGTTTAACAAATTTGATTTCCTTTTATGATAAGATCACCCATCTAGTTGATCAAGGGAAACCAGCTGATGTGATCTTTTTGGACTTCAGCAAAGCTTTTGACAGCTTCCCCCAGGATCCTACCAGACAAAATGTCCAGCATACGGCTAAACAAAAACATCATACGATGGGTGAACAATTGGCTGACGGGCAGGGCTCAAAGGATTGTGGTAAGTGGGGCTACATCAGGCTGGCGGATGGTCACCAGTGGGGTCCCCCAAGGCTCCATTTTAGGTCCAGTCCTCTTCAATGTTTTTATAAACGATTTGGATGTAGGACTAGAAGGTGTTTTGAGCAAATTTGCCTACGACACCAAACTTGGAGGAGTTGTGGACTCTGTTGAGGGTGGAAAGGCCTTGCAGAGAGATCTGGACAGATTGGAGAGCTGGGTGATCACCAACCACATGAAGTTTAACAAGAGCAAGTGCCAGGTCCTGCACCTGAGACGGGGCAACCCTGGCTATACGTACAGACTTGGCGGACGAGACGCTGGAGAGCAGCCCC
This sequence comes from Cygnus olor, assembly GCF_009769625.2. Classification (NCBI taxonomy): domain Eukaryota; kingdom Metazoa; phylum Chordata; class Aves; order Anseriformes; family Anatidae; genus Cygnus; species Cygnus olor. The sequence goes on from NC_049171.1 coordinate 46,009,881, forward strand.
ACAGAGAGGGAGCTGGGGCTTTTGGTTGATAGCAAGTTGAATATGAGCCAGCAGTGTGCCCTGGCAGCCAGGAGGGCCAACCATATCCTGGGATGCATCAAGCACAGCATTGCTAGTCGGTCGAGGGAAGTGATTGTCCCGCTGTACTCTGCACTGCTGCGGCCTCACCTCGAGTACTGTGTGCAGTTCTGGGCACCACAGTACAAAAAGGACGTAAAGCTGTTGGAGAGTGTCCAGAGAAGGGCTACAAAGATGGTGAAGGGCCTAGAGGGGAAGATGTATGAGGAATGGCTGAGGTCACTTGGCCTGTTCAGCCTGGAGAAGAGGAGGCTGAGGGGAGACCTCATCGCGGTCTACAGCTTCCTCACAAGGGGGAGTGGAGGGGAAGGCGCTAATCTATTCTCTTTAGTCACCAGTGTTAGGACCTGCGGGAATGGTGTCAAGCTGAGGCAGGGGAGGCTAGACATCAGGAAGAGGTTCTTCACTTTGAGGGTTGTCGCACACTAGAACAGGCTCCCCAGGGAAGTAGGCACTGCACCAAGCCTGCTGGAGTTTAAGAAGCGTTTGGACTGTGCACTTAGTCACATGGTCTGAATCTTTGGGTAGGCCTGTGTGGTGTCAGGAGTTGGACCCAATGATCCTTATGGGTCCCTTCCAACTCCAGATATTCTATGATTCTGTGAGTCTATGATACTTTGATTATTGACTTAGGCTTTAGAAGTCCTGAAAGTTCATTAAGCTGTAGGAATGTGCGAACAGATCATGCCCATTCTTACCCTATAGTAAGCACGACATAAAATATATGTACTAAATAAAAATAAAATAAAAATGAATTAAAATTAAATTAAAATTAAATTAAAATTAAATTAAAATTAAAAAGGTTTTTGTGAAGGTACTTCATATTAAATTTGAAAAAAGTTGGAAGTGCATATAAATTTAGCAAAGCTGAGTTAAGTTTAAGTCACATTTATCTAATCATGTATCTTTATATAAGGAGCAAAATGACAAAAAAGAATCATAAAGAACAAGATTATATTGTTTATTTGTTTAATGAAATTGTTGTGCATATTGGATACAAATGAGAATTCATACATATGAGATTAAAAGATTTAATACAGAAATTCTCTGTTTGATATCTTCCTTAACATGGACTACAGAACTTTATGCAAAAGTACTGAGTTCACAAAGTTTTTCTGAACTCTAATTTTAGCAGAACATGTACCAAAATTACATATAAAATTGTGGACTCCACAGCTTTCATTTTTCTTATCAATATGGAAAGCCATTCTGGGAATCTGTCCCCATTCAGCAATCTGAAAATGATACATAAATATTACTAATAAATGTAAAATGGTGTAGCTTTCTCCTAGATCTGTCTACCATGATTTGAAGAGTTAGTGAGAGCAAAAGGCCTACTACTTATTTTATACCAGTTTTCAAAAAAATATGAAGAAATATTTGCCCTCAAAGTGACATATGAAAGAAACTGATCTCTTTAGACTTCTTTTATAGATGAGAACTTTTAAGTGTAAGACAGGTAGTATTACTGTGTTGAGCTCATCAAGCAGCTAAGTTGCAGAGTCTGAACTAAAAAGGTAAACCTTTCTCTTTACACTCCTGTGCACCACCTTCAGGTCTCCATAAGAGCATTGTCAGGCAGAATAACCTGTGAGCTCAAATGCATTCCAAAAACTTATAAAATCTCATTATTATTATTATATTATTATCATTAATTGCTATGGCTCTCTAGATTTATACTATGTATTACATATTTTGGCATACTTCAATTATAGAGTCAGGAGACTTTCAAGAGTTATAGTACTTATTTTTGAAAGTAATATATATGGATATATATCATCAGTGAAACCTAGGATACAGCAGTTTACAGAAGTCTGCTTCAGACACACAGACAGAAAGAGTATTCTATCTTCTTTTCTTGCTAGACATCTCTTCGGAAATCAATAAGTGAAGTTTGAACAAAACGTTATTCCTCTGCTCCCTTGAGAAATTGAGAAAGTGAATATTTGAAGTGAATATTTTAAATATTATTATTTTTTACCTGTAGAATATATTTGTCTCCTTTCTACTTGTTTCCCCTAAGCCTCTTGAAGCTATCAAGCAGAATCAACATTTGCATTCTGATGAATATGAGATTCAGTCAGTATGAAAGAAGACATGAGACATTTGCTTTGCAACATCAAACTATATCATCATGATGCTGTTCATCTGCAGGATCAATTACGTTATAGATACTAGGAAAAAAAAAAGAAAAAGAAAAAAAAAAGTGAACACCAGGAATTTGCTTCAGATGTTTAAAAACTTTGCATATTGATAGGCATTTGGGTACTCAGCTGTGCCACCTTTACAAAGATGGCTGATCATAGCAATCATGTCCCTTTGGGAGATAAAGCCCGGAAAGAACTCTGAAGCCTAAAAGCTGCATCCTTCATATCAGCTAGAAAGGGGAACATAATCCCTTCAAAGGCTATAGCACACAGATTAAGCAAAGATCAAATACTCTAAAAAACAAGGGTGTAGAAGCAAGCTAGTTTAGTTTCCATTAGAATTCTTGAAGTATACTGCAGACTCATCCATCTTCAGTTAAATCTAAGGAGCATTAAACCTTTAGTATTAGGAGTATGAATCTTTTTGTCTCTCTCTTCAGGGACCAGAAGAAGTTTTGTACAAATCCTGAGACAGGAAATTAACAAGAATGAGACATAATAACCCACTTAACTGGTGCAAGTTTTACAGGGCTGTGAACAAGGTAGATTTTCATTTATTTTATTATTATTTTTTTTTAGCATTTTATGGGCAATCGCTTATTTCCACTGAGGACTTTCCAGTGAAAACACAATTGAAAGCAAAATCTCCCAGTGGAAGAGAAAAACTGAAAGGCAAAAAAAAAAAAAAAAAAAAAAAAAAATAAAAAATAGAGAGACATAATTTGAAGCACCATGCAATAACTAAAACTAAGGCATTCAAAGTGTTTCTGCAACAAGACAAAACCACTGAGAGCTCTGAATAACTTTTATAGTTATGACCAGATGACTCCAGACTAAATAAAATGCTAACAACTAGCCAAATATGTCCAAAGTTAATGGTCTGCTTCGCAAGAACTGTAGACAGTATCACTAACAGCATCTCATCAGGCAGGTCCAAACTTTCTTCAGCAGATAATGAGCCTGAGTCTCCAGATGTATAGCAAGAAATCAGCTCCCCATACTGCCTTTTGTATGCCTCCAGGATGAGTTATTCTTCCTGACCTTTCTTCTTGGCCAAGTGGCAGCAGGTTAGGAACATAGCTAAGCGGTGACCTCCAGGTTGTTTTTCTGGCCATTCTTACCCTAAACCTTCTACAGACAGGTGAATGTATGAAATGGGGTGAGTATACCACAAGTTTCAAAGTTTTTGCTTCAAGTCTGCACACAGCTGCACCATGGCATTTACCCTGCCAGAAGGCAAAATTCAGATCTCATGAAGGGAAGTACAACACCAAAGTTGCATCATTTTATATCAGAACTGCAGAGAGTCATTACAGATCTCCAAGTAGTCACAACTGACTAAGCGATATAGCTTTTATATTTGACAGGTTCTATATTTCTAAGTCACCTCTGTTCATCTGAAAAATCTAATATCATGTATTTACTTTTTTACTTTTTTACTTCTTTACTTCTTGTCTGTGTTAAGAAATATTTTACCATGGAGACTAAGGCAACAGTGCTGGGAGAATGCATTAACATTCCAACAGTGTCTTCAAAATATTAAGTGTTTTAAGTACTAGAATATTTATTCAAATTCAAATAGGTTTCTAAAATAAATTAATTGAGAGAAGAGAAATTTTATTGAGTGGTTTCAGTTACAACTCCAAATGAACTCTCTTCCTACTGATTGTACCTCTTGACATTTCTTCTCTAGCTTGCAGTGCTGAATCTTCAATACTCTGGCAATAAACACTGAAGTATAGGTGAAACTCAGAATGGGTAAAATTTAACATTAGTTCAAGAATCTGAGAATGCATGTATCATACAGTATGCTGACAATTCGTATATATAAGATGATGAGAGTACTCTAGGAGCTGTCAGTATTATACCTGTGCAGCAAGCATCACCAGATCATACAATCATAGAATTACTTAGGTTGAAAAAGACCTCCAAGATCAAGTCGAACCATTAATGTAGCACTGCCAAGTCTACCACTAAACTATATCCCTAAGCACCACATCTACACATCTTTTAAATAAATAGCCCCAGGGATGGTGACTCAGACACTTCCCTGGGCAGCCTGTTCAAACACTTCACAACCCTTCAGTAAAGATTTTTTTCCTAATATCCAACCTAACCCCACCCCATCCCCTGCCCCACGGCACAACTTGAGGCCATTCCTTTTTGTCCTATTGCTTGTTGCTTGGGAGAAGAGACCAACACCCACCCTGCAGCAACCCCCTTTGAGGTATTTGTAGAGAACAATAAGGTCTCCCCAAGACTTCTTTTCTCTATGCAAAATAACCCCAGTTTCCTTAACCGCTCCTAATAAGACTTCTTCTCTAGACCCTTCACCAGCTTTGTTGACCTTCTTTGGACATGCTCAAGCACTTCGATGTCCATCATGTAGTGAGGGGCCCAAAACTGAACACCGTATTCAAGGTGTGGCCTCACCAAAGCTGAGTAGAGGGGGACAATCGCTTCCCTAGTCCTGCTGCCCACACTATTTCTGGTACCTTCTTGGCCACCAGATGTTACACATAATCTTACTAAAATTTTCTTCACAGTGATTAAGCACAATTTTTAGTCTTGAAAAACATCTGTATATTGCTCAATTTCATAGAATCATAGAATCAAAGAAACATTAAAGTTGGAAAAGACCTCCAAGATCATCTGGTCCAACCATCACCCTACTACCACTGTCAGCCACTAAACTATGTCCCTAGGCACCAGGTCCAACTTTCCTTAAACACTCCCAGGGATGGTGACTTCATCACCTCCCTGGGCAACCCGTTCCAATGCCTGACTACTCTTTCTGAGAAGAAATGTCTCCTCATTTCCAACCTAAACCTCCCCTGGCACAACTTGAGAACATTCCCTCTTGCCCTATCACTAGTTATCTGTGAGAAGAGGCCGACCCTCAACTCCCCACACCTTCCTTTCAGGTAGTTGTAGAGAGCAATAAGGTATCCCCTGAGCCTTCTCTTCTCCAGACTAAACAACCCCAGTTCTCTCAGCCACTCCTCATAGGACTTGTGTTCTTGGCCCTTCACCAGCTTCGTAGCCTTCTCTGGACACGTTCCAGGGCTTGATGTCCTCCTTGTAGTGAGGGGCCCAAAGCTGAATACAGTACTCGAGGTGTGGCCTCACCAGAGCAGAATACAGGGGACAATCACCTCTCTGGTCCTGCTGGCTACAGTATTCTTAATGCAAGCCAGGATACCGTTGGCCTTCTTGGTCACCTGTGCACACTGCCAGCTCATGTTTAGGCGAGCATCAATCAGCACCCCTAGATCCTTTTCCTCTGTACAGGTTTTCAGTCACTCTGCCCCAAGCATGTAGTGTTGTGTGGGGTTATTGTGGCCAAAGTGCAGGACCCGGCACTTAGCCATGTGGAACCTCATCCCATTGATCCCATTGGCCTCTGCCCACCAACCTATGCTGTCCAGGTCCCTCTGCACTGCCTTCCTACCCTCTGGTAGATCAACACTTCCCCCCATCTTGGTGTTGTCTGCAAAGTTAATGGGTGTGCAGTCAATTCCCTTATCCAAGTCATCAATAATGATATTCAAGAGGATGGGCCCCAACACCAGCCCCCGCGGAATACCACTGGTGACCGGTCGCCATCTGGATTTCACTCTGTTCACCACTACTCTCTGGGTTGGCTGTCCAGCCAGTTCTTAACCCAGCAGGGTGTAGCTGTCCAAGCCATGGACTGCCAGTTTCTCCAGGAGAATACCGTGTCAAAAGCCTTGATGAAGTCTAAGTAGACTACGTCAACAGGCTTTCCCTCATCCAGCAGGCAGGTCACCCGGTCATTGAAGGAGATGAGGTTGGTCAGACAGGACTTGGCTTGCTTGAAGGCATGTTGATTGGGCCTGATCCCCCAGTTGTCCCACATATGCTGTGTGATTGCATTCAAGATGACCTGTTGCATCACCTTTCCTGGCACCGAGGTCAGGCTGACATGCCTGTAGTTCCCCAGGTCCTCCTTATGATTCTTCTTGTAAGTGGGCGTCACATTAGCAAGTCTCCAGTCATCTGGGACCCTTCCAGATGACCATGACTGCTGATAGATGATGGAAAGCGGCACAGCAATCACATCTGCCAACTCCCTCAGCACCCTCGGGTGGATCCCACCTGGCCCCATGGACTTGTGACAGTCCAGGTGGAGCAGCAGGTCTTTAACTCTTTCCACCTGAACTATGGTGGAGTTCTTCTGCTTCTCGTCCCAGACTTCCAGGTCAGGAGGCTGAGTACTCAGAGCACAAGTGGTCTGGCTAGTAAAGGCAGATGTAAAGAAGACATTAAGAACCTCAGCCTTTTCTTTATCTTCAGTAGTCATGTTCCCCCCGGTGTCCAGTAAAAGATGGAGATTCTCCTTGGCTCTCCTCTTGCCATTAATATATTTATAAAAACATTTCTTGTTATCCTTAACCATAGTGGATAGTGGCCAGGTTGAGCTCCTACTGGGCTTTGGCCTCCCTGATTTTTAAACTGCATATGCTGGCAACTTCCTTGTACTCTCCGCGAGTTGCCTGTCCCTTCTTCCACTGGACATAAACTCTCGTTTTCTCCCAAATAAACAGCAAAAGTTCCCTGTTCAGCCTCGCCAGTCTTCTTCCCCGCCGGCTCATCTTACGGCACTTGGGGACAGCCTGCTCCTGAGCCATTAAGATTTCCTTCTTGAAGAGTGCCCAGCCTTCCTGGACCCCTTTTCCCTTCAGGACTGACTACCAAGGGATCCTTCCTACCAGTGTCCTGAACAATTCAAAGTCTGCCCTCTGGAAGTCCAAGGTAGCAGTTTTACTGACCCCCCCCCCTCCTGACCTCACCAAGGATAGAGATCTCTACCATGTCATGGTCAGTCTGCCCAAGACAGCTCCCAACCACTACTTCTCCCACCAGTCCCCCTTTTCCGTGAACTGCAGGTCTAACGAGGCACCCCCCCCAGGTAGGCTCACTAACCAGCTGAGTCAGGAAGCTGTCTTCTACACTCTCCAGGGTCCTTCTAGACCGCTTCCTCAGGGCTGTATTGTATTTCCAGCATATGTCTGGGAAGATAAAGTCCCTCGTGAGAACAAGCACTGGTGATTGAGCAACTTCTGCCAGCTGCTCATAGAACACCTCATCCATCTCTTCATCCTGGTTTGGCAGTCTATAACAGACCCCCACCAGAATGTCCACCTTGTTGGCCAACACCCTGATCCTTATCCACAGGGACTTTATATTGTTATTCCCAACTCTGAGCTCAACAGCATCAAAACACTCCCTAATATAGAGAGCCATTGCTGCTGCCCCTCCTTAGTTGCTTGTCCCTTCTGAAAAACTTATAGCCATCCACTGCAGCACTCCAGTCATGGGAGTAGTCCCACGACATTTCAGTGATGGCGACTAGGTCATAGTTTGCCTGCTGCACGATGGCTTCCAGCTCCTCCTGTTTGTTGTCCATGCTGCATGCATTGGTGTAGAGGCACTTGAATCGCACCATTGCCCTCACTCCAACCCTGGGACTGCTCCCCCAGGCTCATCTCCATCGAGCCTCATTTACCCCCCATCCCTCTTCATACCTAGTTTAAAACCTTCTTGGTGAGCCCTGCAAGCTCCCAGGCTAGAATCTGTTTCCCCCTTTGAGATAGGTGGGACCCAATAGCAACCAACAGGCCAGGTGCCAAGTAAACCGCCCCATTATAAAAAATAAAAATAAAAAAAAATCCTGTGACGACACCAGCCTCTCAGCCATGTATTGATCAACTGAGCCCTCAAGATCCGCTCAGTATCCTGCCCCACCACTAAAGGGATAGAGGAAAACAGCACCTGCACACCCACTCCATCTAGTAACTGCTCCAGTCCCCTGAAGTCCCTTTTGATAGCCTTCAAGCTTCTCTCAGCAATTTCATTGCTACCAGCCTGAATTATCACTAAGGGATAATAATCGGAGGGGTTAACAAGGCCAGGAAGTTTCCTGGTAATGTCCGTAACCTGCACCCCATGTAGGCATCAGACTTTCTCTGTGGAGATTTCAGGATTGTCAGATTTGCCTGTTCTTGTTCACAAGCACAGTGCTGGTATCAGGAGAGAGCACTGGGTTCAGAAGATGCAGGAACAGTTCTGTTATGAATACTATAACACACAGTTATTTACATTTTGGAAACACTGCAGTGCAGAGTTATTAATTATATCTCTTGGATAACTAATTTCATCATAGTTTGGAGCTCAGCAGCTAAATAATGTTGTGAAATCTAATAAAAATGAACTAAAAGTTCCTCAGTATTAAGCACTAATAGTAGAGATTTGTACATTTCTGAACAACTTTTTATAGTAACAGAACCCTAAATATGAAGTAGATCTCTGTGTTTCAGAAAACAAGGTCAAAAAAAAAAAAACATCTGAATTTCTCACACTAATATGGTTGCTTCTACACATTAATATGATTGTTTCATGGATGTTAGTAGAATATTCTTTCTTGGTTTCATAACTATTTTTTGTTTGTTTGTTTTTGTCTACAAATTTATTTGTGAAACAAATAGAGTCAAGTAGAGTAGATAGACACCAAAGATAAAATGTCTGCACTGGAAAACTAGTAATGAGAGTTTACATGTTAAATACTCATCTGTTGATTACATAATGGTAGATTAAGTGCAAGTTAAAGTTCTGGTTTCTGGGAAAAGCTACATTTTACATACTTCATGTCATGTTAACTTCTGTGCATTTAGCTATTAGTTGGTGCTACCCCAATCTTTGTCACTCTATGACATGAAGATATGCTTTAGAGTGCAATCCAAACAAGCACTTCATAATACAGTTTTCATCTAGCTAAATGAGATCTTTGTTATCAGCTTGATTTGCAGAAACAGTGATTTTGGATTTTCTTTTTTATTCATTTTTTGATTAGATGGAAGCTTGCATAAAAAATGTACTGTTAAGGCTACTCTGATCCTTATTCACAAGAAATAGCATTCTCACCTTAATATGGCCACTGGCTGGGGAAGATCTTATTCAGTGAGACAAAGGAAATCAACACTTCACCTTCAGAACTCAGCTCATTTTGGATGCATTTACTTGCTCAACTCTGGAAATTTCATAATGCTTTTTCAATATATTTGAAATAGATGTGTTCAGAGACACATGTATTTTAAGAATGACTAATGTTTACTGTATTGAACTATCACAATGACCATATAAGAAAATACAACAAATTATTTTTTCAGTTTGCCATAATTTTTAAAAATTCTATCCCTACAAAACTGCTAAAAATTACATATTTTCACAGAAATATATCAAATAAATAATTACAACACAGACTTACATTATTGTCTGTATTGAGTGTCACTGGACATATATTCAGGGAAAATGAGCTTTGCATTTTTTAATGCCAGAAAAAGAATAGTAACATTTGATTATATAGAACTTCTTTATTCCAACTTATGTCTTCAGGAGATCTTTTACATTCGTAGGGTGATATTTTTTATATGAAAACTGCCTTTCCCCTTTTTTATAGTTACTTAATAATGCAATTATTGTAAACAACTTTTAAATTAGAGACAAATTACAAAGATTTTGTGTGAAATCTAATAATTGTTTTTATTTGTGTCATATCTTTGTACATTAAACTGCCTAGGCTGAAACACTTTGTTACTGAAAAAAATTAAAGACTGACAGCCATTGAATGACATGAATTATTCTAATGTACCCTAACTACAGGGAAAGAAAAATAAAATAAAATTAAACTAAACTAAACTAAACTAAACTAATAATATAAAATAAAATAAATAAAATAAAATATAATATAATATAATATAATATAATCATAATATAAAATAAAATAAAATAAAATAAAATAAAATAAAATAAAATAAAATAAAATAAAATATAATAAAAATAGCTTTCTTCTGAGCCAGTAGGAATATTTGTGGTATTCAACAGCTCTGAAAATTTCTGGGAAGGGAAGGGAAGGCAAGGCAAGGCAAGGCAAGGGAAAAGGCTACTTGCACAGTCTTTGCACTCTATGATATAACCATTCTCAGGAGGAATCTAGCAACTCAGCAGTTATTTGTTTGTGGGTGTTTAATGGGTAAGCAAGGAACAAGGGAAATCTGAAAATATGCAGTAGTCAAGGAAAGGAATGCCCGGTACTAATCACTCAATAAAAAACTTTGTATTACTTGTAATCATCAAGTCAGGGCTATCGCAAACATTGCTTCCAGTTTCAAAATGAAAGAACGAAGCTGGGAGCAAAAATATCTTAAAATATTGGTGGGTAGTAGTTCTCTCTTTCATGTTCATATAATCTGAAAAAAAAAAAAAAAAAGAAAAAAAAACCTCACAGAGATGTTTCTAAAGTACAGGCCTTACATTTTGAAGGCCTCATAAAATGTGGTAGGATAGGGGTTATAATCAAACAGAATCCATTATGCTGAAATGATAACGTAAAGAAGTAAAGTTTGGAGCAAGATGAAGCAGAAAGTTCTTTCCAGAGATAGTGCAAAAGCACATGAAATAGGTAAGATGTTTGAAGACATCATATTCTTCTGAACTGTGGATGCTACCAGGGTACTTTAACTCTACTTCAATTTTTCAGTTTTTCCATTTCAGGAAGGCTATGCCAGGCTTTTTTTTTTTTTTTTTAATTCTGTATGAAAATAAGGCAGGGCATATCTGATGTTAAGATTCAAAGTTCACATTTTTCACCCAAAATGCCTTCCTAAGTTACTTTTTTAGGAACAACAAGGATACAAACTAAGCCTCTTTTAATTCCCCCACCCACTCTACCCCGCCCCACTACCATGCAGAGTGAGAGTTAGTTTCTCTGTAAGATTACTCAAAAACCTGCCTATTCAGGATTTTAAAGGCCTGTAATGGGCAGATCTTCAGTATGCTGAAGCAGTAAAATTATGCATTACCTGAGTTAATACCTTCTAAAGTGAGATATTACTGTGCATGACATTTAGTCTCCCTTTGTCCGTTAAAGACAAACTTTTAGAAAGCATTAAAGGTAAAGATTGTCTTCAAAATCATGCTACCTAATAAATTTTATACAATCCCCAGGATAAGTATTGAGATATAATAAAAAGATAGTAGATTTTTGCATAAAACTATAACTGATAACTGCAAAAAAAAAAAAAACATAATGACTGAGAATCATCATTTGGGTCAACTGTGTATTGTAGAGTCACAGAAGAATCTAAAAAAATAAAATAAAATAAGAGTTCATACTGCACCAACTATAACAAGCCGAAGACATAAATTCACACATGAGGATTCATGGGCTGCCCAGTTCTTAGAGTTGGCAGAGCATGACTTTCTATTTGTGGTCACTGAATTTGTAAGACAGCAGTTGTATCAGCTAAACATTCACAAGTCCATGGGACCTGACAGGATTCACCCCAGAGTGTGGAAGGAGTTAGGGACATTAGGAAAAATTCCTTACTGTAAGATTAGTCAAACACTGGAACAGGCTTCCTGTAGAGAAGGTTGATGCCCCATACCTGCTAGTGCTCAAGAGGCATTTGGCTAATGCTTTTAATAATAAGCTTTTACTTTTGGTTAGCCCTGAACTGGTCAGGCAGTTGGACTAGATGATCTCTGGAGGTGTCTTCCAACTGAACTATTCTAGTCTAGTCTAGTCGAGCCTAGTCCATTCCATTCTATTATATTAATTTTAGTATAAGAATATGTAGCCTGTTGGCCAGTCTGGTCAGAACTTATAATTTGTCAACCCCAAAATGCCTTCCACTAAGAATACATAAGCCCTTAGCAAACAGAGTGAAAGCTGCCTGATAATACCCCTTCCCTTTCCTTGGGGTCCTCAGCCACTGTGACAAGATCCTGCTCTAGACTCAGGCATTGCCAGAGGCTCAATGGGGACAGCTCTTTAACATGCTGCTAGTTCTGCTGTTTAGGGCACGTAGTACTCCAGAAATTGACTCTATGGTATCCATTGTGAAACAGTTCTTACAATCTGATACCTCCTTTCTTCTCTAAATTGGTCTCTGAAGATTTTACCTGATACTGCACTTAGGGAAGCCCAGTGAAGGTTCCCAAAGAGCCCTTAGCAGGTTTATGTACTTTTATTTAGATATCAGACAGAATTATAGCGCTCACTCTTTAATTAGATTCTCTAGTCCAGCATCACATCTTGCTATCATAGTCTGTAACACATAAAGGCAAAAAAAAAAAACAAAAATGTTCACCATATTTTATACTCATACAGTTAAATAACTGACTACTGCCTGAACATCTGGAAACACTTTTTTTTTTCCTCTGAGGGTGACTGATCCCCAGCACACCAAGAGAGGCTGTAAAGTCTCCCTCCTTGCAGATATTCAAAAAACATTCAGACCATTCTGGGCAACATTTTCTAGGTGTCCCTGCTTGAGCAGGGAGGTTGGACCAGATGTCTTCCACAAGTCCCTTCCAACCTCAGTCATTCTGTGACTCTGTGATACTGCAACATCTTGGTAAGTTTAATTCACATGTGCTGAGCTGAATAGTTGAGCGGGTATGTTTGAAAATTTTTGCGAAACCAGTACAATCCTGATATTTGAAGAAAAAAGTATTCAGTGATGGTTTTCATACAGAATAATGTCAGAAATACTCAGCATCTGAAATTTAAAATCAGAACTATTTCTGAAATAGTTTAGGAAAAAATAAATTGGTCAAATCTGTGTAGGGCCTGGCAGATATGACTATGCTGGCTCACTGTCTAACACATGCTGTTGAAAAAGACAGGAGTATCTGAAAATATATTCTCTAATGACAAGTTTGGCAAAGATAGAAAAAGACACCAAAAGGCTACTTAAGTCACTTGAAAACAATGGTTTTCCAAAGGCCTTTTCATAAAAAGACAAAATTATGTCATTAGCTACAGAAAGAATAAGAGGGTCTCTACTCTGGTGCAGTGGAGTACAAAGGTAACCAAGCAAACCTGAAGGCACCTGAAGTTAGAAGAGTATTCATTATTTATTTATTTATTTATTTATTTTTACTTTTGTATTCTTGCAATTGCCATAGTTGGAACAGACTGCCATGCTGTTATGTGTGCTTCTGATATTTACAATAATTTATTCTGAATTAGCTTGGCCTTTTTTATAGGTCAAGATTTCTGTCATTTTAAAAGAAATGCATAACAAAAGAATTAAAATGATGAGTTTGCCATATACATAATCTGTAACACGTAAAGCAATGCAGAACATTCTGTACATAGACAGGCTCCATATACAAACTGGATATATATTATAGATATATGAGGTTCCAAAGAGCAAAAGAGTTATTAAGAATAACCCACACAATGCAAACTAAAAAAAAAAAAAAAAAAAAAAAAAAAAAAAAAAAGGAAGAACAGTTCCACATTGCAAGGAGATGTTTTTGAGCACTTCTGTCCTTTTCCAAATAAGCCAAAATTCTGGATTTGTAGAAGGCTATACCTGTTGACTTCATCTTTCCCTACAGAAACTCACACAGATAGTTGAAGATTTCTGTTTGTTTCAGACTTTATATATATATATATATATATATGTATATATATTTCACCTATATGCAGAACAAGGTAAAGGAAAGCAATGAGGAGAGGAAAATATATCCCATTAAATCCTGAGGAGATGCCCTATAACATTCAGAACTGATGCTGAAATATAATTGAAAAACATCTTTGAGAATAAATGTAGGATAATTTACGTCATGCCATGCTATCAATATTGTTTGCATGGACGAAGCTATTCTTATGTTCAGTCTATATTGTAACACATCTTAAGAGAACAAATTCCAGGATGGAAAAAATTAAAATCAATGTACTCAATAAAAATCCTCCAAGATTTTCATGTTTTGAAATCTCAGTGTAAAAGACACTGACATTTTTTAACTAATCTGAATTTCTGAACATCAATGAAATAAATTTCAGCTCACCACTTTAAGATTTTTTTAAAGACAGTGAAAGGTTATAGGTGATTCACTTCACCCTAAACTGTGTGTCTAATACTGGAAAAAAAAACTTATCTTGAATTGTTATTCTAACTAGCTCTATCTTAGTCAATCAGCTTCTGAATTGTAATACTTAATAAGATAAATCCCACTGAAGATTGCTTGCAAGTTATTGATGTGAAATAAGTTTTCTACACAAGTGTTAAGTCCAAAAGTGGAGATAGATTTTCAGCATATGGCATGAATAGCTGAAGTTGAGCAAATGAGAAAACCTTCATAATAAATTAATTTGGTGATTGCAGGAGGGGAGAATTGATTTGGATATGCAGATGACTAAATAAAAAGCATGAAATAGAATAACGATGAGAAAATACTTCAATCTTAGTGTGGTTCTTTTGTTGTTGTTTTGGTTTTTGGTTTTCCTGTTGTTTTTAGATATGTAGCTGCACCAAAAGGAACACAATGTAAAAAAGGTGTAAGAGAGCTAGAGAGATTTAGAGAGTGCAACCTGAAACGGTCTGAAAGAATTGCTGTAGTCACTTAGAAAAAGGAGATATCAAATCTGATCTAAATAAACTGAGAGTGCCAAAGCAGGTTAAAGCACAAATCTCCAAATGAGAACTGGGCACTACACTGAGTAAAACCCTTGGTTAATTTTCTGACATTCAGATAGTCTAAAGATACCATCTATAGATAAAGGCCCCCTGGAGGATATTCAAGTGCCACATCTTGGCAGGTAATAGTTACCTGATATGATCTTGGATAACGTGGACATTTGGTAATAGCTATGGGCCATATGTTCCCTTCAGCTGGACCTGCTGTCCTCCTGCAGGATCTCACAGGAGATATTCAGCCAGCTGGCTGCTCAACAGTGAACAGGCACAAGGCAGGCTTGACACCAGAGCCTCAGTGCTGTCAGTTCTTTGTCTGCACACTGCACCTCCCTCATACAGCTTATACAGCTTGAAGAGAGAACGACAGTCCACGCCAGAAGGAACAGCCAGAGCTGAATGAGGCCCTTCAGTTCCTGGGTGCCCAGCCTGTCCCACCTGACCCCACAGGACCTCCTGACAGCGTGAAACCATCTGTGCCTGCCTGCCTTGAGGCCAGCTCCATTAGAGCAACAAACACTGTGGCTCACTTAGGTCTTTCAGCATTACTCTAAGAGTAGGTAAAAATAGATCTGGTTTTCCTCTCTTCTCTTTACTGATCAACTGTAGTCACCCCCAACCTCCTGCCCCTCCGCTCTCCATTTCTGGGTCTGTGAGCTCTGTCTTGCTGCACTGTGTGGTGACAGCCACAGCCCCTCTCCCTCCCCAGAAGGCATAGCTGCAGGGCTTGGTTTCAGCTGTCCTCTCTCCCTTTGCTCTTTCTTTGCCTTGCTCTTTTTCAGCAGGCTTTGTTCTTTTATTCTCCATACTCTGCACAGACAGAAATACTCACAAAACGCTTTTTGCTCCCCTGTCATGGTCAGATCACACACAGGGTATTGTCACCACTAGTCTTACTGGCAATTCTTTCCAATACTGCTTTGTCCTCTGTACTTGTGCCATCTACCCAGGCACTTAAATATCCTTTAGTCACCAGGCAACAACATTAGCAAACATAAACCTATTACAAAGGTTACTGTAGAATACTTTTTTATTCAGAAGATGTATTTAAAAGGGAAGAAAAGTAGTTACAAAAGCAAAAAGGGATCGTGACAAGCCAGGAATAATAAATACACAAATAAATAAATAAATACATAAAAATGTGCTGCGTTGCTTCACAGGCCCTTGCCCCTACAGGCAGTGTGCATGCAATGTAACCTGTGGAGCCACAGGAGCTAGTCCCATACAAAGAGAGGGTTAGTTTTCAAATGGATGGGACGGTCAAGAAAACCTGAAGGTCCTTCCTGTTTGTCACTTGAGCTAATCTCTTATGTGGCTGAGGTTACTACCCTCAGCTGGTAAGAAGGCCAGCAGAGGGTCAGCCTATGTTTCTGAATTAAGGGATTTCAAACCAGTATTGCAGGATGCCCTTCTGCAGAGAAGCCTCCATGCTTTCCCTAGATGTTTTCCAGGCCCTATCACCAGATGTCTACGTGACATCCTGCATAGCAGCCAGGCACACATGTCACAGTGCACTGTCGCCCATAGCATCTTTGCTATAACTAGATTCATTTGAAAGCCAGGTCTATAGCCATGCATGGAAAAATCTGGTCTAGACCCATTGCAGAAGCCGGATAAAAACCAGGAGAGAGCTCTTGGTGAGATGACCCTAACCTGTGACTGTGACTGCGTTCAGAGTGATGGGATGGCAGTGTACTGGACCAAATGTAATAACCAGAACAATTGAGCAGCAGCAAGAAGGAGCTGTGGGCAAGGTGAGGAAGAGTATAATTGGGCCACCTTTGCTGTAAAATGGATTCTGTGTACATTGGACTTCCTTGCTGTTCCTTTCTAGCCTGCTTAGTATGGGAAGTAGATTGAGCATGTGGTGCTGCAAGAAAAAATGCAACCAGTGCTGCTCCAAGTGGAAGATGCTTTCCAGTAGAATGGAAGTTGTGCTGACCATTCTGTTGTGCATGATTTGTGCTGTGCTGCTGCCCTGTCAGTAATGAGTAGTCAGGCAGGGTGTCTGTGATCTCAACTGCCTGTGAGGCTGACACACTTCTAACTTCAATGCGTATAGCTGCACGGAAGGGATACCTAGGACCTCGGAGGAGCTATGACAGCATTTTCTAGAAGGACCTCTGACAGATCCATACCCATTAGATCCATAGCCTGATTTTTGAGAGGAACAAAAAAATGCTCACCTTTACCTTCTCCTGAATCTGAGATGATGCACAGACTTTGTATCCATAGCATGACAGGTTAAATATGGATTATGCCATATTTTGATAGGATTTGTCTGGAAATGGGGCACTATCCAGGTTGCTTCAAGAGCTCAGAGCAGCTCAACAGATAAAAACAGACCTGTGTCAGGAAGGGAAGGAGGGTGGAGAAAGTTGGGAAATGCAAGGAGACTGATGGTGTCAAGTTCTTCCAGATAAAGCTTTGTAAATCAAATGACACTTGGTATTTATCACTGCATTTATTGTTTTCTGGAATGTGATAAGCATGTATGTCTGGGAGGAGCAAGTAGTGTGTGCAATATCATTTCTGTGAGTAGCATGGCTTCTTTTTTTTCCCATGCAGATTACTGAAAGAAGCAGAGATGATCACTTGCATGGCAATGTGTGGGTTACTAACAGCAACAGTCCTGCTCAGGACATGTGAGTGTGTGTGTGACTGTTTCTGCTGTTTCCACACCACCTACCCTTTGGGGTGGCCCCTTGCTCTAAGGCATAGCTGGTTGCTAGGCAGACATAATCCATCAGTTGATGATTTTTTTTCTTTCCATTCCTTTCCACTGAGTTGCTATGGGAGATGGCAAGCTGTAGGGATGGCAGATTCACCCTCCCCCAGGCATGTCTCTTTTCTGTATATGTGCTGCTCAGAGTCACTATGTGTGAGATTCCCCTTCTTCCCTCCCCTGGCAAGAGCATTAAAATCATTCAGAATCACTACATCTCTCCTCAGTCCTTTCCTCTGTGCTTTGGCTGATGTGAATGGCAACAGTGACAGGTAGGTGTCTTCCTTTGGCACAAACCTAGCAAAGGAGTGGGGTGCTGGGCTACTCCTTGGACAGGGGAGGGGACTTCAGCTGCAGATCTCAAACGTCTATCTTCTGTAAGGCAGCACCCGGCATCTAGATACTCAATGCAGCTTTGCATGGTGTGAGAAAATGTGGTGAGCTACTTGGTGAGAAGTTCACAGTCTGCATGCAGGAGGGTATTTCTGTTTACTGTTATAATGCCAAGCACCACTGGTGCCATGCTCAGGGGTTTTGGTTTGATGAAGGTTGGGTGCACCTTCAAAAGCCCAGGCATGTTGATAATGGATGGGACACACATGACCAGGTGGGGTAAGAGTGTTCTGGGCAGCAACCTGGCTGGACTTATTAGCAGAGCTTTAAACTAAATTCAGCAAGGGAAGGAGATTTACTTCTGAGTGAACATGGACATTTTAGGAAGCAACAGGGAAATGCCTGTGAATTGTCCCAAAGGAATTAGGAAGAGCTCCTCTAAAAAGGTGATGTGGCTAATAGCCCACATGAAGTGCCTCTACACCAATGTACGCAGCATGGGAAACAAGCAGGAAGAGTTGGAAACCATGGAACAATTAGAAAATTATGACCTGATTGCTATCACAGAAAAGTGGTGGGACAAATCACACAACTGGAATACTGAAACTGAGGGCTACAAGCTTTTCAGAAGAGATAGGAAGCAAAGGAGGTGGAGGTGGGGGATGTTGCCCTCTATGTTAAGAAGTGGTAGATTGTGAAGAACTGCCTCTGAGAAACAGCCACAAACAGGTCGAGAGCTCATGGGTAAAAATATATACAGATTTTTATATGTATATATAACACATAACATCCTTCTAACATACACATAACATCCTTCTCTCTAAATTGGAGAGATATTGTTTTGAAGGGTGGAGTATTCTGTGGAGAAGGAATTGTCAGAATGGATGCCTCCAGAAAGCTTCAGTCAACGGCTCTACATCCAGATGGGTGCTGGTGATGAGTGGTGTCTCTCTGGGGACCATCTTAGGACTAGTTCTGTTTAATAACTTTATCAATGACATAGAGAGAGGGATCAAGTGCACCCTCAGCAAGTTTGCAGTTTGCACCAAGCTGAGCGGTGCAGTTGGTACAAGAGAAGGAAGTGTTGCCATCCAAAGGGACCTGGACAAGCTTGAGAAATGGGCCCATGTGAGTCTAATGAAGTTCAACAAATCCAAGTGCAAGGTGCAGCACCTGGGTCAGGGCAATCCCAGACATGAGTACAAACTGGGAGGGGAACTCATTTAGAGCAACCCTGCAGAGGTTCTGGTGGATGAAAAGCTTGACATGAGCCAGAAGTCTATGCTTGTAGCCCAGAAGGTCAACTGTATCCTGGGCTGTGTACAATAAAGGTGAGTCCAGCAGGCCAAGGGAAATGATTGTCCTCCTCTACTCTGCCTTCATGAGGCTGCACTTGGAGTACTGCATTCAGGTCTGGGGCCCCCAGTACAAGAAATATTCAGCTTGGAGAAGAGAAGGCTCCAAGGAGACCTCATTGCAGACTTTCGGTACTTTAAGGGAGCTTATAAAAAAGATGGAGAATCATTTTTTACATGGGCAGATAGTGACAGGACAAGGGGGAATGTTTTTAAACTAAAATAAGAGAGTTTTAGATTACATGTTAGGAGGAAATTCTTCATTCAGAGGGTGGTGAGTCACTGGAACAGGGTGCCCAGAGAGGCTGTGGATGTTCTAAATCTGTAGGCGTTCAAGGTCAGGTTGGATGAGGTCCTGGGCAACTTGATCTAGTGGGTGGCATCCTTGCCTTGGTATGGAACTACATTATTTTTAAAGTCCCTTCCAACCCAAGACATTCTATGATTCTCTGCAGCTAAGAAGGGGACATATATAGCATCCTGGGGGGACATTAGGTAGAGAGTATTGCCAGCAGATTCAAGAAAGTGATCCTTCCTCTACTCAGCACTGGTGGAGCCACAGCTGGTGTGCTGTGTCCAGTGCTGGGCTCCCCAGTTCAGTGGAGACATGGACATACCAGACAGAGTCCAACAAAGGGTTATGAAGATGATGAAAAACTTATCATGTGTCCTGTGGAGAGTGGCTGAGAGAGCTAGGACTGTTAAACCTAGAGAAGACAAGACTCAGGGTGGATGTTTTCAAAACCTGGAGGGAGGGTACAAAGAGAACCAAGCCAGGCACTTTTCAGTGATACCCGGTGAAAGGATGAGAAAAAGAGCACAAACTGAAATACAGGATTTTCCATTTATACACAAGAAAAATCTTTTTACTATGAGGATGGTGAAACACTGGCAAGGGTTACACATAGAGGTTATGTAGTCTCCATCCTTGGACATAATCAAACTCAGCTGGACACAGCCCTGAGCAACCTACTGACCCTGCTTTGAGCAAGGAACTTGGACTAGGTGATCTCCAGAATTCCCATCCAACATTAACTTTTCTGTGCTTTGTTGATTCTGTGATTCTTTTATATTTTATATCTTGGTATTATTATGCTATATATATTTTATATATTGCTATTATTATTTTGCTAATAGTATAAATTTTTATATATTATATTTTGCTTTGTTTAATTTACTGCGATATATGTAGCTCTAGAAAAGAGTCCTGGTTCCACCATAATGCACATTGGCCTTACAGTCAAACATACCCAAAGTTGCAAGGTATCAAACACAGACCCAAAACTACCAGTTCTGTAATTACTGATGCATTTACAACTGTTATGAAATGTTTGCTTGCTTGAACATAGAGAAAACTACAACAATTTAGTATTGTTCCTCTAAAAGAGCCCCAAGATACGGAATATCCCAAGTATATCAAGTCTGGCAATTGTGCTCATGGTGTTTGGAATCAAAGTGGGTCTATATATAGCCATATATACACATTAACAGTATGGTACTTCAACTCAGAAGTCTCGCATCCCCTTAGGAGTTATAATGTCAGGCAAACAAACATATTTTGGTGCAACACACATGCACAGGAGCTGTCTCAGGCTATGATTTTTTTTTCTTTTTCTTCTGTCACAAATCCATTTAGATACACTGTAGGACCAAGACATATGCATTCATCACTAAGCAGGGGATTACATTTAGGTATGTATTTAAAGGCTTTTTAAGAAAAATCTTATTTAATTTTCCTATATTTCTCTACTGATGAGAAAGTCGTACATCAGACAATACTCCAAAAGATAATAACAGAGGTCAGAAATTAAGCACAAATCTAAACATTACTAAGCTTTGAAGGATCTTCAAAGATGAGAACGTGTTTTTTATGGGGCCTATGAGTATCAGTGTGAAATGAGCAATAAGGAAGTATGAGATAATTCTTGTCCAAATAGCCTACTATTGAAAAAATTCCAAAGAATGTGATCATCTTTGGATTGTACAGTAATAGACCTTAAAAGGTTAAAAACAAACAAATAAATAAATAAATAAACAGCCACCCTCTGTATATATTATATAAACTAATTATTATTTAAAATTATTTTAATTGAAACTGGATGTGTTTACTGAAGGAATACTAGTATAATGCATAAAATAGTCAGAACTCTTTGTGACCTGAGTTTGAACCTGACATTCTTCAATTATTGGGAAATATCCTCTTTACTCCCTTGGATGTTCTAAAGAAGTTTAGTGACAGAATAACATACCACAAATAAATACGACATTGTGAGGACCTAAATTTTCATATTTTAGAAATCTGCTATTCTAAGTACCCTGTTTCACTGTACCTTGTTTTCCTCATTTTTAATCATCTCTTGTTAAATTACTCATAGAACTCCCACTGAGATTCCATTCATTTCATTAGAAATATTTTGTATAAAGTGGCTATGGAATCTGTCCAAAAATTAATAAGCTATAATAAACATAATCTCCATGTCTACTCTATACTTTGAGGGGCCTTGCTAGTTCAAGCAACATTACCATTACTGTACCTCTCAAGACAGACAGGTCAAGTACACACAGACATATCTCCCTAATTTTTGCAGTTAAAAAATTGAATTTCAAGGGTAGTTTTGTTTAAGAAGGTTTAAGGAAAGAAGAAAGATTATCACAAAGTTCTAAAATAAGGATGACTTCTTAATTATTGTTTTCTCTGCAAATTAGAAGGAAAATAGCTATCAAGCTTCAAACCTAAAGGAGGTAAGAACAGAAAAAACAACCACAGTGAAAACTAACATTAGTTAATAATCTGTTTTACACCAGAAATAAATTGAAATGTCATTGGAAGCCTCTATCCAGCTTTTTAACTTCCTAACATACCTTTTCACATAAAACCCAACAACGTAAGAGCTATAGGAATAATCTCTACTATCCCCTCAGTTTTCATAATGACAATGAAAATAAAATTGTGAACTTTATTCCATTACTCCTAACATACTTCTGTCATTAGTGTTAGCCTTTTCACAGTGTGGTACAGGAAATTTAGGTATTTCTTGAGGTACTTTCTTATCAACAGTGTGCCTCATTGTAAGGAAAAAATGATCAAAAGGAGTTTGTTTTGTTTTGTTTGTTTGTTTAGTTTGTTTGATTATTATATTTTGTTGTCACCTAAAAGCAAGTGCTTTGTAATGGTTTCATTTTGTGCTGTGTAGCAGATAAATGTACAGTTCATATTTAAAAAGTCTTTATTTTAGGAGATGGCAAAAAGCTTTTCCTACTCCACCATTACTGGCTTTGAAACTCCAAAACTTCTCTCATTCTGTATTGGGTTGAAAGTACATTTTTTTAAAAAATAACATCAAAAAGTCAAATGAGAGACATAATTCCATATCTGGGGAACTTCCTTGAAACATGGTGTTGTGGTTTAGCCCGGCTGGCAGCCAAACACCACACAGCCGTTCGCTCACCCTCCCCCCTCCCTCTCCGGGATGGGGGAGAGAAACGGGAAAGTGAAGTCTGTGAGTTGAGATAAAGACAGTTTATTAAGACAGGGAAAAGAATAACAACAACAACAATAATAATAATAGTATTAATAGTAATAATGTGTACGAAATAAGTGATGCACAATGCAATTGCTCACCACCCGTTGACCGATGCCCAGCCTATCCCCGAGCAGCCGCCCCCCCCCCACCCCCCGGCTAGCCACCCCTATATATTGTTCAGCATGACGTCAGATGGTATGGAATACCCCTTTGGCCAGTTTGGGTCAGCTGTCCTGGGTCTGTCCCCTCCCAGCTCCTGCTGCATCCCTAGCCTGCTCGCTAGCAGGACAGAGCGAGAAGCTGAAAAGTCCTTGGCTTGGTGTAAGCACTGCTCTACAACAATTAAAAAAACATCAGCATGTTATCAGCGCTCTTCTCATTCTAATCCAAAACATAGCACCCTGCCAGCTACTAGGAGGAAAATTAACTCTGTCCTAACTGAAACCAGGACAGATATCCACCCCTTATTCCATACCATTTATGTCATGCTCAGGTCACACTCTTTTCAATACCTTCTAATTAATCACCATTTTCATCTATTATATATAGCAACCATGGTAGTGATGACATACAGTGTTATATGATAATTAACATACTATAATTCAACTCATGGGCTATTCTCACCCAATATTAGGTCCCCTTGAGGTACACACTGGACCTCCCCATTCTTTTGCATTACCCACCAAGTGCATCCAGGTCCCTGGGCAAAAGCAATCCCACGAATGGGCTTGCCTTTTCCTGAGGCAGGAGTAGCCCAGACTGTCTTACCCAACATGTTTCTTACGCACTACAGGAACTTTATCCCCTTCTACAGTGCATAACAGGTTTGATTGGGCAGGTCCAGCTCGGTTGGCAGATCCTCTAGTATTGACTAACCAGGTGGCCTTTGCCAAATGTGTTTCCCAATTTTTGAATGTCCCAGCACCCATTGCTTTCAGTGTAGTCTTTAACAGTCCATTGTATCGTTCAACTTTCCCGGAGGCTGGTGCATGATAGGGGATGTGATACACCCACTCAATACCATGTTCTTTGGCCCAAGTGTCTATAAGGTTGTTTCGGAAATGAGTCCCATTGTCTGACTCAATTCTTTCTGGGGTGCCATGTCGCCATAGGACTTGCTTTTCAAGGCCCAGGATAGTGTTCCGGGCGGTGGCATGGGGCACAGGATATGTTTCCAGCCATCCGGTGGTTGCTTCCACCATTGTAAGTACGTGGCGCTTGCCGTTGCGGGTTTGAGGGAGTGTGATGTAATCAATCTGCCAGGCCTCTCCATATTTGTATTTCAGCCATCGTCCTCCATACCAGAGAGGCTTTGACCGTTTGGCTTGTTTAATTGCAGCACATGTTTCACAATCATGAATAACCTGTGCAATAGTGTCCATGGTCAGGTCCACCCCTCGGTCACAAGCCCATCTGTATGTTGCATCTCTACCTTGATGGCCTGAGGTGTCATGGGCCCATCGGGCTATAAATAATTCACCTTTATGTTGCCAGTCCAGGTCCACCTGAGCCACTTCAATCTTAGCAGCCTGATCCACCTGCTGGTTGTTTTGATGTTCTTCAGTAGCCCAATTCTTGGGCACACGAGCATCTACATGGCGTACCTTTACAACCAGGTTCTCTACCCGGGCAGCAATATCTTGCCACAATGCAGCAGCCCAGATGGGTTTGCCCCGGCGTTCCCAGTTGTTCTGCTTCCATTGCTGTAACCACCCCCACAGGGCATTTGCTACCATCCATGAATCAGTATAGAGATAGAGAACTGGCCACTTTTCTCGTTCAGCAATATCTAAGGCCAGCTGAACGGCTTTCACTTCTGCAAACTGACTCGATTCACCTTCTCCCTCAGCAGCTTCTGCAACTTGTCGTGTAGGACTCCATACAGCAGCTTTCCATCTCCGATGCTTTCCCACAATACGACAGGACCCATCAGTGAACAGGGCATATTTCTTCTCATTTCTGGTAGCTTGTTGTACAGTGGGGCTTCTTCAGCACGGACCACCTCCTCCTCTGATGATATCCCAAAGTACTTGCCTTCTGGACGGTCCATAATCACTTCCAGGATTCCTGGGCGACTGGGGTTTCCTATTCGAGCCCGCTGAGTAATCAGTGCAACCCACTTGCTCCATGTAGCATCAGTTGCATGATGTGTAGAGGGGACCCTTCCTTTGAACATCCAACCCAGTACCGGCAGTCGGGTTGCCAGGAGGAGCTGCGCTTCAGTACCGACCACTTCCGAAGCAGATCGAACTCCCTCATATGCTGCCAATATCTCCTTTTCAGTTGGAGTATAGCGGGCCTCAGATCCTCTGTATCCCCGACTCCAAAACCCCAGGGGTCGACCTCGAGTTTCCCCAGGTTCTTTCTGCCAGAGGCTCCAGGTGGGACCATTCTCCCCGGCTGCGGTGTAGAGCACGTTCTTTACATCTGGTCCTGTTCGGACTGGCCCAAGGGCTACTGCATGAACTATTTCCTGCTTAATTTGTTCAAAGGCTTGTCGATGCTCAGGGCCCCATTCAAAAGCATTCTTCTTACGGGTTACTTGGTAGAGCGGGTTTACAATCAGACTGTAATTTGGAATATGCATTCTCCAAAACCCCACGACACCTAGGAAAGTTTGTGGTTCCTTTTTGCTAGTTGGTGGAGACATGGCTGTTATTTTGTTGATCACATCCATTGGGATTTGACGACGTCCATCTTGCCATTTTATTCCTAAAAACTGTATCTCTCGTGCAGGTCCTTTAACTTTATTTGTTTTATGGCAAAACCGCCTTCAGAAGGATTTGGACTATTTTCTTCCCTTCTCGAAAACTTCCTCTGCAGTGTCACCCCACACAATGATGTCATCGATGTACTGCAGGTGTTCAGGAGCCTCCCCCTGCTCCAGCGCAGGCTGGATCAGACCATGGCAAATGGTAGGGCTATGTTTCCACCCCTGGGGCAGCCGATTCCAAGTATATTGGACTCCCCGCCAAGTGAAAGCAAACTGTGGCCTGCACTCTGCTGCTATAGGGATGGAGAAAAATGCATTAGCAATATCAGTTGTGGCATACCACTTGGCTGCCTTTGATTCCAGTTCATACTGGAGTTCTAGCATGTCCGGCACTGCAGCACTCAGTGGTGGCGTGACTTCGTTCAGGCCACAATAGTCCACTGTTAGTCTCCACTCACCATTAGACTTTCGCACTGGCCATATGGGACTATTAAAAGGTGAATGGGTCTTGCTGATCACTCCTTGGCTCTCCAGTTGATGAATTAGCTTATGGATGGGAATCAGGCAGTCTCGGTTGGTGCGATATTGCCGCTGGTGCACAGTTGTGGTAGCGATTGGCACTTGCTGTTCTTCAACCCTCAGTAACCCCACAACAGAAGGGTCCTCTGAGAGACCGGGCAAGGCAGACAACTGTTTAATGTCCTCTGTCTCTAAGGCAGCTATGCCAACAGCCAACCAGAGCCCTTTTGGTCCTTGAAATATCCTCTTCAAAGATAGTCTATGCCAAGGATGCACGGAGCATCTGGGCCAGTCACAATACGGTGCTTTTGCCACTCATTTCCGGTTAGACTCACTTCAGCTTCCAATACAGTTAACTGCTGGGATCCCCCTGTCACGCCATAAATACAGATGGGCTCTGGCCCTTTACAGCTTGATGGCATTAGAGTACATTGTGCACCGGTGTCTACTAAAGCCTTATACTTCTGTGCGTCAGACATGCCAGGCCATCGAATCCACACAGTCTAATAAACTCGGTTGTCCCTTTCCTCCCCCTGGCTGGAGGCAGGGCCCCGCTAGTCCTGGTCAGAATCTTCATTTCTGTGTTTAAAAGACTGCCTGCTAGAAGTTGGAGCAGCAAACTTTCAGAGAACCCCTTCTCCCGATTGTTTTCTTTGCAACTCACGTACCCGTGCCTCTAGGGTCTCAGTAGATTTTCCATCCCATTTTCTCATGTCCTCTCCATGGTCACGTAGGTAAAACCACAGGGTGGCGCGGGGTGTGTACCCACCATATTGTCTTCTTTGCACGGATGCACGGTTACCCCTAATAGCCGAGACGCTGGTTTGTACAGGTGGGGAAGAAAATAAATTCTCTTTAAGTTGGTGGACCTCTTCAAAAAGTTTCTCCAAAGTATTCTCTTTTAGTTGGTGGCCACTGGTTTGTTCAGGGGGGGGGAAGATAAATTCTCTTTAAGTTGGTGGAACTCTTCAGAGAGTTTCTCCACAGCCGAGACGCAGGCCTGTAGGGAAGAGGAGAGATTTCCTTCGTACTCCCGGAGTTGTTTAGGCCATGTCACCCACTGTGGGATCTTCACCGTCTTTCCAGGTTATTATTGCCAATGAGCTGGCCCATGATGATGGTGCATTCCGTACAAACTTCCGCCACATGGGTCGAGTACACTGGACTTCATCTGGATCTGTGGATGTTTGTGCATCGTCTAGGTCCTTATAAATTACTTCCCGTACGTCTAATTCCCTCAGGTACTGAATTCCCTTCTCCATGGTGGTCCACTTGACTGGTAGACATACAAGTTCTTCCTTGTAGGGATACCTTTCCTTCACAGCTAACAGGAGACGCCTCCAGAGGCTGTGAGATCATGCTCCATCTCCAATTGCTTTGTCAATGCTTGCATCTCTAGCAAGGGATCCCAACCGCCTGGCTTCCCTGCCCTCTAATTCCACACCATTGGCTCCAGTGTCCCAGCACCGGAGCAGCCAGGTGACACGCTGCTCACCTATACAGCGACCAAAATCTTTTCGCACATCTCGTAGCTCACGCTGGTGTAGGGTTCGGGTAGTTACTGATGATTTTTCGACATCCTCATCCTCATCTTCATCCTCCTGCACACTTGATGGCCCAGCCTCGTCTTCTCCACACCCAGACTTAGCAGAAGACTTTCTGCGTTCTAAACAACCTGAGTCTCTATACCGTTTTTTCACCTTTTCTACAGGGGCAACTTGCACTGCTACAGCTCGCTTCTCCGACCCAGCCACAGGGTCTGCCACAGGGGTTGGAATACCCTCTGCAGGGGCAACTTGCACTGCTACAGCTCGCTTCTCCGACCCAGCCACAGGGTCTGCCACAGGGGTTGGAATACCCTCTGCAGGGGCAACTTGCACTGCTACAGTTCGTTTCTCTGACCCAGCCACAGGAGTGGGAGCGGCTGCAGGAGCTGGAACAGCTGCGGGAGCTGGAACGGCTGCGGGAGCTGGAGCTGGAACGGCTGCGGGAGTTGGAGCTGGAACAGCTGCGGGAGCTGGAACTGGAACGGCTGCGGGAGCTGGAGCTGGAACGGCTGCAGGAGCTGGAGCTGGACCGACTGCGGGAGCTGGAGCTGGAATGGCCGCAGGAGCCGGGACTGGAACAGCCGCACGGTCTGTCACTAGGTTGATAGTAGCGTCAATTGCAGCTCGATAGGCACAAGCCAGACGCCAGCACGCCACAGTGATTTGTGTCACTTTGGAACTGCCAGAGTCATGACACCTTTTTTTCAAGCATTCTACCAGTTTTTTAGGATTTTGCAGTTGTTCAGGGGTGAATGTCCAAAACACTGGAGGTGCCCACTGCGCTAGAAACCTGCCCATATCCTCCCACACTCCCTGCCACTCGCAAATATCCCGCCTCAA
Organism: Cygnus olor; assembly: GCF_009769625.2. NCBI lineage: Eukaryota > Metazoa > Chordata > Aves > Anseriformes > Anatidae > Cygnus > Cygnus olor. Next base: position 46,038,171 of record NC_049171.1, read on the forward strand.
GACAGATCTCCAGATGAGATTCCTAAGTAGTTGTTTAACCTTAAACAAAACCTGAAGCGCATTCATGAGACATAACAACAGTAACATGCTGGTCTGAGTATCCCAAGGATATTCAACATCTTGGAGAGCTACCGTAACTAGCTCGGGGGATAGAGGGTGGTGAAGGAGGAAGCGAGAGTGAACAAGTAGGAAAACATATCTTCCCCTGTCACAGATTGACTCCCTGATGAAAAAAGGCAATAGGTGTCATTGTTAATAGTTTCTGAGATATGGTTTCCGAAGTATAGAGTCGACGACAGTGCTGAGTACAAATACCAGGTTAGAGTCATGACCAGAAATCTCATCATTTCATAAGCCATCGTTACACCACACAGTACCATAACAATCTTAAACCAGGGCCCGGAAAGGATAAACAGCACGACAGGGAGCACATACAGACAGTAACTTGCTATAAAACTCAATTTGGGAAACAGGCACAGCAGACTTGAGATTAAGGCAATCAACATTGTGACTAGCAACTATTAAGCAGGTCGAATACTTCTACCAATTTTAGTTTAATACACTCTGGTCAAATCTGTCGATATCTCAACCCTTCGAGCCCCACGTTGGGCGCCAAATGGACTGTTGTGGTTTAGCCCGGCTGGCAGCCAAACACCACACAGCCATTCGCTCACCCTCCCCCCTCCCTCTCCGGGATGGGGGAGAGAAACGAGAAAGTGAAGTCTGTGAGTTGAGATAAAGACAGTTTATTAAGACAGGGAAAATAATAACAATAATAATAATAATAATAATAATAATAATAATAATAATAATAGTATTAATAGTAATAATGTGTACGAAACAAGTGATGCACAATGCAATTGCTCACCACCCGTTGACCGATGCCCAGCCTATCCCCGAGCAGCCGGCCCCCCCCTCCCACCCCAGCTAGCCACCCCTATATATTGTTCAGCATGATGTCAGATGGTATGGAATACCCCTTTGGCCAGTTTGGGTCAGCTGTCCTGGGTCTGTCCACTCCCAGCTCCTGCTGCATCCCTAGCCTGCTCGCTAGCAGGACAGAGCGAGAAGCTGAAAAGTCCTTGGCTTGGTGTAAGCACTGCTCTACAACAATTAAAACATCAGCATGTTATCAGCGCTCTTCTCATTCTAATCCAAAACATAGCACCCTGCCAGCTACTAGGAGGAAAATTAACTCTGTCCTACCTGAAACCAGGACACATGGTAAATTATTCTTGAAAATGTTTTAAACTAAGTGAGAAGAGATTCGTCCCAAAATTAACAACTAATTACAACACTTGCCTGATAAATTGGAATTTGCTTGTTTTGAGTTGAGCACAGCAAGGAACCTGGATTATAGGTCTGGAATATCAGTTCTCCAAGTAAGTGGTCTGAAGTCTGAACTGTTGGCACATCTGTACTAAGACCTTTCTATCTTTCTTTTTGTTTAATTTCCTCACTTTTTTTATTTTTTTCTTCTCTGAAAGATTTGTTCCTCCACCCCAACCCATGTGAAGACTCAGATTCAGTGAGGTGATATATCCCAACAGAAAATTCACTTATTTGTTTGAAAAGGTCTCCGGCAGTTTTCTTTATTAAAAAAGGCCTCAAGTAGTTCTTTTCTAAAATAAATTGATTCTTTATTCAGTTTACATTTGCTGATAGTTCAATAAAGAATTATGTGTATCCCAATGGACATTGATATATTTCTGTGTTTGGTGATATTTTTGGATTTTTGTTTGTTTCATTGAACTGTGGAGAAAAGAATTAAAGCATCAACGCTATAAATTGTTTTAGTTTTGCACATGATAGAGATTTTTTAGCTATTAAAATTTGCTATCTGCAAACGATAATAGAGCTACTAATACCGGTCAGTAAAATTAGTGATAGCTATTATTTACCTAATGAAGCTAGTGATAGTTATTTATCTACTACTTACCAATAACAATTATTTGCCTTCCCCATAATTCTTCTCGCTAGTGATAAGAGATTCTGGCCCTGTGAGGAGAGTTTATCTTTCTGTTTTCACTACTACAGCAAAAATTTAAGGAGTTCTTAAATTCTAAGGAATTTAACTAGTAGTTCTACCTAGATATGATAGCACTTTTTACCATCAGCTTTTCAGTGCATTTGAAGATACCAATGACTATCTCATGTCTTGTCAAGATTCAAGCATTTGTGGCATATCATTTAAAATTCTCCATCTCGCTAGACGATTAGTGTTTTTCTTGTTTATTTTGTAGCTCAACATCACAGAAGCTACTTTTTCACAACCTCCTAAAACAATTATTTCAATGGAAAATTAGAAGTATGAAAGTAGAGAACTGTCTTCTCAGTGAAACTTGTTCAAGTCAGAAATCAGAAAAGAAGTTAATGGACATCGGATAAAAAAAAAAAAAAAAAAAAGAGTCCTTGGGAGAAGCAGCAGGTGCAACTTTAATGATTGGGAAAAGATAGGGTAGGATCAGGAAAGGAAGGACTAAATGTTGAAAGAACAAGTAGCACTAAATATAATAAATAGTATTTGTATATTTTCAGTGGTTGGTGACATGAAATGTTATAGGAATAACAGAATCTGAGAAATAGACTAACCAAATAAAAGAAATAACAGAAAATATCCCTTCAGCTAGCTTGAACTTATGGGAGTGGCTTTCTGACAAGACTGTCAGCTTTTGTGGAAGAACAACAGCAAAACCAAATATTTTTTTTTTTTTTTTCAGGAAGAAAAAATAAGAAAAAGGGAAAGGATTTGTAATACAGTTAATTCAGAGGAAAAAAAAAAAACACAAATTTACTATGGTGAGTAAAGACTATTTGAACTGTTGAGATCAGAGCTCAGAATGAAAAATGCTCCTTTTACAATATATTGTCTATGTTGTAAACTTAGTCCTAATAATACAAAACATTGTCTAGGACTTCCAGTCAACAAATATTCGATATTGTGTGTCCCTTTGTTTTATTTAGAATTAGAAATTTTATCAAAGATTTAGTATAACACCAACAAAACAAAACAAAAAAATAGAAAAGAATCTCTCAGAGACAGTGGCCTCTATATTCACGACAGACAGAAACCTACACAAACATTTCTGTGCAATTCCAAACATCTACCTGGAATCTAGTCAGTACCAAATGTAATTATACATAACTAATATGTATAGTGTGAACTCTCCACACACTTTCTCATGACTGTGAACACTGATAAATAGCCAATGACTTCAATACTGACATTTTCTAGTCACAATTAAAAGAAATAGTAAATGCCAGGTTAGGTAAATCTACAGAGTTATGATAAAACATGAAGTTACTGAATATATATTCCTCTCCATCAGAGACAAAAATAACCTACTTAAGAATCAGTGTTCTCAATCAATAATGATAGAATGTTTCCGCATCCTCTCAGTCTTAGTCTTTTCTATTATGTTTGCTACATGGACTACTATTTATTCTTTGGTTTCGTAATGTAATTAAAGAATTGTCACTACTACTAGATGAACAGAAAAAAACAAACAAACAAAAAAAAAAACTGATAATCATCTCATATGTTTTACCTGGATCTGTTATAAATTTTGAAATAAATTGTTCCTATTGCAAAGTCTTTTCTTCTTCGGAGATAACATTTATGACTTTATATGCAAAATATTCAGCTTGATTTTCTACTGAGATTTAATGGCACTTAACGCACTAGATTTTAATACTGCATATGCATTGCCATGCCATGGTGAAAATTACCCTTGTATTACAATGCGTCAGAATTATCTAAATAAAGGCCAAAGAACATATTATATGTCCAGGGTACACAGGACTAGGTAGAAAAAAATGTGACTAACTGTTGGGATGCGTTGCTTCAGCAGAATACTTCCCTATACATGCAGAAAAATCCCTCTGAGCGTGAATAGGATGGGTGAGGCATAATATATAACTCCTCTCAACGGAATCATTTGCTATTCCTACTATATCTTGTGAACAAAAATCTGTGCTTATTCCCTCAATGCAATGAAAAGTACAGCAGCGTTAACAGCTGGGAGCAGCAGCAGAACATAAATCTTGCAATGTTTCCTTGCAGTGATGAGGACCAACAGCCTGGTTGAGAGGAAACAATGATCACATGCCAAATGAAAAAAATAAAGTTGACAAGTTCACTCTCTTAGCAGCTGAAACTTCCTTTAGCTGTGACTGAACCTAACACATTCACAGTAGTAGGCACATATTTTCTTCCTCAGGCCAAAACAGACATTCAGTCCAGCATTTATCATCTTTCCACCTTCAGTAAAATGGAACTCTGGAAGCATTAAAACTCTTTAGAATTGAGCACCTTGTTTTAAGGCAAGAAAATGTGCTATACTTCCCACTTGTCCATCTATACATGGACAGCACTAATCTATTGTCCTGATTCCTGTATCAGCTTTATGAGATATTAAAAGTGTATGGAATAGTGTCCAAATCTCACATAAGGCAATATTGCAGTCATACTTGAGGTTCTAATCCTATTCTCATCATTTGTAATCACTACCTGAAAGTCTTAAATAATTCTTGTAGCAAGGACATTCAACACTTCCTTGTTTCCAAATGACAATACAAAATCATTACCATTGCCTTATTTTTCTTTTCTTCTTCCAATTCAGCTCAGAAATCAAAGTGCTTTAGTAGACCAATTATCTACTATGAAGTTCTGGAGCAGAATAGATAGAGCTGCTTGCTGCTCAGCCCTGCAAAACTATGTTCCTGAGAATATAAACATTTCCTACTGATTAATCTTGAACAGGTTCCAAACCATTTAATGGCGTTTGATTTCCTTTTGAAATGCCTGCTATTCCCTACATAGCTTAAGGGAGTATGAGCAGTGAATGTTAGCTTTTAGTTGGACCAAAACCATCAGAAACTAAGACATTACAAAGTTAATGTTGGTGAGGACTTATTAAGTGTATTTCCAAGTCTATTAGCTTAACTCTGAATCCTGCAAAGTGATAATATACAAAGAGTAAAAACAGCAAGAGTGAAATATATTTTAGATGTCACACTTACGGAAATTCCTTCTTTAACATAGATTAAATTTGTTATGACATGATAAAACTTTTCACTCTGAAAGTTACTTTTTATCTGAAGTACTATTGGGAAATAAGCGATTTTTAAAAATGTATGAAGAAAAAATCATTGTTTACTTTCAAACAGTAAAGGCTTTACATGAAAGGGGTCATTTATACTGGAGAACTGCATAACCCAGATGATATGAGACTTAACCTGACTGCTTGGTTGGTCTAAATTACATGAGCAACCTACAGTGAATGCAAGCACTGTATATATACATATGTATATATACAAATATATACATATTGTAACCCAATGTGACTATGAACATGTAAGAAAGAGAGAGAAGAGATAAACCTGAAGTATTCTATACCTTATAGACAATATTCACACTGCTCTACTTTCTAAGTCCTTAAGAGACTATCCAAGGCAGGAGAACTTACTAACCAGATACACATGTAACACTAATCATCAATTTACCTAATTAGCAATTATCATAAGTACCAGGGTAGGTGAGAGTATCGTGCCAATCTGTCAGTAGGAAGAGACTTGGAAGACCTATAAAAGTACTAGGGACTCCCAGACTACAAGACTCTTTGGCTGAGATGCATGCTCTACTACTGATTCAGGAACTATGGCTGAATTCCAGAAAACAATCTGTTTAACATTACAAGCATGTACGGATGTATTTAGATTTAGGTGGCCCTGGCCACCTGCTTTACACAACTATCAGGAACCATCCTTGGTATATGTACAGTATTAGACTGTGGCGCACAGTAAATATACATCTGAGAAATTTAAATTACATGAACATGAACATTTCTTCCCTGCCTCTTCCCTACAAATCACTGCAAAGTTATTAATAAAAATAATAACCCTTCAGCTTGTAATTACTGTGTTCAGCTTACTTTTATAAAGTTCTATATGTTGCATAGTTTAAGTTAAATCATAAGCAAACTAAAATATACATGACAAACACTAGATTTATGCAGTTCATAATTCTAAGCTTTAATGGTCTTGTATGATTTACTGTGGAAGTTTTATGAGTTATGTCTGTAATATCACTGACTGTGCAATATTTAATCAATGAAATATTTGCAAGCTAAAGTCAAGTGTACATTTCATGTTACAAACCCCACATTTGTGCCAAAGATTTATTGTCCATGTAGCACAGAACTTAAGCAAAGACATTTTTTAAGCAAACAAAATTACTGGAGCTAACATTTTGATGTTTTAGCAAGAAGCTATCTGTCACCATTTAGGTGTTCCGATTATTTTTTTTTTTTCACATTAGGGGCAGGATTATTTTAATTTAGTTTTCTAGAAGATCATCAGCTTAGAAAAATCATCTTAGTGATCATCTAACAAACTACCATGTGTGTTCCATATACCAGTGATATAGCTACTTTGTGCATTTAAAGCAGTAAAAATGCAATCATGATAGATAGGTATTGTCAATGTTGTGTTAAAGAAGCTGGATTATTATGAGATTCCAAAGTGGGGTCTCACTAAAATTGCCTCTTTCTGTAGGAAGTGAAAACTGGTTTTCTAGACATGAGTTAAAAAGCAAAGGTTGTTCTGTACAGACTTGGATGTAGCAAACCCAGAGACCACTTTTCTTTTGGTTGCTGTTGTATAATGCGGGATAGGCATACCTACCTGAAGCTTAACTATCCACATTGATAGACAATTTTAGTTATTTGCATAGTATTATGGACTTTAAACACTGTCACGTAATACAAAGAGTCTCTAATTCAGCTAAGACCTCTAGCAGTTAGTGGTATTCAGTAGTTTCTCTTTCAGATAATGCTCAAAATAAGATATATCAGATAAACTTAAAATAGGATTTCTTTGATCTTGTGTTTTCCTGTCACTTTGCTGGCAAGAACTAAAAATGTTTTAGCAACCTGGATTAAATGCTTCCAGACTAGCATTTCCATTTAGCAGTTTCAATCATGATTTCAATCATGAACAACTATTGAGAAAATTAAACGATTTAAAACGAAAACAAAAATGAAAAGAAAAAGAAAAAGAAAGAGAAAAAGAAAAAGAAAAAGAAAAAAAGAAAAAGAAAAAGAAAAAGAAAAAGAAAAGAAAAAGAAAAAGAAAAAGAAAAAGAAAAAGAAAAAGAAAAAGAAAAAGAAAAAGAAAAAGAAAAAGAAAAAGAAAAAAGAAAAAAAAGAAAAAAGAAAGAAAAAGAAAAAGAAAAAGAAAAAGAAGAAAAAGAAAAAGAAAAAGAAAAGAAAAAGAAAAAGAAAAAGAAAAAGAAAAAGAAAGAAAGAAAGAAAGAAAGAAAAAGAAAGAAGAAAGAAAGAAAGAGAAAGAAGAAAAAGAAAAAGAAAGAAAGAAAGAAAAATGTAAGACATTTACTAATGTAAATGGCAATATTATTGTGGAAAATAGCAAATTTCTGTTCACCCCATGGCACCACCAGAAGAAAATTAGCAGATTCATCTCCCTTGGTAGTCCTGTGCGTTTTGAGATACTCATAACTCAGTCTAACAATATCTGAACAATACCTGAACATGCAACATGGATATGGTCAGCAGCAGTCTGTGGGGTCTGAAGTAATCAGCACAAGTTTTCTTTAAATAACTTAGAATTGTTTTCTACATGTTTTGTTTATCTAATATATATCTACATATTTCTTGGTGAAAGCAGGAAAACACATGGTCCTGCCCACCAAACTGGGGTCCAGACTCCCCTAAAATAAACCACTGTCAGAAGCTTCTAAAGAATGTTTTGAAAAATTACTGATATATACACTCAAATTTGTACACAAAACTCTTAGCAACCATACACTGAAGACACTGACAGCAGCTAATTGTAAAAATTAAGTTCTCAATTCCTCATGTTTAAAAAAAGTGCTGAAATAACCGATACCCATGTCTTCTTTATCTACAACACTTCATATATAAACAGATAAAATTCCCAAAAGAGCAGAAAATTTTATGCATAAATACATTTATCAAGAGTCCTTTCTAATTCATGAAAAGGGAAAAAACTTCCAGACAATAAATCATCGGGTTTAATCCATTCAGTAACCATGGCTATGGATGACATCTAGAAAATTAGTTTAGGGCAGAGTTCTTGCAGCTCAGATGTCTGTATTGGAAGGACTCAATCTTATTCTCATAATTAGGGAGGATGAACCCTAGAAGTCTTAGAGTTAAGCTTATTAATAAATCTAGCTGTTCATGGGGACTTTGGAGAATATGTTTATTTCAAGAAAGAAATGCTACAAAGAAATGGAAATGCTACAAAATGATTTAATGCAAGATACATCTAGAAAACTAGATTTATCTAATGACATCCCATAGATTTCTTAACTGGAATGTGTTAGGGACAAACTGAAGGAGAAAAAGAATAAAATTCTTACTAGAATATTACAACTCCAAAAGCCAAAGTGCTGTGCTTGAACAGTTCATCAAAACTCTACAACTGCTTTCCTTTTTTTTTTTTGTTCATCTCTTAAGATACCCAATACTGACAGACTTGCCAGAAGAAAGAACATATTCCACAGATCAGCTACAATATAAACCATGTAAATAAATTTGTCCAGAGTCCCTGCAACTGGCTTCAAAATCTCATAAGGCTGTTTACAAAGGTGAGAGAAAAAAATAATCGTTTAATTGGTAGTTTGAGGAAATTGATATATTTCATTAACAAATTCTTTTCTTGTCATACTACTAAGCAATTAACAGCAAAAATAATAAAAATAACAGCAACTATTAGTTTGGTTAACCTTTGACAGCATATGATGTTCTGAACACTTACTTGAACTGTACAAAATCATATCAAAGATATCTGAAGTTCTTATGTTTATTTTCAAATAAAATCCTTTTTAATTTTATTTTCAATGTATTTTACATGGTAGTTTTTCTTTGAAGTTCTCTCTTTCTTTGAAGTTTAGTCAGAAATACTACATCCGGATTAAGAATTTATTTGGAATCACTAATTTGATTACCTTGGAATCACAGTCATTGAGTATGATATGTAAATTTGCATCAGCAGGTACTAAAGGTCAGTACAGGTATATCTATGGAGAAAACTGCGGATGTGATGAGAGCATGCTGTTCATATACATTTGTGGTGGGTTGACCCTGCTAGCTACTAAGTACCTACCAGCTTCTCACTCACTCCAACCCCCACCAGGATGGAGAAAACATAAAAGTGCAGAAGTAAGAAAATTTCATGCTTAAGATAAAGACTGTTCAATAAGTGAAGATTAAAACAAAAACAAAACAAACAAGTATATACAGCCAATCCTTTACCATGTCTCACCAGCAACCATGATTAGCGAGTCTCTGAGCAACACTACTTTTGAAAGACTACTCCTTATAGTTTTATTGCTGAACATGATGTTAATGGCATGGAATATCCTTTTCATAAGTTTGGGGTCAGCTGCGCTGTCTATGTTCGTTCTGAAACTCTTGCCAACCTCAGCCTGCTTGCTGTGGAGGCAGAGTGAGAAGAAAAGAAATCCTGAGTGCTGTGCAAGTGCTGCTCAACAACAGCTAAAGCATCACAGTGTTATCAACATTGTCTTCGTCACAGATCTAAAACTTAACAAGATATGGCTGCCATGAAGAAAAGTAACACCATCCCAGACAAAATAACCACATTGACAGGTGATTTTCACTTCTGAGTAATGAGACTGTGTTTTGAACTCAGTATCTATTGTATCTGGAGTTCATAAACTGAAATCCTGGATCATATTTCCAGTTTTATTCAATCCAAAGGAGTCCTGTCCATACACTGCAAGATGTCTTTACAGTGTAAATCAAAGCACAATTAATGGGTACAAGATGGAGATTTGCTTCACAAATGCACTCCTGGTTCAAACCAAAGCAATAATATACAGTCAGGTTTTGTTTAGCCAAAGTAAATATAAAGACATGTTTCATGTAGAAGCTGATGTTATACAAACTTCAACTGGGGGGGGGGGGGGGGGGGGCGGTGGAGGGTGGAGAGAAAGAGACGGAAAGGGAAAAATGTTGTTCGACTCAAAGGCCCATTTCTGAATCTGTGTACTAGGTCCACATTCCTGACCAGCAAAACCCTATGATGTATCTTTTTCTGTTTGTGTTTTTGCTCTAGAACAGCTACTCATTAATTTATTTAGATATTGCAGGTTTTATTTATTGTGTTTCAAATATTTTGTAGGGATGCATTCATATCTGCATGTTTTATTTTTTATGTATTTATTTATTTATTTTATCTTCTGTTAGTCAGTAAAAAGAATTATGAAAGTAGTAGGAATTATTGGAAAGGAAACCAAATTAAAATCTTGAAACATATGGAAACATGCTGTTCAAAATGATTGAGATGTATTATTTGCAAAAAGAATATTTATAGGATACTCTTCAGACATATAACTCATCTATGACATCATGCTAAATATCAATGCAAGAAGCAGTATTTCATTAATTTTTTATTGTTATTATTATTCATGATTTACACTGCACCCTTTTATGAGACTAATTTTATTTTCTAATTTAACTGTTCTTTCTCTATGTTAGTATGTTAAAAGGGGCAAAAAAGTATGTTAATAAAAGTATTTAAAAGGAGCAAGGACACAGGTGTTAGAACTATCTGGTAATTGACAGTACCATTTAGTATAATCTGTGCCAGGTAGTCCTCTTCTGCACAGTGCATGATCATGACCTGGAGAAATGACACTATTAGTTTTCATAGCAGAAGAGAGTTTAGCTGCAGACATTTTGGGTGTCATATGTATTTTACTCTGAGTGTCAGAAAAGGTAACTTTTAAACTTTTAAATATTATTTACAGAAGTAGCTATAGATTATTCTATATCACCTTTTTTTTTAATATTTCTCCCAACATTCCCGTATTTATTTTCTTCCTAACTTTTCTGTCTGTAACTACTTCAATTGCATTCAGTCATACCATGAATTAGATCTGAGAGATTAACACCCATACTCACATACAGAAGTCGTCAGTTGCTAATGCTACTCAACATCTTTCAGACAATCATTTATAATTGAGAGCTTTTATTGACAATTATATAGGATAGAAGCAGAAAATAGCCTAACAAATACAAGTCTCTTCTGGGTGCATTTCCCATAAAACATTGCCATGTGTAAATTAAATATGACTGATCTACATGCAAGTTTATAGATGTATATATGTATATATATATACAATATATATGAGTGTGTGCGTGAATATATGCATGCATATGTGTTAATATCAGAGCATTAGAGTATGAGAGAATGGTTGAAGTTGGAAAGGAGATTATCTAGTCTGACATGGCTTCTCAAGCAGGGTCAACTAGAGCAGATTGCTAAGGGGGATTGCTTAGCCAGGTTTTGAATACCTCCATGGGTGAGACTCTACTACCACCTCTCTGGCCAACATTTCAGTATTCCATCAGTCTCATATAAGAAAAAAAAATGCTTTATGTTTAAGTGTTTAAGAGGACTTTGTAATGCTTCAGTCTGTGCCAATTACATCGTCCTTTCATTGGATACCACTGGGAAAAAGTCAGGTTCTGTCTTTTACTCTTTCACATCATATATTTATATACATTTGTTGGATCTCCCTGAGACTTCTCAAGACTAAAGAGTGCCATCTCTCAGAATGCTAAGACCCCAGTCCTATAAACAGATGAACCAGACAGAGCTCATCTTTGCTGCATTCTGCCTGTGTATCTGAGTTTTAGCCTGCAAGAAACCAAGAAAAAGGTGTGGGAAAGTTGATGTGAGAGTCAGAGCCAAGACCAAGAGGCACTCTCTGTAGCTTGGTATCACCCTATCAATTGATTTACCACATTACACACAGAGTAGCATACCTGCCTAGCAGTGATTCACTGCAGTTTTATGCAAGTCCTCCCAGATCCGTTCCTAGTCTTACGGACTTAATTCAAATACATTTTTTGTCCTCACTTGTCAACTTTTACAACATATGCATTGTCCAACAACTTTAATGTAAACCACAGGGTTTTCTGCTCCAGTTTTCATGTCTGATGATTTGTTGTTATCTGGAAGAAGGACTGATTGTTTTAGACCTTTTACAAGAAAGATTTTAACAAAAGTTTTGTTTAATTGCTGTTATATATTACTAAGAAGTAAATTGCATTGGTTTGCAGAGGTGTCATAAATGGATGTTTTCTATCTACTCCACTCTTGCGTGTGTTTTTTCCTTTTAAACATCAGAGCTAACTTTTAATTATAGGAAAGGAAATAAAAACACACAATATTTTGATTTATAGCAACTGCATGGTATTTCCAAAGTTGAGAAAATTATTGCCCTAAGGGGCTCCAAACACTTCACTGACAGTTCTTATTTTCAAAGAAAAATAATAATAAAAAATCGGCAGTAATCCATTTTTAAAAACACTTTATTCTCTCCCTTTCTCTCCCACTGTGTTGAGCAGAGCTTTGGTCCATATAAGAACTGGGTCTCAGTTTCAGTTCAGAGATCTTATAGCTACAGACTAAGATTTCCATCTCTGTACACAGGGAAAAGCAAGAATGGGAGGAAGTAGAGGCATTCTACCCATGAAACATACAACTGTTCTCCAGAGATGCATTCACAGCTGTATCAGTCTTTTCCCATACCAGTTACATACCGGTGCCCGCAGTTTTGTTAGAAGAGCTTTGTGAGAAACACCAAAAGCTCCTGGCAGCTTTTTAGCTGATGGGGATATGGTTTGTTTGGAAGAGGCAGAGATTATTTGACTCTCCCGTCATTCCCCCCACTGCAGCTAAACATGGCATAGTTTGCTCTTCTGGGTAAGACGAATAACTTTTAAACTACAACTGTCCATCTTAATATGGCGTTTGAACAAACAATTTGGTTAGGACCATCTCTACTAATATAACATTTCTATGAAAAATCATACCTGTTCTTCCAAGTTCCTTTCTTTCTGTGAGTTTTAATTTCCCCCTGTGTGTAGATGTACAGATATGTCTGAGCTGCTGAACTGTTCTGGCTGACAGTAACTCAAGTTAAGTAGCATTACTATATGCTGCTGGGTCTGGCTTAGAATTTGCACTGTTCAAAATGTGCATAACTTTGCCTGAAAGTTCCGACTTGTCTTCTACTGGTGCAATGATGTTTTTCTCATTGCTTCTGGCAATTTTTTGTCTGCTTCTTTACACATTTATAACCCGACAGATTCATATATTTAAAAATAAATATAATTAAAAATTATACTTCTGAAGTGAAGGTTAATAGAGGAAAAAAAAAAAAAAAGGTGTCATTAATCAAATCATTTTGCTTTTTGTGCCTCATTCACCCTTGTGATATGGAGATCTCCTCCTAAGGACAAACTGTATGTTGAGAGTATTTACACATTAAGTTATTATGGTAATTACAATAATAAGCTCAATTATTAAGATAATTAGCAATAACTCAAGGCAGAGAATATTCAGGTCCTAATAAGGTTTATGTTTATAACTTACTTCTGTCAATATATGCATTATTGGACACTGAAGTCACATCTAAGAATGTTACTGAGATTCATTTATCTATTTATTTATTTATTTATTTTAAGGAGAAAACATATGTTTAAGAGTTTTAACTCCAAAAACAAAGACATAAAAGTATATTTGCCATTTTTTTCATAGCGAGATCTCTACGGAAGACATGGTAAGGGTCAATACAAATACTTCAAACTAGTTACTTGCTTCTTCTTTATCTCATTCATATATGTGGAAATTCTGGAGTAGAGTTACTCTAGGAAAGATGTGGAAAAAATAAGTCCAAGCTACAGATATCTTCACATCTCATTATTCAGCCTTTGCATTATTTTAAGAATGTAAATTCAAAACCAGAACAAATCAACTAATATTGGCGCTTTTTAATTTATATCTAACTCCAATCATTCAGAAAATAAAAAGGAATTATTATGTTGGATAAGCAACTTTATATTATAGAAGCCATCACCAAAAAAGTCCAAGATGCAAAAGAACACAGTAACTCTTCACCACCCTATCTTATCTCACATAAATTGATATCTCAGCTTACTGTGTTCCAAAAGAGTAATGTTTTTGCGTTCACTGCATTTATGGTCAGGCATATCCACCATGTTGCAATAGTTACATTTCCATGCCCCCACTTTTTTATGGTGGAATTCAAATATTCTTCTGATAAAACATCTAAGGTGTTAGGAGTCCCAGAATTCAGATTTTTAGAAAGCTTGTTTAGTGAGAGATCCTATCCCTCGGTATTTATTCAGATATTCTAATCATAAGGAGTCTAAAGACTGCTTAAAGATGCTGTTGTTGCACTTGTAACTTTAACCATAAACTACTCTAGCAAATCTTTAAAGAAATGATAGAATCACAGAATGTTTTGGGTTTTAAGGTAACTTAAAGATCATCTAGGTCCAACCCCCCTGCCTGACTGTTTCAGTGCCTCACTGCCCTCATAGTAAAGAATTTCTTCTGATATCTAATCTAAATCTCCCCTATTTAGCTTAAAACATTACCCCTTTGCCTGTCACTGCAATCCCTGATAAAGAGTCCCTCTCCAGCTTTCCTGTTGTCCCCCTCTAGGTACTGGAAGGCTGCTATAAGATCTCTCTAGAGCCTTCTCCTCTCCAGGCTGAACAACCCCACTTTTTTCAGCTTTTCTTCATAGGAGAGGTGCTCCAGCCCTCTGATCATCCTCACGGTCCTCCTCTGGACCTACTGTAAGGGGTCATGTCTTCCTTACTTTGGAGACCTAGAGCTGATACAGTGCTTTAGGTAGGCATCACATGAGAAAAAAAATGAATAGAACTTAGAGATATCAATGGTCTGTTTTTAATGACCAGTCCTTGATTAGAACTTCAAACTCATTTTGAGTCCTTAGTTTACTGGAAACAGTTGGAGGAGACATTACAGAGGAAAAGGATCTAGGGTGCTGATTCATGCTCGCCTAAACATGAGCTGGCGGTGTGCCCAGTGACCAAGAAGGCCAACGGCATCCTGGCTTGTATTAGGAATAGTGTAGCCAGCAGAACCAGGGAGGTGACTGTCCCCGTGTACTCAGCTCTGGTGAGGCCACACCATGAGTACTGTGTTCATTTTGGGTCCCTCACTACAAGAAGGACATCGAGGCCTGGACGTGTCCAGAGAAGGCTACAAAGCTGGTGAAGGGCCTGGAACACAAGTCCTGTGAGGAGCATCTGAGGGAACTGGGGTGTGTTTAGTCTGGAGAAGAGGCTTAGGGGAGACCTTACTGCTACACTACCTGAAAGGAAGTTGTGTGGAGCTGGCAGTCAGCCCTCTTCTTGCAGGTAACTAGTGATAGGACAAGAGGGCATGGCCTCAGGTTGCACCAGGGGGAGGTTTAGTTTAGAAATGAGGAGACATTTCTTCTCAGAAAGAGCAGTCAGGCATTGGAATGGGTTTGCCCAGGGAAGTGGTGGAGTCACTGTCCCGGGAGCGTTTAAGGAAAGGTTGGACATGGTTCTTAGGAACATGGTTTAGAGCGGGTGACATTGGTAGTAAGGGACCAGATGATCCTGGAGATCTTTTCCAGCCTTAATGATTCTATGATTCTTTGATTCAAACTTCTCATTTTTTGGGAGAGTAATTCACGTACCAGCACATAGACAAAAAGGCTTGGAAATTTTCAGGCCATATACAGAACCCATGTTACTTCGACCTCCTTCTTATTCCTTTCACTCCCTCTAGACCCATTGACTCTCTCAGTTTTATGTTTCTTTCTCCAAATGTCAGGACAACTTTCACTTCTTATGTACTTGCAATCATAGCATTTTCTTGGGGTTGCGTCACCTCAGGAGAGAACTTGCATCCAGATCCCACTGTTTGCCTGCAAAATTGTCCGCTTAGGAAACCACTCCCAAACCCAGGTTTATGGAGTATTAGCAGTAAGTGAGGTAACTTCAAAGAGAAGCATGGTCTACATGGAGCTGGGAGCAGGCATGTCAATGAGAACAAGAGTGGTCTACCTGGATTAGGGCCAAAAATCTGTCTAGATGCTTATCATGTCTCCTAGAGTAACCAAAGCAGACACGTAGGTAGAAATATTAGAACAGAACACTTATAGGCAATACCTCCAGCGAGAACAAGGATTCTTGACACTTCTGCTGAAGGTGATACCTAGCTAGAATATACGTACAGGTATACATGCATGTAGACAATATCAAATATATAAAAATATAAAATATATTACATATATAGGTATATGTGTGGATATTTTTGATAAGATTTCACATAGTAGCCAGACAACTTTAGAAAGCTATATTTTTGTTTTTAAAGAACCTTCCACAGCTGCACTGGTGAAAGGGCTGGTTTTATATACAGGTTTTAGCTTGTCTGTTACTTTAAGTAACCTGTCAAGAATTTGCCTGGAGTTGACTTGGCGGGCACATGTAAAAATGTTTCAGCTGAACAGAGGGATGTCCAGGAATTTTATTATTTTTCAAGACTGTATAGCCACTCAGTACATTTATAATTTTTTTATCTCATTTACAGAATGTTTAAAATCCTCTTTAAATATATATACAAATATATATATAGATTGTCTCCAAATAAACTTAAATCTTTTTTTATTATTTTTTTTATTTTTAATATTACAGGGGTCTGTTAAATACAGATAAGTTCTGGAGAAGAATCTGCTGAGTCTTAGATTCCCCAGTGCTCAGCACTCCTGACACATTGTTCTAGCATGGAGTTCAACTTCCTCTCTGAAGTATGCTCTCTTTCAAATTAGTTGAGTTTGTTTCTTTAATATGTCTCAGAATATCTAGCTCCCTTAATATCGTTCATCTTCTACCTTGCACGGCACAAAACTAGTCATTCTGAGTTTGTCAATTGGATATAGAAAGCAAGCAAGCAAGCATACAAACACATTCCTTTATCTAAAAATGGCTGATGAGCCATTTCTTCAATTATTCAATTCAGAATAATTGTATTCTTCAATTATTTGATTCATGGATTGAGGGAGGGTGCTGGTGGTATGTTTTCATTTAATACAGGAATCAAAAAATGGACTTCATAAAATATATTTCATTTCTCCTTCTTACAGTATGCATTTAGCACTTTGGAGACATACAGCAAAAGAGCTAGGAAATCTTCTTTTATACTTCTTCAAAATAGAGATTGAATTTATTTTATTAATTCTTGTTCAATATACTGTACTTCATAAGCTTCAGAAACACTGTTTTTAACACTTTCACATAATATTTAAGAAAATGATTATAAATACCTTGATTCTCAAACTTGAGTTTGACTATCCAGGCTACCTTTTTTTTTTTTCAATTTTCAACTAATAATGCTATGATTTACTTTCTGATATTAATTCACTGAATTTACACTGAATTTAACAAAAAATGGGGGCAGTTCAGAAGCTTTATTTTTATATTTAATCATCTCAGTACTCTACAAAACTATAGCTAACTCATTAATATTCAACCACAATAAAACATTATTTATAATATTCAAATTTGTGTATCCAAATGTTCTCACTGTCCTATTGTTCTCTTTATATCCAAAAGCACTTTTTGTTTATTTAAAATTCATAAACATTTTCTTCCTTCATTCATTTGAAAGTTTTCCACTCCTACCACACTACCATGTTTTAGACCTAAAAGTATAGCATTTTACTTGTTCAATATATTATACAGATTTTAACAAATGATTACATACACACACATCCAAGGAGAGTTGGCTGAATAATTCATAACAAATCTTTCCTATTTTTCAATTACATGAATAATTACTAGGTGTAGACTGTTCACAAATAGTTTTATTCGAAGATTCACTATTTAAAATCCCCAAATTTAATGCTGGTTTTATTGGTGTGCAGAGGATGTAGAATATCATTTTGCTTCCCCAAAGACTCAATTCTAACTTCATCACAAGAGATAGCAGAAGAGTTGGTACAATAGACAACTACAGAGAAGAGCTAGTCTTATGTAAATACCCTATCAACAAACTTGTATTCAAGCACTGAAAGAACAGATTTGAAAGATAAAGACAGCTATGTAAGTGTAATATGCTTGATAATACAGGTATAGTATAATGTGTACATGGAGCCATAGCACATTAAGTATTAAACGCTGTGAGTAGACATTAGCTTGATTCAATAACTGGCATAATACTGTGCCCAATTCTGTTCAAAAACTTCATTATGATCAGGATGATGGGGTAAAGTGTGTCATCAGCAAGTCTTGCTGATGTCACAGAACATGGGAGGAGTGGCTGCCATCCATGGAACCTCGACAACCCAGAGAAATGGGCTGACAGGAAACTCATGAATTCGCAAAGGGTATGTGCAATGTCCTGCACCTGGGAGGAAAAAACACAATACACTAGAGGCTGACTGGCTGGAAGGGCAGCTTCCTTTGTAGAAGTGACCAGAGGGTCCTGTGGGATACCGAGTTAGACATCAGCCACCGCTGTGCCCTTGCCACACAGCAGTCCTAATGGTACCTTGGGCTGCATTAGAAGCAGTAATTGGCAGCAAGGTCAAGGGTGGTGATTGTAGTGGGTTTACGTGGCAAGGTTTTGGTAGCAGGGGGCCATAGGGTGGCTTCTGTGAGAAGGATCTAGAAGCTGCCCCATGTTTGGTAAGGGCCCCACTGCTGACCAGAGCTGAGCCAATAAGTGATGTTGTTTGCCCTCTGTGAGAGCATATTTAAAACAGGAAAAAAAAAAAAAAAAAAAAAAAACGCTGCGCCACACAGCAGCTGGGAGAGTGAGACAAGTGAGGAACAGCCTTGCAGCCGACAAGGTCAGTGAAGAAGGAGGGGGAGAGGTGCTCCAGGCACCGGAGGCAGAAGTCCCCTGTGGCCCGTCGGTGAGGACCAATGGTGAAGCAGGATGTCCCCTGCAGCCCATGGAGTACCACGGTGGAGCAGGGTTCCATGCTGCAGCCCGTGGTGGAGACCACGGTGGAGCAGGGTGGACCTTCCACCGACACTGTGGCCTGTGGAAGACCCCTGCCAGAGCAGATTCCGGCCGGACCTGTAGCCCATGGAGAGGAGACCAGGCAGGAGCAGGTGACCTGGCAGGGAGCTCTGCCCATCGGGATCCAGGTTGGAGCAGTTTGCTCCTGAGGGATGGACCTCGTGGTGTGGACCCATAGCTGGAGCAGTTCTTGAAGAGCTGCTGCCTGTGGGCAGCCCCACTGGATCAGTTCACCAGGACTGCATCCCATGGAGGGACCCCACAGCACCGGGGACGAGAGTGACTGAGAAGGAGCAGCGGAGAGAAGTGCTATAGACTGACCATAACCCCCCATTCCCCTGTCCCCTGTTCCGTTCGGTGGGGAGGAGGTGGAAGAGGGTGGATGGGGAGGAAGGTGCTTTTAGTTTCTTTCCTTTGTTTCTCACTTCTCTAGCTTGTTAGTAATAAGCAATAAATCTTACTAATCTGCCTATGCTGAGTCTGTTTTGCCCGTCACGATAATTACTCTGCGATCTCCTCGTCCTTATCTCAACCCTTGAGCCCTTTCATCGTATTTTATCTCCGTTCCTCTTTCAGGAGGGGGAGAGAGAGAGGCGGTTTGTGGTGGAGCTCAGCTGCCCATCCGAGTAAAACCACCACAGTGATCCTTCCTCTCTTCTCAGCACTGGTAGGCCACACCTGGGGTACTGTGTCCAGTTCTGCACATAGAGAGATTTGGACAGTATGTGAGAGATTTGGAGAGAGTCCCACAAAGAGTCATGAAGATAATGAAAGGACTGGACTCATCTCTCATATGAGGAAAGATTGAGAGAGTTGGGACTTTTTAGTCTAGAGAAGAAGAGGCTTGGGGGGGGGTGGGGGGGGGGGTGTGAATCTCATTATGTATATCAATGTTTGAAGGGAAAGGTGCAAAGATGGCAAAGCCAGGCTGTTTTCAGTGGTGCCCATGACAGCACAAAAGGCAACAGGCGCAAACAGAACACAGGAGGTTCCTTTTGCACATTAGAAAGCATTTCTTCACTGTGAGGTTGACTGAGCACTGAGGATGCCCAGAGAGGTTGTGGACTCTCCTCCTTGGAGATTTTCAAAACCTGTCTGGATGTGATCCCAGGCAGCCTGCTGTAGTGGCTCTGCTTGAGAACGGGAGTTGGACTAGATGACCTCCAGAAGTCCCTTGCAACCTCAATCATTTGTGATTCTGTACTTCTGTGAGTCAACTTGCTAGTAGATTTAATAAAACAGTCACCATCAGGAATTACAATCAAAAATATTTTTAGTTGGAAGTGTCCATCAGGATTATCTTACATTTTTCAACATTTTTAGCAGTAATTTGGAAGAAAAACATAAATCACAGAATCATAGAATCATAAAGGTTGGAAAAGACCTTCAAGATCATCTGGTCCAACCATACCTCTACCACCAATATCACCACTAGACCATGCACCTAAGCACCATGTCCAACCTTTGCTCTCAGTTTGATTAAATTCGTAGAAGTAAAAATTGGCATAAAATAAAATGATCAGAATGAAATTATTCAAAGAATTTTCCTACTTATTAAACTAAGCATATTCACGTCAAAATACATTTTAATAAAGCCAATAGTATAGTTTGGAAGGAAAAAATGAACCTAACGTTTCTGAAAATATCTAGAAACTGGTAAAACATCAGTCAATGATGGTATCCATTATAGCTGTGACAGAAAAGAGCTGTACTCTTAAAGAAAAATAATAATAATAAAATAAGAGTCAATGAGAATAGAAAATAATTTTATTGTGATTTTAGCATGTGGAAACTAATTTTTGAATTTAGTATGGATAGTGTGTGTCCACACGTAAAAATAGCTACTGGTCATATTGAAGCACAAATATACAAAATGAAAAACAGGACCGGAAAATAAGAAAAACAAATACAGCTAAGAAGCTTCAAGAGATCTATTTTAGCAAAGAACACATTGAGACATAGTTTGTTTACAGTAGTTAAGTATCGAAATTTAAATTAAAAAAAAAAAAAAAGTTACTCATCCTTTACAGCGAACAGTATAGAATATTTGAATATTTTGACTTTCCTTTCCTTTCCTTTCCTTTCCTTTCCTTTCCCTTTTTTTTCTTTTTTTTTTTTTCCCTAAGTGACATATTCCTTTGTGGAAACCCTATGTTTCTGCATGACATGAAGTTTCTTCAGTTCCCAAAAGGCTTTTCTAGCATAGGCAACATGTTTGTTGCATATACAGATCATCCTTAGTAATATAAAAAATTCAGTTTTTAGTCTGGCTCAGAGAAACAACTTGAATCATGAGAGCCCTTATAGCTGACTGTTGTCCAGGCATGCATCTTTTACACTTCATTTATGTATATTGGGAAGATTAATTTCATCCTATAACAGGCACTAAAAACCAAATTTCAGTTTCTGATTTTTACAAAACACCATTTGTAGTGTTTTTAACTCACTTTAAGAATTAACCATTGAAACAGAAACCAGAGTAAATATAAAATCTTCATTACTTTGCTTTTTAAAATCAAGGAAGATACTGCTCCTTGGGGTGGTGATAATTTTGCCAAGAACAAATTATTGGCTTTTATACCAAGACAAATGAATGAAATGCTTAAATCCAAGTCACACAGGAGGCTTGTTTCATGATCAAATGGTATTTTCTGTTATGTTAATCGATGTTTACTTTGGAAAAAAAATCTCACGTGATGAAAAATTCATCATGAAGCAGTGAAAATGTTGGTTGAAATTAAATGATATTTTTTCCTGTTTGGAAAATGTCTTTTTTAGATAGATTAGTAACAAAATCCAGTCAACCCCACTTCTGAAACAAAACAAGAAAGAGAAGAACTGCAACCCTATAGCGTAGGCTGTGTTCATTTCTTTACCCAATAACCTAGTGGTTAGGACTGTCATACCAGTGTACATGACAGAATTCCCTTGCTTTTCATTAGGGATCTC
Organism: Cygnus olor; assembly: GCF_009769625.2. Classification (NCBI taxonomy): domain Eukaryota; kingdom Metazoa; phylum Chordata; class Aves; order Anseriformes; family Anatidae; genus Cygnus; species Cygnus olor. Next base: position 46,060,035 of record NC_049171.1, read on the forward strand.
AGTCAGCATATCCAGTAAGAATACCCTAACCACTACCCTATAGTATGCTTTGAGAAAAGATGCTGTCAGTTTCTCCTAGGGACTGCTCTACCTTTACTAAATATTTAATAGTCATAGTATTAAAGTTTGGAAGCTAGGTAAAGGTTTAGACAACTGAACTACAGACCTAAACTTTGCTTGATGTTTTAAAGAACACCTAAATATTTCATGTAGAGAACAATATCAACACAAGAGCCTAAGAGATATCTTAAAATCCGTGGTGTTGGGACTGCACTTTGGCTATAAGAGACAAATATTTCTCCCTCTCCTTCTCCCCTTCTTTTCTTCACTGAGAGTAAAATAAAAATAAAATAAAATAAAAATAAATAAAAGTTTTTGAGATGGATTCTACATCCTGCTTGAGTTTTGTGACTCCTAATATACTATACAGAGTAAGAAATACTTCCTCTATCCGTTGTAGTTTCTGATTCACTTTCATTACCTTTACTTTTATTAAATAGCTATCTGAACATTTCAGTAGTTCAAAAACATGTTGAAATCACTGTATTTTAATATCCCTAAATGTTTTCCATTACTACACACACACACAAACACATGCACACTTAATTGGCAAAAGACAAACAGAAAGTAATCAGGACATAGCTACACCTGACAGTAACAATCAGATAGCAACATGCAGCTAATCAGCATAGCCTGTCACAAATTGGGACACACTGGAAAAAAGCAACAAATGGTATTTCCCTTCTTTCTTATGAATACTTGAAATAAAAATATTTTATGTTTCTATGTTAGAAAGTCATTTCTTCCATATATTTCCTTGCTTTTTCAGTTTAATCACAAATACTTACCAGTATAGTTTATATCTCATTGATAATAAATTGGTCAGAAAAAACTTTGAATACCTTTAGGCTTGTTAAAATGTGTTCATCTTTAAGGCTGTCAACATATGTTTACATTCATGTGAATATCCTC